>NW_028232965.1:1255000-1880000 GCF_057557595.1 Rhyacophila brunnea
AATCACGGAGGTTCTTAAGCCGTGAAATGCGGTGTCATCCTCTGCTATGCTTACCATTGTTCTTCCTTGAATGACAAGCTGGGGAATGCTATACTTTTGTCCTCTCATAAAGTGGCCGAGGTACTGTAGTTTCCTGGTTTTGATACTACGCAGAACTTCTTGGTCCTTTTCCAATCGATTGAAAACTTCAACATATTATGTCACCCGGTCAGTCTAAGGAATTTTGAGATTGCGTCTATTCAGCCACATCTCAAAAGCTACAACTCTCCGTGACATCTCTTCGTCAACAAGCTGTTGATCGAAGATTAATCGAAGCTCTCTGCATGTAACAATGTATTTCCCTCTATTGCAAAATTTCGGGTATCATTCAAATGTTCTCTAATCGCTACTGTAATAAAATACTAATTCGTGGTAATAATAACATGTAAATTAGGTATGGAGAATAAACTTGTGTGAAATTATATGACTATAAATTTAAACCAAACAACTCATTCTAACACTTCGTACTTACTTAAAAATATATCATTTCACAGAGCATATCTACTGTAGATAGGTTCATTATTAATGTAGGTGTGAATATTTACCTGGTGGTAGACATTCTCTAGGTTTTTGAGCTGATGTTGACACCAACAACATTATCCATTTTGCACGCGAACTCATTATTTCCTTATAAACTTCAAAATGAAAAACTATAAAAATATAGTTCCCACACCAATAATAAATACTAAATTACAAAAATATGGGTCTTATATAAATATCTTATAATATAGTCTTATATAGTAGCTGCTATATTTCGTGAAATTGACACTCAATAATCATCCAATATCAGTTACCATAGATTAAAAGTGAAAAAGTTCTTAGAGGCATACAACGATATGTGGATATGATGTCATTGGATAAATAAATAATTAGAGGCATATAACTACATATCCACATAGTGTTATATGCTCCGGAATGAAAATGGATATAGTGTTGTTTTATACACTACTATTTCTGTTAATATACCGAATTGGAGATACTGTTATATACCCCTAGATAGAGGGAAAAAACTTAAGTATTCCTGTGTTGAAGTCATTTTTGGCAAAAATGGACATGATGTCCTATGCCTCCCGGGTACAGAGTTATATATTTATGATTGTGTCCAATTTGGATGTAAAATCTATCGGAAATGTGGATTGCAAAGCCAACTTTTATATTTCAAATTCTTCAATCATCAACTCATTGTTTGAGAAAATTTTCTTTCTCACTTGAGAAATTATTAAACAGAATAAAATAAATGTGATGTTGACAAAATTGAAATACGAATACTGGTGATCGACCTGTTGGCCATACCTGAACTACATAATATTATACACATATATTTAAGCATAATTGCAATGCAACTATCGTGTGGCTATCGGTGTACAATAAATCGATTAGTGCTACTGTAACTCAAATGTACCAGAACATCGTGCTGTATGACAGATTGTTATCTGGATATTGCTCTGTTTTGGTTTATCAAGAATCCGTGATTATATTATGAAGAATATTTATCATTTATTTAATAATGCAATCTTATAATTGATCAGTTTGGGGCATCCGATGATTGCGAAGATCTCTGTAAGGATTTGAAACCGGTACTGCTGGCTCACGCGCTGGACAAGTCAGTCAACGCTAATGCTCGCGCTAAGGTATGCTCCAACTGCATTCTGACATGTTATATAATATTTTTTATCTCGCATGCATACCTCAATCAATCATTCTTATATATATATTATGAAATTGTCTAATGTCAGTATGTGAGTTGATGTGTTTTATTAAATAAGTTTTTCTTTCCAGTGTGTCAGCGCTCTCGGCCTCATATGTTTTTTGGCTGAAGATGAAATGGGCACCATTTTGGAATTGATGAAATCCCTCGAGTCAATATTCAGCGGCAGCTATCTCAAGGTAACCACAATAACATGTCATCGCTTTTATATATCTTTATTACATCGTGTTGTAAATTTTGTGAGTATGATAAAATGTGTCTTAATAACAACCCTTGGGCATTTTGGTTAAAATAGAGTTGAGTGTGGGCAATCTTACGAGAATCGCCTCAAAGCAATAAAAAACTTATGTTTTGACCAATACCTAATGCTGTTTTGGGACGGTGTTATCTTTATATCTTGATAAATATTATCCTGAGGTAAAAGTATTAATATATTAACCACAATTTATTGGTGGCGAATGAAATGACAGATATGCAGTCTACATAATATACTGCACAAGCAACCAAATATAAAATGAATAAACATGTTATGCAGAGGATTCCTATGATAATCAATATTGAGTTTTTTCAGAGATTCATTATTTCTGTCAAAGAGAAGAATACTTATTCATCTCGTTAAAGGCTTTCACTGTTCTTTGTTTTATTGTCAAAATATTACATCGCCATCTGTTGTAATTCCTGACTGAATGTTTGGAATCCTGCTAGGTAGATGAATGAAAATGTTGTCTATGTTGCGTATCATTCAATAATAGGATGAGGTGAAAATGAATGTCACTTAGTGATATCTTCGACTGTCAGTTTGAGCTGAATCATCGAGTTTGAAATAGTACAAATCCCAAGATTGATTTATCACGGATTAAATTCTATCGACAGGGTGATGGCAGTATTAACAGCAACGTGAGTCCAGAACAGGAAGTGTTGCACAGTGCAGCTTTGTCTTCTTGGGCCCTCATGCTATCTCTCTGTTCTCCGGGAGACGTGTGTATGATGCTCGGAGGATCTACCAACACATTTTCCCCGTAAGCCGCTTTTAATTATTATTTTTATTTATATTTTGTATCAAATTTTACTATTATGTACAAAAATATCAATGGTTTTGAAATTTTTTTGTTAATTCTACGATAGTTTAGTTATTATGTTTACAATACTAAAATATGCAGACTACAAATTTAACCCTCCTCCCGCTAACGGCATCTAGAAATGCCCATGATAGTTAAACCGTTCACCGCTAAGGGCATTCAGAAGTGCCCATAAGTTTCTACCTCCGTATTTTTGTAATTCGGCGAGTAATACAGTCGAAATTTGTTTGAAAAACTAGCTGGGTTATTCCTTTACTGACATCTGTGATGTTTTTTCGAAATTAAGCAAAGACACATACCCTGTCGATATTGGAGTAAAACAGATTTCCAATGATTGGTTTCAAAATTTACCGCTATTTGATTTGCGCAATCTGCGCCGGCGCGAATTGATTTAATGATCTCATACATGAAATCGACCAGTGCGACGATAATTTTCAACAGTTGATTGCTTTCGTGTTGTGATTGATAAATTTCAAAGTTTTTTACGGTTTTCTATAAAATTATTATTGATGCGCCATTCTGTTATTAATTAAATATGTGCGTTAATTCTTTAAATGAAACGTGATTTTATGAATACAATCAGTGGCTGTGAAGTGAAAACGAAATTATTAACACATAAATAATTTAAAATTCCTATAATAAATCTTTTGTACTGTACGGAAATACATACGAAAAATTGAGAATAGGTAAATAATAATCAGTAAAATATTTAAATTTAAATTAAAAACTGTAAAATAGATTTTCAAAATTCACGGCCACTCATTTTTATTTCAAGGAAAGTGATGATTAAAATTCTTTTCATTTCAGTCGAATAAAGAACTAAGATTAAAATTTAATATTATTGTGTAGTGAATTAAAACTTTAAATTTCCTCAAAACTGTTAAGTTATAATAGTATATTTAGTGTTTAAATAAAAATGTCTATCCCTCATGTTGAATGCTTGGATTCGGACTATGAGATGGAAAGTGATAATGAAGAAGCTGCGCTAGTAGAACATCCCGACGATGTTGACGAACCTTCCAATATAGACAGTGATGAAGGAGTGGCTGAACCGTCTACCAGTGCAGCACCAGATAGTTTACTCCAATCGTGGACTGCGGGTCCCTTCGTGCCGATCACATACGATTTTGATAGTTTCAACTCAGGCGTTAACCCTAGTGTACAGCTCAATGAAAATTCCACAGAAATGGAATTTTTTCGTCATTTTCTCAACAAAACAATAATGAATACCATAGTTAACCATACAAATAATTACCACAACCATATGCTCAACACACAGGCCCACACTCCGAATGCAAGGATCCATGCCTGGTATGATACATGCCCAGAAGAGATGTATGTTTTTTATGCTGTATCAATGTTGATGACAAGAAATCGCCATCTCACAATTGAAGAACATTGGAGTGCTGATCCATTATTAAAGTCTAAAATATTTGGCCAAACTATGATAAGAGATCGGTATGAGTTGATTCTACAAATGCTACATTATTCTGATACCCAAACCCCTACTGGAGATCGCCTTTATAAAGTGCGCTCACTTCTTGACCACTGCAGAAAAATATTCAAAGAAACAATGCTACCAAACGAAAATCTCTGCATCGACGAAAGTATCATTGTATTTAAAGGGAGATTAATATTCAAACAATTCATACCGTCAAAAAGACATAGGTTTGGAATTAAATTATTTGTGATTTGTGATGTGGAAACCGGTTATATTTTAGACTTTATTATTTATTGTGGTGTAGAAACCGAAATATGTGATAGTGAACTTTTAGGAATATCTGGGGCTGTTGTCACCACTTTGATGAAGGATTATTTTGGAAAAGGGCATAAACTATTTTGTGATAATTGGTACAGCAGCCCAGAATTATTTCAGTTTCTACATAAAAAAAAGACAAATGCTTGCGGCACGGTACGTAAAACACGAAAGTCAATGCCAAAATTTGATAAACTGAAGAAAGGACAAGTAAAATCTCTTAACCGTGGCCCATTGCTCGTGTTAAAATGGCATGATAGGCGGGAAGTGCATATGATCAGTACCATGCACGATGACTCCATGGTACCGACAGAAAAAATTAATAGGGCCACAGGACAACCCATTATAAAACCACAATGCGTTGTGGATTATAATAAAAATATGGGCACGGTAGACAAAGCTGACATGATGTTGAGCAGCCTCTCGTGTATGCGAAAGAGTCTTAAGTGGTATAAAAAGGTTGGATTCCACATCATAGATTTATTTTTATTAAATAGTAGCATTCTTTACAAAGTAATCACCGGTAAAAAAATTAGTTTAGCTGAATTTCAATTAAACGTAATCCGACAATTAATCGAAACATATGGCAGTGCCTCAAGACCATCGACATCACAAACTACTCGTGTAGCTAATAACCCAAAAAGAATTTTAAAAACAGAGCTCCTAAGACATTTACCCCGTAAAATTCCTCCAACAGTAAATAAAACAAAACCATATCGAAGATGTCGTGTGTGTATTGCTTCAACTACTAAAGATAAAAAAAGAAAAATGACGAACATTATGTGTGAAGCATGTGATGTCGCTTTATGCTCTGTGCCCTGTTTTTATGACTACCATGACAGAATCAATTTTTGAAATATAATTAAGCCATAAACATTAATTAGGTGTGACTGAAATATGAGACCAAGTTGTAAGGAAATAAAATAACAATAACGATTGTGTGCGTTCTGTGTTGGTGTTAAAAAACTGTGAACATTAATCATCGGCGCAAGTGTCTACCACTTATCGGGTATCAAGGGAGGCCACTTCACTCTGCGGTATGTACTCCAAGCATGCTTTATTATGTATGACAGAATTTCTTAAAGCTGTGTTGCTTAATTTACGATCTTTTTGTTTATTTTCACATGCTGTGAAATTAAAAGGAATGTTTTATAATAGCTAGAGCCACTCAGTGGATTTTTAGGTACATTTTTAATGACGTTTCGGTATGATTTATGAATCGTAAAAAACACAGCGCGCCCGAACAGGTACATGAGCGAAATTACGTCGCGATAAAAAGGTTAATGTTCATTCTCAGTTAGTCATGATAGCATGAGAGGGTGTAGTATACTAATATTTGCTTTCCTTCTCATTCATAACATTTAAAGATTTGGTTATACGGATCTTTCTAGTATAATAAATGGTAATAAAAATAAATAGATACATAAAGAATACATCAATGTTGTGAATGCGAAAAAGGCAGATATGTACATATTAACATAATATGTAATTATATTATGGAGTGCAACTAAATACATATCAATTGTATCTAAATGACATAAATAAAAATAGTTTTCCAAACATTATAAATAAAGTTGTACCACATAAAGGGCAGGTCACTTAATAAAAATAATGAATTTAAGGTCATCCTCTCATTTTAATACCTTCTAGTCTTTTGTGCTATCATTGTTTTCCCAATCTAATTAAAAACTGCCCTGTATAGTAACACTTTATGAACGCCACTTTATTATGAACTTTTGGAGAATACATTATCTTATACGATGATCGCATAGCATGTAAGTACATGCATTTTTTCAAGGCGTTCAGTAAAAGTAAAAACACATCGGTTTCTTTTGCTAGGTCTTTCGGTTATTTTTTTATCCTTGGCGACCAAAATAATGTACTGCCAGATATTATTAAGTATGAAAAATATGTCATAGTTTTTTTTGTGTTCTGTGACAAGGTCCCTTCGCCAACTGGGTGGAATGCTGGCATCGCCCGGTTTGGAAGTGCGTCTCGGAGCCGGCGAATGTCTAGCTCTGGCTTTCGAACTCGGCCGCGAACACTCAGACAACTTTGGCGGAGAATACCTACCCGTACTGATCGAAGACATGAAAAAACTGGCAACTGATTCCAATAAGTACAGGTAAACTCTTTTCAAATTGGATACTTGATATTAGAGTATCCTCCACCTGACCTTGCCATTTGGAATAAATTTTTTTAAATTAAAACGTGAGTAAACCAATCAAGTGTCTGGCTTTTACTAATACACACAAATCCTTGTCACTGTTACAATGGCAAGGTTACGTGGATGATACTCTACAATATGTGCATTTTTAATTATAAGACAATTCCTTTTGAACATTTTCATTTTTTTATAATTTTTTTTTATGAATTTAATTTACTTTTTCAGTCAGTTTCCTTGTCGATAGATAGATACTCTGTGATATAAATGGGAATGAAGTAATTTACTAGTTACATATTTACAGACATTTATTTTTAATCATACAATGAATTTATCGATGAATGCTGATAGTTGTGGAAGGTTTCTATGAACTATAAATTTCATTCAAAATAAAAAAAATACAATTATCTTTTTCCAGGGCAAAGAAAGACCGGAAAACCCAGCGTGCAACATTCAGAGACATCTTACGATACTTGGAGGTAACATTACAGTTTTAATTGGCTTTGTAAAAATTAGAAAACAGATTGCCGTAAAAACTCGTTCAGTCTAAAGGTCCGGTACTGATTTGAGCATTTTTTGCGCACAAATGGTTTACTCGCATGAATGTTTATGCGGATTAAAATTTTTGTACACACAACTTTCTTGTTCGTGCATGTAAAATCCCGGTGCAGTTAGTTGTACGCGCACAGCCATATGTGGGAGTGACCACATCCAGACTGAGCACACAAGTTCTTTGATTAAATCGAAAAAACTGACAAGCCAGGGATAGTGTTTGTGTGTGTTAAAGCGTATGCGCACGCAAATTTGACCTTGTACTGATATGAGCAAATTTGCCCAAGCCAGTACTGACTGACCTTAATATTATAATTTAGGTTCATTGTATTTATCTGTTATTTCACGGTCGGATATTCATTTACAGGAGGATGATATCGAAGACATAGTCGTGAAGGTACGCAACGAGTCAGTATACGTAGAAGGGTGGTGCGCGCGACGTCGTTATCATTCCCTCGGAGGAACGCTGGGTGCCGGGCTGCAGGTCCACCTTTCGGTTTCGCCTGCTCTGCGAGCGGCTCTCGCTCTGCCTCCGCCTGTCGCTGTCCCACTGCAGCCTCTCAAAAACAACAACAATAAACTAATGCGAGTAAGTACACTCCACTAATTTAACTCAAATATTAGATACTTATCTATGTTGTCATAATTAATATTCAGTGAATATAGAAACCTCTACTCTGTGGAGACCCATATGATCCTATTAGGATCGGACATGGTCGAAAGAAAGAATATAGAATGTCCCATAATCATTAATGTCCCCATTTGTTATAACTTCTGAGTTCATTAGTAAAGTTAATAACAAAAAACACCGATAAATGACAAACAAAAGTTATATTTAACAAATTTTTCATTATCAAGATATGACAAAGGTTTTGTAAATAACATGAAACAGGTGTCTGTTATATGAGTGCTCACAGATTCAAACCCTTTCTACGACATATTCCAAATCGACCCAGAGTTTCTTGTGGAAGAGCAGCTATTTCATCTCAAATGCTATGCTTAATGTCTTGCAAAGTTGCTGGGTTGTTGATTACACTATTGACTATAGAAGTACTTCCCGTCTCAGATCGTCAAATCTGGTTATGTGATTCAGAAAAATTTCTTCAATAATAAAAAATATAGCATATAAAACATAAAACACTATTCAAAAACAAATAGGATAATAAATTTCATGCCCGGATGTATATTACCGGGTACCACCCCCTCGAGTCCATAAGGTAGAGCTGCCACCGGTATGAATATACTATCTGGTGTGGTATATCCACGCTTAAACGGCTATTAAATTTGTCAGTGGAACCATGTGAACAATAATTTTGTCGTGTTGTTTCAGCATTTACAAAACGCGGCCGCCTTCAAAGCGAGGACCATCTCACGTGGAAAGAACCGAGACAAACGCTCAGCTGCTTTATTATAAATATCACTCGCAATATCCATTGTAGCTATTAATTTTATTTATATTATTTAATTTGGTTTTATTCATTTTTGCGCTTGAAATATTATGTTTTTGTATATTAAATTTGTTTCAATGAAGCTTTTAATGCTGTTTTTTGACCAGTTTATAAATTTTCCACATTATAATATATAAACTGGAAAATGTGTAAATATATTATTGTCTGTTACGCACTATGCACTGTAAGTGAATGATCGTTGACTCGAATGAATTGTAGTTTGATATGGAAATTCTTATCAAATAGTTTTCCGCTCATGACAACCTTGTTACCATTAGTAGAATAATTTGCTCTGTACCTGTACAGAATGTATAGCTTTTATCTATAGTGTCACTTTATTAGTTTTTTTTTAAAGTACTTATCACAATATTTACATATTTACTATTATAAAATGTAGTGTGTAAATATTTTAAAATCAAAATTAGCAGTAGTGTGACCAAAGTTGTTCAGACAGCGACACATGTTTATAATGTGCCATCAGCTGTTCCAACTTTTTATTCAATGTTTAATCGGTAAAGTTTTACAAATAAAAAAGTTATCACACCCATTTCTTTTTTATTACTCCATTAAATCCTACCTTAATTTGTATTATTACTCCTATTTAATATTTCACATTAAATTATTTCACCCACTATTCTAAATAAGCTATATTATGGAGTATATCGTTGACTTACCACTTACCAGGAGATGTAGCCATATTGAAAACAACTACATATTATGTAGGCAATTCAAAGATTTTGAACAAAAGATATACAGTAAAACCTCGTTAATACAAATTCCAAGGGACCGAAAATCGAAAAAAAAATCGAATTACGAATTATGAAATGTATGGGGAAAAATATTAAAATTTAAAAAAGAAAAAATTGATTTTCATCAATATTGTTTACGATCATAGTATGCCTACCAAATTTCTGGTTCCATGTATGTTAATGGGTCATAAAATGTCAGAATTATTTTTATTACCTTCTTAAAATAAGTAATTTATGATGTTTTACGAAGAGTCTGTCACAATTTTCAATGACTGGCTCATGAAATAGTGTACTTTTTACGATTTATTGAATATTTTTATATGCCAGGACTCTGAAATAATTTCGAATGACGAAATTTGAATTAAAGGTATGGTTTTATATGAAAATAATGTTTGGGACTTTTTTTTCGTGAAAATTTCGAATCCATGTTCTTATTAACGAGGTTCTACTGTAGTACAGCTTTTCTTATTTTCTATAAAAAAACATTGAAGTAAAACACTATTATTGGGGTTGCTAACTAAATTGTTACATATATACGTGTGCGTTACTTGCTTTTCCCTCCACCACCACGTCTCCATAGCCGTTATGCAGGTATATACCGTAGCGTAACGAACGTTAGGCGCTCTTCAAATTTGTGCCGAAAGTGTCCCAGGAGCAACTTCCCAAGACCTTGGTTGGCGTGAAGTAGAGTGTGCGTGTGCGTTACTATGGAAATTAATATGAAATGTCAAAATGACATTTCACTTTTTCTATGAAAAATAGTTTCAGGCCCAAACTTAGATTTACCGATGCCAATTACGAATACGGATTACAATTTATTGACATTTTATATAACAAAATAATATTTAGGTACAATTTAATTTTAAACATATACAGTTTAGTGTAATATTTAGCGTTTTATTTTACATGAAGATATAAATGTCAGTAAGTTTACAAAATATGAATGCAAAATAAGACTTTTCAAATACCTGCGGACATATTAGCACTAATCTACCTGCAAAAGCCAAGATATACTAGTGCTACTATTAATAACATTTTTCTTCTGATAACTTCCATAAAGATTGGTTTCAGTGACCCACGGTTTGACTTTCGGCATCTTTAGGCCATAAATATAATATACGTATGCACCACTGATAGGTATAAAACTCTAATGTGCCGAAATGTGAAATTCAGTTCAATGAAAGCAATATTATTTATGTAAAACATGATTTGTTTATAAATTAAATTCCCATCGGGCCTTTTTTTTGGTTTGTCCACGTCCGGTCCTAAGATCATATTATGGGCCTCGGCAGAGTGTAGGTTTGTATTTGCGAGAAATGGATGTCGGCCACTCGCTCAAACTGTTATAGGTCCATACTCTTGATTCCAAACACATTGAAAAACAATGTGTATTTGACAGAACCAGGATTTGAACCTGGGACCCGTGACATAATAAGCAGATGCGTTAGCCGCTCGGCCCCGAATTCGGGGTTCTAAATTATATTTTGACGAAACTGAAAATTAAGAGATTTCACAGCTCTGCTACTGATGGGTGTATTAAAAGTTTCTCATAAATTGATAGGGAGGACAAGGAGAGCGATCGATGAGCATGGCAAGAGGAATTGATAGGAATATTTGGTTTCATTAAAACTATTTGAAAACACATGACTAGTTTAATTTTATTATCAATCATCATTAAGCATAGGTACATGAAAAGTAGTCGGTAACTTTTGTTATATCCATACATTTACAAACACAGACAGCAATTTATTCGTAACCTCACAAGACATGGGTGATATTTTATTTTATAATCTTAGGTACATTTTGCAAATTTAGGCTGGATATAATTTAATCACAAGTCCATTCGGATCCTTCGATTTCTGAATACCTATGCAAAATTTTCATTGGATTATCAGTAATGTAAAAAAAATTGTTCACTATGTTTCTTCAATAACTTAGTTGCCTTTACTGAGACTTATAGGGAAGTTTTTATTGCAAAATGTTTCAAATATGTCGTGTTGGCGACATAGTATGCTTTTACAATTTAAAGTTTATAGATGTTTAATTTTGGCTGATATTATATTTTGATTAATTATTTTCATCTGAAGGTTGGAATAGGGTAGAGCATATGCATACCGCACGATATTGCATCCTGTTTAATGTAGCGTAGCCTCTCCTACTCGATCCTATCCTACCTTCACAAGGTGAACCTCGGTAACCTGAGTAACCTCACTGAAGATCAGGTGACCCATCATGATGGACATTGTGATCAGAGCTGGCAGGAAAAGAAAAAGTGGCCCTCCTTGTAACATCAAATAAAAAATAATGCCGGACCTCTTCAACGATCTAACACCGAAAAACGAATTACGGATATTTGAGTTGGGGGCTGGAATGCCTTTGTCTACCGAGCAAAGGCACGTTAGATGGTACTTGACGTGGTCTCAGAATAAGAAATTTGGGGTACCAGAAATGACATTTTTGAAAGAATAGTTTTGTTTAGGGTTTTCATGAAGAAATGGTATGTAATGTTAATGCAAACACACATAAATGCGGTTCCCATAAAAAATGTTAATAAAACTCTCAAAGGAAGGAAGATGATGAAATACTCCTTAAAATTATTGATTTCGAGGTCGGGCATGCGTTAGCAGGCATGACCAATGGGAAAGTTCCAGTAGAAAATAAGCTAACAAAAGACATTCTCAATAGACCTGGTAAAACTATGAACAAAGTGCTCGCTTGGTTTTTCATAATCTGTTATCATGAAGAGAACTTCCCGGTGATATGGAAACATCATTCATAAGAAAAGATACTCCCGATTTCAAAAATTATTGACTGATCAGTCTGTTACCGATTCTAAACACTTCACAAATAAACTCACTGACCGTCTGAAAATTGTGCCAAACGAGAATCGACTGAGAGAACTGATCAGATTCAGATTAGGTTACGGCAAATGGATCACATGCAGATAGAAACTATAGAGAAATATCAAGAATATGGATTACCATTCTACCTAGATTTCATTGATTGTGAAAAAGTATCTTATTCCATTGAAGCCTTGTGCAACCAAGGAATCTCCAGGTGCTATGAATAAACCTCCTTGAATAATATAATATACACACAGCAATGTAACAGCTATCGTAAAACTTCAGCTAATTAATGAACATGGGCTGGCCCTTAATGTAAGAGAAATCCAAAAACTATGAGTAGCACAATGTCATGGAAAGATGTATGTTGGGTTTAACATGAAAAAAGACCACAAAATAAACCAATGGACCGTATTGGGCGATAAGGACCCATACAAGTTGCACAAGCTGATGAAATGGGAATACGCCGGGCATGTCACTCGACAAATCGACAAATGCAGCCATACTAAGTTACCCAGAGTATTAAACCACAGAAACGCCCGAAAACCCTCTAGATCGACGAACTCATTTAGTTCAGCAAATGTGCAAGGCAGTGAAGAACTATGGGCCGAGAAGAATGGAAGGAGATGGGGAGGCCTTGATAATAATTTTAATTTCTATCAAACCATTATCCTAATATGGATCAATTTATTTGTTTGTGGAATCTGCAGATGTACTCCACTGCCACAACCAAACTATTACTAACAGAACATCACCACCGTGATATAGGCAAAACTGTCAGTTTTTCTGTTTGTGACGTGTGGAATCAAATTTTCTCAAGTAGTGTGGAACATTCAAGTGTACCAATACCATGCCACCCTCAGAAAACAGCATATATTGTCAGGAATAATATTGAAACCCATGAGTCACAAAAATCAATCAAGATCTTTTGTTATTTGTTGAATTATTTATTGAACTAACTAAAATGAATTTTAAATGTTATAATTGAAGAAAAAACATACAAACAATTCAAAAACTTCCCATTTTTTTCTTTTCTTTCCCTTTTCCATTATATATTTGATTTCATTGTAATGAATACGGTAAAACCAAATGTATGGAGATCATCATTATTGACAAATTAGTTGATAATTAATAATTAAAATGATTATTCACCTCGCAATATATAAAACAAGCGACTCAACCGAATGCCAAAATCAACTTTTTTATTGCATACCTTCAGATTCATGATACATTAAAAAATAATAACAGATAACTTGTTGATGTTTCATAACAGTACTATATATTGTGCAATATCTATTGATATAATATTATAAATAAAAATAACTTCATGTGAAAAAACGGCCACTGTGTTTGCTTGTAACCCGGAGAGATCTAACTGACATAGGCCATATAAACATGCTTAAAAATGTTTTATATTTTTTACCCTGCGTTATAAGTATAAGAATTTCAATATTCATTTCCCGATAGCGACTCCACAGTAATCTTATTATATAAAACATCGATCAAAAATATCTTCGACCTTCCGATTCAAACGGCCAACGCAATTCGGTCATATTCATATTTAATATTTTTTGATTCTTTACACAACACAAAATTGATTCTATTTACAAAGCTGAATAATTACAATACACAGTACGAGCGATATTAAGACCGCATCTCGTGTAATGGTCCAGAAGCATCCGGTCTTCATTCGGGAAGACTCGGAATGAGTCAAATAAGATAAAATCATTTTAATTCCTCTCACATGAGATGCGACCGTAGCTCATTCGACTCAGCAGTGTATGTATGGATGGATTGCACCTGAGCTAGACGATACAAATATTTTTATATAACTAATCCCGACTACTACAATTCATTAATAAAATATATTTTTGTGATAATTTGTGGGATACTGTACAAAAAAGGCAAAGGGTGTTGTATATGTCGATGATCAACGTATTAATCTTCAATACCTGTCAGGTAGACAGTTTACCGCCTTATAATTACTTCATATAAATAATCAACAGATTTTGAAATGTAAAATAGAAACATCTTTCGGTTCCGAGTCACCGACAGACGAGTGAAATGAGTTACGGGAATTCAAATGCCGGAACAGACTATTGAAGGTTGCATAACATAATATATATTTTTTAAATCGACTGCATAGATTTTTCAAATTCAGTGATGTGGGATCATGTAACTCTCTAAATATAAATAATTAATAAAACAATTTCAAAATCTATGCAATCAATATAAAAAATAAATAAATAGAAGAAATTCAAAGGAAAAATGGAATTACAATGAAAACTGATGTTATTAATAATTGCCCAGACACTCTCGGTCATAACTGTCGCTGAGTGAAATCCACACACGAAGAAGTCTACCAATGTTTGAATTTTTCACAAAATTTCCGACATGACGCTAATTTATGGTGTGTTAACATAAACAGTTGCGGTTGTGATTGGCTATATAACAATAATTAATACCTTAAATATTTTACTGTTAACTGACTTACTTACTAACAGTAAAATATTTCAAATAATATGCATCATACAACATTATGTAGAAGTCTACCACAGTGATAATTAAATTTTTGTTAACCTGTACTCCACACCGCAGTGAGTACCTATTTTTGCACCAGTATTAATGAAGTTTTTATAATACTTGTCACCCGAATGCAGAACTCTTCTCACATCTAGTCACAGCTGATATATTTTAAAAGATAATTTTTTGAAACAGTTTACCTATTATTTCTTTTCTTTCGACCATGTCCGATCCTAATAGGATCATATGGGCCTCCACAGAGTGGAGGTTTGTATTAACAGATTTTATTTTTAAGAGAAATGGATGTCAGCCACTTGCTCAACCTATTAGGTCTATACTCTAACTCATACACAAATTGAAAAACAATATGTGTACTTGCCAGACCCAGGATTCGAACCTGGGACCCTCGACACTATAGACCGGCGCTTAAGCCACGCGGCCATCGTTGGGTGTTATATCTACCTACCTATTATTTATAGCTATTATATCTATCAGTTATTATTATTATCTTTGCTATGTTCTATATATTATTATATATCAGGCATGTCTGACTTGAAGTAAACTGTGATCTACCATCCTATCCATATCCAGTGTGAAATCTAGCAGTGATATATCGCACTCTCCCATTGTCATTCTTAAGGTTGAACAGATGTACAGTAAAACCTCGATAATTCGAAAAACAATTAATCGAATTTCGCCGTTTTTCGAATTTTTCCTAAATTTTAACCCCCAAGAATCATTTTTCATACAAAAAGTTCGTTATAAATCGAAATATTCGTTATTTCGTAATTCGAAATGGAATTTGGTCCCAAAGGTCATTTTTATCCATATAAATCAAAATAAATAATAGTAAAATACTTATTTCCTTGGAAAGTAATAAATTTAATGACTGCAATTAAGTAGGCAAACACCTGCAAATTTACTGATGGGAGGCAAAATACCCAAAAGCTCCTAATGTACTATGACACAAATGACTTATCCAAGCATCAATATTATTATTGCAGTGGATGTCAATCAAGGGTTCATTTACTTGTCATTCATGTAAATTCAGAATCCATTATTTTATTAATGTGAAAAACATGTTGTTTTACAAGGTAATCTTAGCACATAGCCATTAAATGGTTTTCAGTGAAAAAAAAAACATTTATTCACGAAATTTCGTAATTATTAAGTAACTAACTTGTGACTTTTTTTTATAACTGACAGAATTATGTTTTTAATATGTATTTTAATAAACAATGAGTTTCTTTAATTTTCAAATTTAAGTTGATAACAACTGAATGTTTAGATTAAACTGGCAATAATGAATACACAGTGACCCTTTGTTTGACAGGAGTAGTTCAATAATTGACTTAATGAGTTCACTTGACATTTTTATTATTGTTTATAGAATATTAAAGAATTTTATTTTAAATACAATACACACCTACATAGGTACCCGTTTTTACTGTGAATTTGTATAAATCTAGATTAGATTTTCGTAAGGAACAACATTCTTATTTAAGAATTTTTATTCTTGGTAGGTACCTATCTAACTGGATGTCTGATTACTCAATAATTAGTGCTTAATTACGAAGTGTAAAAAACACATATTTCGAACTAGTTCACCATTGAATTACCTTTTTCACTGGTAAATACCACGTAACACTATTTTTCAATACTACATCGTCTCTATACAACTTGACGAAATTTTTTTTTTTCTTCGGAAAATTCGATTTATAGTGAATTTTGCTAATTCGAAATCAAATTTTCAGGGTGCCTTGGATTTTGAATTATCGAGGTTATCCTGTATTTGGTTGAGGACACTGAGGCGTTACAAATAAGACGACACGATTTTTATGTAAGCCGGATAAGAAAATGAAAATTTGAATGATTAATGCTTCCATCAAAATCTCATTGAGATCATATTATTATATTACAACTGAATGAGCACGGTTTTTGTAATCAACGCGTTGGACATACCAGAAATAGGATAGATGGATGCATCATATTTTAGTAGATGGCTGAAAAAATGATGCATACATCTTTGCCTACATAAATAGTCATTAACTGAAGGCTGTTTCAAAAAACTCTCCTATAAAATATTTCAAATGTTACTTAGGATAGTTCTGCATTTAGCTGATATGTAATATTATGTATGTAACAGTAGAAATAAATACCTATTCATATTTTTTATCATGAATATTTTGCAAACAAGGAATGTAATGTTGGTCCCTTGAAGATGGTAAAAGCCAACTATTTACCGTGTAGACTGTATTTGTAAAGTAACTCAGTAATATTGTTTCATACGATAAATGTTTAATGACAATGAAAAATGTTATAAATTTATTTGAGAGGTAGAAGTGTAGCCGAGCAGAACACTTTAATAATACTTATAATGAGTAGGTATAAATTATTGAACATGTTCTCATTCATGTTTAACCGGCTGCGTAACTGCAAATAATTGATATTAATATTCACGGCAATGCAAGGTTGAATAATTTAATAAATAACCATAATAATATATCTTCACAAGGTCACACGATTTAGATAATAGAAGCTGATAAAAAAATATTTCTTTTAAAATCCTATCAATGGACGATTCAACCACAACATCTCTTTTTGTACATTACAATATACCTTAAAAAAAATAGTGACTATTTGCCGCCTTAAATTGTCTCATTTTTGGTAAGTAGCTCGCGCTTTACACGTCCGATCGCGTGATTGAGACGTGACATTCAGGGAAATGTTTCAGTGCATCGACGTGAAATCATCCGACCGCCCGATAGAAACACTGCAATTTCAATGAGTAAACGGTTGCACACAAAAGAACCCCGCATCATCAAAAGAATTAACCAATAAACAGATATGATAACGCGATTGCACGTTTCAGTAAACTTAATATGGACACATAAATAAATTCAATATTATATTAATTTATCTGGACAACTTTGCACCAAAGTTCCATGCATATATTCTATCTCGACTGTCCTTATTCTATTTTAAAAAGAACACTCATTACGATCGCATCCTTTGAAAATGATAGATATTTTCTCTGATTATACAACTGAGAACTTATCGACCGTAGTTTAAAGAATACGAGGCGGGGCACAAACATTCCAATATTAATTGGCAGATATAAAATGAAATGTGTCAGGAAACATCCGGGCTCAGTCGACGTGAAATGAGGCATTGAGTTGCGACGGCGAGCAGAGAGGCATAGTGATGTGCACGTGTCGAAGATATTCAAACCACTAGCTTATTTTAATTTTCTTTGGGGGCGAGGGCGATTCACATTTCATGGGAACTGCTACCGGATCGTCGTATTGGCCGCTCTCTTCCGGTAGATCTTCCGGCTCCAGAGATCCATTGATCGGATCCTTCTGAAAAGATAAACAATGTTGAAACACATGAGTTTTTTCACATGACACAAATTTCGAGAGATGAATGAATATCGGAACAAATATTGCATCAGACAATGTTGAAGTCTAATTGCATACGTCTAATTGCATACACCCACTCAGACGAAATAACAAACAAAATATAACAAAAAAATATGTGCCCATCCATAAGCATAAAATATATTGCACAAATCATTTTGTAGAAAATTTCATTACAGCTTTAACAAATGAAATAAAATTAGTGATGTGAAAAAAAAGGAAGATTATAAAATGAGCACTTCGAAATCATGTTTTAGTGGAAGTTGTTTTTAGGGCTGTCAATACGCATTAGCTGTAATCAAGGAAATCCATCCTGGTGCAGGCACCCAAAGGTATATGAATATCTATTATAGTGTTGTAGTTTTATTGCAGTGCGTGTATGTGTAATTAATCAAGTACATTTCACGTCAGAGTATTTTAAGATTTTTTGACTCATACATTTTTTAAATCCTGTTTAGGATGCACTGAAATACAAAAATAACATGAAAGGAAAAACAAAAGACAATCAACTTACTACTATCAACTTACTCAACAGCATCAGAACAGTTAGTAGATATCAATACGGAAAAGTGATGGATGAAATTACCTCGGCCATCACTTGAATGGGAGCGCTGCCTTGGTGGGCGGCGACCCGGTGCTCTATCAAGTAGAACATGTACTCGTCATATAGCAATCGGATGAGATGGAAGGAGCCGAAGGAGGCTGCCGACCGGAGAGTAAGGTCGCGGATCACCATCGAACTGGAAAAGATGTGAAACGACCAGAATGGGTGATTATTTTTCAAGCTCGAGTATAATTGAACGCCATTAGAATGGTAGAATGGTTACCTGTAGAAGCTCCACTTGAGCAGAAACTGGCGAGCGTGGTGGGCGTAGTGCGGTGACCGCTCATGAGGACGAAGCGCCTTGCGGACGGCGGCCTCTAGCCACGCCGCCCACTGCTCCAGGGAAGCCTGCCGCTGCAGGGTGCGCTTGAAGTCCGCCTCCAGCGCCCACACTGCTCCTCCCGGACACTGGCACACCCACGATGCTTGTTCCTGAAATGTTGCAAGGGTCAATGTGCCAGGGTTCTTCATGGGACAGTAGCGAAATGGCAGGACATGTGACGAACAATACCTGAACATTGTGGAAATCGACACGGTTGAGATCGGCAAGCATCTGGTGGATCTGCTGGGAGTTGTGAAGCACGGCGCGTGCCGCTTGCGCTAGGTGATTCAAAGAGGTGTAGCGGCGTAGGGACTGTGCCAGTGCCCCTGCCGGTGTGGCCTTGGCACGTACCATCCCAGCCGGACACCCCACCATTGCCCCCACCAGCCACGACTCCATGCCTACATATTGGAAAACATCATTATTGTGTCAGATAAACCTAATCTTACGGCATTTCCGATTTTAATCATCTTTATAAACCTCTGTCAACAATATCCAATAGGACTCTTAGTACATATTTACCGACAAATAAATAAAGAAATAACCGAGCAGTTTTTCAAAGCTACAATCCAAAATTATGTGTGTCAACAACACCTGGAGAATTATCAACAGATGATCTGGATATATCTTAAAAATGGCGACTAAGTTTTGGAACATGGTGAAATGCATATACCCAGATTTATTAGTTTGCCAGAATCCTCTTATACAAAATTTATTCTTTCATAATAAACAGACAAATACAGATTAAAATGATAGAAAAACGAATTCTTCTTATAATAAGGGTTAAAATCAAGGATATATCTGTGTTAATTTGTATAAGTACGTCATTATTGTTTTTCCTACCTAAATTGTTTATTGTAAAAATACATATTCTATGCACATAAAACAGAACTCTACCTAAACTAAACTGAACTGCAATAATCGTGATTCTTACAGATTTTCTTCATATGCTGTACGGAATGGTGAATCATGTACAGTAGAACCTCAGTTATGCGGATTACTTTATGATCATCATAAAAGGTACAATTTAAAATTGGAGTAAGGTGATTTTTTTTTTAAATGCTATCAAAAAGGTTTAATCTAGAAGAGAGTGAAATTTGCGGTTGCCAAGCCAAGAAATTAAAATTTTTCTCTTTCCAAATTGATAATGCTGAGTCATTTCTTTGACCCACTTGGCCGAAATATTAAGTGATAAAAAATGGAAGCTTAATAACCCAGTTTCTTCACTACAATACAATAGATATATTAATATTAAGTTATAATAACATTGAATGCAGCCCCGCCACACCCATGCCAATTCCAAGCTCACTGGAAATACCACCATCATCGGCAACCGTGGCACCTAAGTATTTGAATCTGATCACCAGCTCGACGGGCAGTCCGGAAACCCGCAGATAAGTGTCGGTGTCAATGCATGCTGCACTGCACATGAATTCGGTCTTAGCCGCATTCAGATAAAGACCATACGTTTTGATTTCACGGTGAGCCTGTTCACGATTACCTGCAACCAGGGCTTTTTTATAATATAATGCAGTGGAACGGCGTTCCGGCACCTTTTTTCACGGTATTTTTAATGTTTCAAAAACAATGTTCGCGCTTACATAGTACAAGTTAATTTTCCTGAATCATCTCATATGAAAAAACATCCTGAAAAACTATCTCGTTTCATATATGCATTTAATTCCATTACCATTTCTTCAAGTGAATGTGAACGCGAATTTTCGCAAATGAATCTAATTATTACCCCATTAAGAGCTTCGTTGAAGACCAAAACAGTTTCGGTACTTTAGTGCATCAAACTCTTCGGACCACCTTTGACACTTTTCGGTCTTATCAAAATATGTTGATCGGTGGTTACTCAGTGGAAGACATTCGGCCATAGACTCTAACACTAATAAAAGGAATCGAGATAATTTGCCAGACAAGAATTGGACTGAACTTTGGAAACCACCATTGCCACCACAAAGGGGGGGCTGACAGGACTCTAGCCTGGGGGATCGACTAGATAAGTGAGATAAACGCACATCACAAACTTGCCCTAATTGTAAAAAAATGGCCTGCGGCGGTAATTTCCTTCAGGCATATTAACATTTTAAAATATGTGATTGTGTAATTGCATTTTTTGGTTAATGATTGTTAATACACTGAAAACCCTTAATTTTACCTCGAACACCATTTGAAAAACGCTACTATATAGCGTCACACTGCCTTTAACCTTAGTGATAGATAGGGGGCCTGGGACCATTTTAGGATTTGGGGGCCATGGAAATCACTATATACTTTTATTCAAATATAAAAACATATTATGTTTTTACAATTTTATTTAATTTTCTTTAGTGGGTAAGAAGTTTGGCAATAAGTGAGTTCCGGCACCTTTATTTTTCAAAAAAAGCCCTGCCTCCAACCATGTGATCGTCGAGTCAAACACGACTGCGTCATCTGCGTACTCCGAATCGCAGTCTTTCTTCGCATAGTTCGGTTGCGTCATCTTGATGTATGCGTATCTCACTGTCGGGAGAAACTGTCTTACGCATTCAACCAACGAGCTGCGTGGATGTCAAGGCTGTATTCTGTGAGGATCAGAGTTTGATATGGCGGGAGACACGAGAGTTGGTAATGGACCGAGGGAAGTGACGCGAACTTGTGCTGGGGCGTAACAGGGTGAAAGAAGATAATAACATTTTTTTGTTTGTAATCAATCTTCTTTAATAGTTCTAATTAGAAAAAAATTTATGGTGGAAATTATCTCTTCTCTGAAGACCATGAATAGTCCAAGGCCTGAACAAAAACGATGCATGAGTGCGAGTGAGAAAGTATTCGGTACCCTTACAATCTCTGCGACACGCGCTAGAGTAAGATAAAAGGTCTACTAGCTACAAGCCAGTTTCCAAAAGCATCGCCATCAAATCGGGGCGAAACGCTTCACATAGCGTCGATAACTTGCGAGCTCCTGTTGCTAAAATTGATATTTTTGTGTTAAACATAAAGTCAGTGGTAAATATTTTTAGTTAATTAAGTAGAAAAGATGGTTCTGTGTGTTGTCTTAAAATGTGGTAGCCGTACTGATAAGCAAGAAGATGATATTACGTTTCATAAGTAAGTTGATACATGTTCGTGATAATTTATTTGTATTTTATTATATATTTTAATATCAGTGACCTATTGTTTCTTTAAAATAACTTAAATTATGGATATCTTTATCTAATGGTTGCATTTTGACCGTTTAAAAATACTATATAACGTAAAAAATAGAAAATTATATTTTAATTCTGAGCGTCTAGTGCGAGCACTTTGGGCGAGCACTAGCAAAATGGTCTATGGTCTCGAACATTTTTAGACGAATGCGTTCGCTCGCTCACAAACCAAACGCAAGGCACGCGGCTTCATTTAGCAATGCAACGGGTGGCGTCTAGATGTATCTATAGTCTAAGGAATAGTCAAGCATTGTTTAGGAACATCAGTAACATTTTAATTTGTTACAATATAATATTATTTTTTAATGGTTGTTAGTATTGTCCGGCAACTTCATCTTGGCTACGTGGTAAAACTGTGAACTACAATCAGCTAATCGAACTTCCGGTTTCAAATAAGGAACGCCCCCAAATTATTCATTACATTTTTGACAGTCGTGTTGGACGCATCTATCAATTTACGTAATTTGAAGCTTTTTATATTCAAAAGATGTCTAAAACAATACGAAGTGATGTTCGAATTATTATTAGTAAACTTTTGATTTATTGTGAAGAAGAAAAAGAGTCGCATTTAAAAGGTGAGCCTATACAATACCATATCACGGGTTGATGTCATTTTCAGGTATGTCAAAATTCAGTGTTGTAATACTAGAAATATTTCCCCAAAACTGGGAATTATATTTGTATATTATATAGTTGTGTGTATTGTAATCTGTTTTATTAATATTTTTGACGTATAATAATTAAGTATAAATGATCATTTAAGTACACTGGCAGTGTAATAATAAATTGGCAAGAAGAATATTTTCAAGAATAAACATTATTGTCATTAAATCAATTATTACGGAGATGTAAAATTTACAAAAATGCTTAAAATTATCTAGATACTACAATTACAGGACAGTTTCTAGAATCATGAAAGAAATGACTACAGCGAGGTCCTCCTCTTCAAAAATCGTAAAGCCTGGAAAAAATAAGATTGCATTGGACAGTATTGACTTATGTACCATACGTCAAAAAGTGCAGGAGTTTTATACTGTCCGCAAACAAGGTCCGATGCTGCAAAACTTACTGGTTTCTTTAGGAGAGTGCATGGATTTTCAAGGAAGCAAAGAATTTTTACGGCGATGGTTACATATAAGCTAGGGTTTAAATTTAAAAAAAGCCTTTCTAAAAGAAATGTTATCATAGAGAGACACGACATAGTTGCGTGGACAACATTCCACAAATTCTATAATAGTTATGGATATTGCCCCTTACCATAGCATTAAAATAAATAAACCGCGATATAAAAAAAAGCGTTATGCAAGAATGGCTGAAAGACAATAATATTATATTCGAAGAAAATATGGTTAAAACTAAATTAAAAGAAATAATTGATAGAAATAAACCACCACCAAAGTATTTATTCGACGAGCTGATTAAAGAAAAAGGCTCAACAGTAGTTCGTCTACCACCATACCCCTGTGATCTTAACCCAATAGAATTTATGTGGTCACTTGCGAAAAGAAGAATAGCAAGTAATAATGTTGATTGCCGAACAGCTGACACGCAGAGGCTAACAGAAGATGCTTTTGGAACGATAACACCGGACGATTGGAAAAAACAATGTGAACACACAATACATTTGGAAGAGGATTATATGGTAAAAGATAGATGTTGTGAGACTATGAGTGACCAAAGTTTAGTTTTTAGTGTCGATTTTGACAGCAGTAGTGAAAGTGAATTAGTATCGAGTGATGATAAAACCAATATGTCCGGTGTAGAATACCTCACATGATGATTGGTTTAATCAATTTTTAATGTCGTGTCCTTAGAAATGTACTTTTAAAAGTTGTGTTGATGACCTTATGACGTTATCAATTATTTTAATCTTATTTGTATTTACAGTTAGTTAATTAATCGTCCTTGTATTTTTAAACCGATAAGTAGGTACATATTGTTTTAAAATTTATAATGTTAGGTGGATATAATTTAATTTATAGAAAATTATTTTCACAGTAGGTATGTGTTTCTACAACAATTTTACTAAAAATACGATATAAAAGACATCTGTTAATTATAAAAAAATGTGATTGGGTCATCATAATAATATTGAATATGTTATATCTTTCACTTCTACTTATTTAGTCATAATTTGTGTTCTCCTAATTATTTAATTAATAAATACCTGCAGCAATATTATCAGTAAATGTGGGTTCAATGATATATTTCCTTCCAAATTCAATAATTACGCTGTATTAATTATCCTAATATAATAGTAATAATTAAGAGGTGAAATTATTTAAAATAATTTTTCTATTGATACTTATCGAACAATAATTGGACTCCTAAATTAATTACTTACTGAGAACTTACTGATTGATATAAATTAAAAACCTAATTTCGCGGGATTTGTTTTCTCAAAAAATGACAACACTGAGAAATATTCTATGCGCGACAAGGGCGACTTCCTGTTGTCGCCTAAATAATGTTGTCGTACAGTAGTTTAAAAATAAAATAAAATTGTATGTCTTATTTTATTTAATCAATAAGAAATGTTACATCTAGGACTGTTTTATCGATTGATAAATAAATATTATCCAATATATTTTACATAATATACCTATAAATACATATTTCTGTAAAATCCTTTTATGACAAATTAATAATGTATTAAGTAATAAACGTGCACTGAATTAGGAAAAAAATTTACTTATTACTTTATCACTGTAAAACTGTATAATTGTTTTTCGTTCCTACCTTTAGCAAAGTTTCTGATGGCCTGCGTGAGTGGTGAGGGAATCGGGCGGAGCACGTCAGGTAACAGCACCTGTACCAGGCGCTGGTAGAAGGCCACGTCCACCGTCCGCACCCACGTCTGCACCTCTGATAGCCCGCACAGTTGGTACAGTTTTGTCCTAAAATTGCCATCCTAAAATTACATTTCATCATCATACGATCTAAGCCAGAAATTTTCAATTGGTGTGCCACAAGCTCGGACTCGGATTTTGGACGGATATTTCCTGGAAAACCGAGTACCCTTGTACATTGCGACTCCGGTAAATGATCTCGATCAGATTATTATAATGTAGTTTGAATTTTGCCATCTCGACCGAGTCCAAAACGTATCCTCCGCAATTAATTAACCTGTATTAAACCCAAATATAAAAAAGGTTTTTTGTGAACACAAAAAATTCAGTAGGCAGTTAATGAAACTGCGTAAATATTCTTCAGTGTGCCATGAAAAATTTTCAATGTGAATAATGTGCCGTAACACAAAATAGCTTGGGCAGCGGTAATCTAAGATATTGACTGTCAAATACGACAGGGCTCCTCACTTGGAAAGATATTTCTCTTCTTCGCACTCGTCCGAATCATTGTTGTTGTTTTGACGCCAGAACTCCCGCCACAGCGATTCAACGGTGGACAGCTCCAGCGAGAGGACGGCGTCCAAGAACGCCTCGCAGTGCTCCCGATAGATGGATCTAAAAAATCCAATGTCAGTTTTAAACATTTAGCAGGTTTCATTATGATATGCGGCCACGATAGACAAATTTAATTTCATACCTCAGAGTGTCCACGTCTTCGACGGTACATTCTCCGGGAAGTTCCACGAATTGAATTTCAGGAAAATCTGGAATAGCGCCGTTTCCATCCCCCAGATACTAGAAATATAATTCCGATAAGATACATCATCGAATAGAAGATTCATAAACTGCTACTCACTACTCAGGGGCAACTTCACGACGGATGCATCGTTGTATAATAATAATGCAAAATTTTGTAACCTGATGATGTTGATGCATGTGAGCGTTGGGCGTCTGCGCTTCGACTGAGTCAGGCCGTTGATGGTTGGGCGTCCCCGAGCTGGCCCGGGTGGCGAAGCGGTTAGCGGAGGAGCGGCCCGCCGCCCCGCCCGCCCCATTGCTTCCCGCATTACCGCCATCGCTGTGCGGGCTGGCGTTGCTCAACGACGAGCCAGGCTTCACCCGGATACCGTAGTAGTGGTATTTCGAGTTACCCCTGGAATACGGTATCAATTTTATTTTATCTGATAAATTAGTGTAAGATTGTTTTTTTATTTTGACATTCACTGCAAAGAACTTGACTGTTGTTATGCTGAATCCGTGAACTCGCGTAATACATAAGTGAATATTTATGATTCAATAGCATATTGTGAAGCTATTTGATGCTCTATGTCTTACTGAATCATTTCAGTGGGTCTATTCTATACTTATCATCCGATAAAGTGATAAATATTAACAAACTTAGGGTAGGTTTGTATCAAAGTATTAGAATTTATTGTAACAATTACAATAAATTATGTTTTATTTTAATTCACATAATGTATTTGCACCAAGAATTGAACGTTAACATCTTAAAAGGAAAATAAATTGACTTTCAACAAAATATTTGTAGTAATTGACAGATCCAGATAAAAACAGGGAATTTTCTATAAATGAATCGGCGATGTGTCGGCAATCGCAACTAGTTTAAAGAGTAGAAATTAGTAATTTTTCCCAGATTCACTTTCATATAAATATTTATGTCTTCTTCAACGTCTCGTATGATCAGGATACCTGGTGCCGAGGCGTCTGGTGCGGAGTCCCAGGAAAACGGATCGGATGAGCTTTCCGAAGGAAGCGGCGTTGACGGGTTCCAGATCTCGCTGACCACAGTGTCGGAGGTAATGATTGTAGAGCGTGGAGCGCGGCAGACTCACCCCTTCGGCGTTTTCGTAGTTTTCCAGCAACCATTGCACCTGTCAAATAAATATTAATCAATTTAACGCGATTCGTTTATTTAATAGGGCAACACGACATTGATAACACCCAATATCAACGTTTGGCAGTTTTACGAGCACAGCGAGCATTCTGTATCCTGTTACATTTGGATAAAAAAAATAAGAATTCCTCCACTGTATACGTGGTCTCCCCTTGAATAAGCCACAAAAGTGATTAAAATCAAGACAAAAAATAATGTCGCTGGTGACACCCAAACACCGTGCAAAAATTTTAACAATTTAAAAATGTTGCCGAAATTACAGGAAATGTAATAGAAACTAAAAAAAATCTCACCCAAATATCTCTACTCACAACACTGAAAAGTAAGCTAGCATAATGAGAACATGCGAAGACAAAAAGACAAAAATAACAAAACAACAAGCAGGTAAGCAGAATAAGCAGAGTATGCAGAGAAGTTATCATAATATTATAAATTGTCCTCAATTTTTATCATGGAAACCACAATTTTAGGGGATGTGAAAATGTCAAAAATTTACAATGCATGTGATCAATGGGTAACTGTAATATTTTCATGTCAATGACAATCATTATTTCTCTCGGTCAACATAGGTACTGTCAACGGCTACAGTGAACAGTGAACAGGTAGCATAAAGCACTACCGAAACAAAGATCTAAGTTCTAAGTTCTGTCGGCTGGGTGAAATACGCGTGTTGTTTTAATCAATATATTGTGTATTTGCCTAGATTCAATGAATTCTCTTCCACCCTTCAAATGGGGGCTGAGTGAATATGTTACAACTAATCCTCTTAAAAAAATAGTCTGTCACAGTCCGCATAGTGAAGGGTCATATACACCATTGGCAGCAGATTTGGTAAAATATATATACAAAGTACTAGTAGGTACGTATAGTAACGGATTATTACATTCCCTTTTCTTAAAATTCCTAATTATTAATAATGTCAAAAACATTTATTAGCACAATATTACTCATATATTTAATTAATCTAAGTATACAAAATATGTAGATTCCAAATAATTGGTCAACACCGGCTGAAGTTGTCAATTATCAATAAATTGACTGGGAGCTTGAGAGTGATCGGGGATCGAGGTAGACGACAGCTGTGTCAGTCAGCTTCATCGCATTGGCCAATTGCGAGGAGTACGTTGTCGGCTATTACAAAGTGTGATGATATTGTGGCGTGACAATGGGGAGAGTTAAAGGGTGCGGTGAGGGCAAAAAGTGTGACTTACTGTGAACTGACTTACAGTGGCGGGGGAAGTGCGAGCGGCGTGGGCGGCCTGCTGCGCGGCCGAATCGTCACCCGCCACGCTGCCCGAGCCCGACCCGCCCGAGCCGACGCCCGCGCTCGACATGTAACCCACCTCCTGCGCCGCCATCCACACATTATAGTTAACCTCTCGTTAGTAGTGTTAGAGTGTACACTAGACTAGTGTCAATAGACCCGGCGCAAACAAACTACACCGCAACGGATTACCGTGTAAAAACTAGTCGAAAAATTCTTGCAAGATTCAACATTCACTCAGTGATAATTCATGACAATTTATAAAAATTGCTTCATAATACATGTTTCGTTCACATGTTGAGTTTTTAGCCGAAATTTACATTTATAATGTAATGTCATAATGCATGACAGCAGCTATGTAATATGGGAAAGGGTTAGTTGATAAAATTTAAAGTTATTATTGAGTAGAAGAGATGAGAATTTTTAATGAGAAAACCGTGAGGAATGGGGAAAAATTATGGATTATAGAAGTACAATTCCAAAGTATTAATTTTGAAGCCAATTTTCCTTTTCTACCTCATAAACTTGAATGTAAATTTCGGTACTCATACTTGACAAAGCTCACCATGTCAACGTGTCAAAACAATTTTTATATGAGGTGAAAGCCAAGAGATAACCACATTTTTAGTTATAATTCCTTTCAAATGTTCAGTACATTCCATTAATTCAACACTAAAAATTATCTACCAAATGAAAAACAAAGATAATTTAACGCATTTTCTAAAAAAATTATTCCAAAATATGCTTTTTCTGCATTTTTAAAGAAAATCCAATAGAAAAACCGCAATCGAATGCATCAATGTGAATGAAAATTTAAATTTTTGTTGCACACATATAGAATCAGCGATGTCGAGTTATATATTCGGCGCACACTTCTCATGCAATTCGGCACCTTGATTAAAAGAGAAGAGAGAGTAGATTTGTCAAGAAAAGATGCAACTATAAATGAATATTATGAGAAATGGCAAGGAAAGAACAGCCAGCTATTCCATAATAAGGTCGGACAGAGCGGAGCAGCTAAAGCTTGCCCTGTCGCCTGCCGCCTGCACCCATGCGACTTATCAATAATAATAGCATCTATAGAAAGAAAACATTCCCAGCGAGTATTCAAATTAGAAATCAGCGGCTACTATACAAAATGGAAGTTCTGTTTAAAGAAATAACACATGAACAAAATATTTTTCCTACATCCGCGGCAGACTCATACGGTAAACACAGTTTTATTTGACTCACGGTGATTAGATAAAATTTAGTCATCATATCAGTCCACCTATAAACTCCATAACTATAAATGACAACCTTCACGCATGCAGAAGCATCGGCACGGTAAACCAACTGTCATACGGAGCAATCCAGAGGGGCCATGTTCAGCGATAAAATACGAATAGGCGATGTACTTACAGCCTGGACGGTGTGAGGCGAGGAGCGCTGCAGGTGGGGGGCGGCGTGGGCATCGTCCACGTCCACCTGCTGGCCTGACAGCAGAAAGTGATGAGCGGCGCTGCCAGCCGAGGAGGCAGCGGCCGAAGCGTGGTCGGCGGGGATGTAGGCACTCCAACCGTTGCCGCCGCCTTCCCCGCTTCCGCCGCCTCCTCCTCCCCCTCCGTACACATTGCCGGCCGAGCTCGCTTCGCCCACCGAGTACACCGGATAGCTCCTGCAAACGGCCACTCACTTTTATATTCTTTATACGGATCATAAAGAATTCATAAATTTCAAGTTTAGCAATAATCGCTAGTGTAGTAATCTTTTTCTCATATGAATTGTTATTGCACCACAATTGACATACTGGACCAATTCGACGACTTTATAACTGCACTTCAACATAAATTATCAACAATGGATCGCGTTACGTTCATTATTCTCAAGAGTGTAGATTTTGCAATATTTTTGTGAATGTTACATAATTGGATTAAATTTTTTCTCTCTTCTCAAGAGTAGATAAACTATACTGAAACCCAAGAAATCGCAGAATTTCGCGATCCCTTTCTGTGTAGCAAACAAATAATGAATAAACATAAAACAAAATAGGATTCATTTGGAAGACGGAAATATTTTCAAAACTAGTTTTTCGAATTTTCAAATATTGAGCTTTTTTTTAAAACCTCAAAATAAATTCCAAAGACATAAAAAACGGAATTGTTTGTTTAATACCTACCCCATTGTCATAATATTGAACTAAGTACCTATCTTTAAATCCATTTTGTTTATAGAATCATTGAAGTCGGGTCACAAAGACATTATTATGGGAATTTGAGCACCTATTTTCAGTACCTATTGAATAAATAAAAATTACTTATTCGAAGTACTCACAAGAATATCAATAATAAAATTTGGTTAACAATTAACCAAATGTCAGCGGTTAGTAATATCATTTACATTAATTAATTACAAAACTGATGCTGATCGCCTTTGGCTTGGTGGAATTTAGTAGTACCTCAGTAAGCATAATAATTATTAGTAACAATTCACAAGAATCGTTGACAGATCGATAGCTAAAAGGATAAGTTCACTCACCTGAACAGTGAAAAATGTGAGTTTAAATCCCACTCAGTCTGATTATTTCCAAACTGCATATTATTTAGGTGCTTATTTATTAACTCGAGTTCACAATCCTTTATCGAAACGAGCAGACGAGAAAAGGTAGATGCGGACTCACATTTGCGTCTGGCCTTGCTGGGACTGGTTGTACAGCTCCTGCGGCTCCACATACTGCACGTGGTAGCCCACTCCGCCGCCGTCACCTGGAGATGACCGCAAGCAAAATGACACATCAGTAACCGGCCGATTGTTCTATATTATGCATTATGTGCACAGCTCAAATTTATAAAATAACACAAATTGTCTTGAAAACGCCATCGTCAACAGTTGGAAATGTTTAATTTATCTTGCCGCCCCCCGAGCATTCCCCCTTTGCTCTAAATGCTCTGGAACACTTTTCAGTTTGCATTACTAACATAATTATTGCCCCGGAAAAATCTAAAAATCTAGCACATGATTCTATTCACTCAGATATTAAACTTAATTTAATGACTGACAATAGTTACATTTCAATTAATGTGAAAATTCGAAAAATTTCACTTAGCAAAATCTATTCTCACCATTTTTGATGATATTCCTGACATTAATTTTGCCACACCCAAAAATTTATACTACATCTTCAAGGACAAATCACGAAGGTGTGCCCGAAACAAATTAACGAAGAGAGAACTTTTTAAAAGATTTCCGGTTGCAAAATTTTTATAGATGAAAAAATATTTTTTCAGGATACTAAGATTATCGCAAGTTAACTAACTGTACACGCGTGAAGAATACTCAAGTCTATTTTCATCTATATTATGTGTTATGCGCAAGAATTTTTTGCCATTTACTGTAGCACTATTATACAACACCGCCACAGAAATATACAGCTGAATGCATAAACAGGAGTTGCTGTTGACGGACACCGACACGCAATACACTGCGACGTGAGCGACCCCATTTAGAACAAAGAGGACACGTTAGAGTGTGAGCCGACGAAAATAAATTAAGCGAAGAGCAAAGTTGAGAGGGCTGTGGTGCGATTGCACCGTCACAATGCGAAGGGTACCCACTGGTAGAGTACGGCTGCCTGTATCGTGCCATTTCCATGGATACACCCCAGTCGACGCGCTGCCGAGGACGGGCAGAAAGCGACAAGCGATGTTTTCCAAAGTTAGAGTGTTTCCCAGACGACTGCTTCAACCTGACTGGCTAGCGACAACCGGGCTCCGCATTTTCCTTACCCCTCTCCCGCCTTTCCCACTCTTTTCTTCAATACCCACCCGCCCTCCACCCCTTATCAAATTTAGGTGGGGTGGAGAGATCTCACGAATTTATGTAAATGCGGAAGCTGAACTATTATATTATATTATTACAGGTGCTTTCAATTATAATTCCTATGCAGATACTGTATGAAAAGATGACACAGATCAATATTATTATTTATATTATGTAGGTACCTACCTACTTATTTTTAATATGACAGAGATTGATAAAATATTATATTTTAAAAAAAAACTGATGAAAATCTTGATCTGAATCATTTTTGGATGAAGTGATATTTTTCTCACTTTTATTATTTTAGAAATATTAACAAAATATGCTTGGAAAGCTTTTTTTAAAATTTCACAGAAATATTTGCATAAATTGAGAATTTTGCAATATTTTTTTATGCATAATAAGTACATAAGTAAATAATTTCTCCATTATATTTCACAAATTAAATAATAATGAGCTCTTCCATTATACAACAAAAAAATTTTTTTGCAAAAACATTCTATTGACTGTTTCATCGGTACCTACCTACCAACCTTTAAATTCAAAAACATCAAAGTGATGATTTTCTTATCATTTGATCTATGTTGTACAATGATTGAAGTACTTGTAAACATTCAATGAAGAAGCTCACTATGAATGTTTTGAAGATAAAATTAAAATAGGGTAGTGGCATATAATATAAATGTATTGTTGCTTTGAGGTATAATAGAGATAAGCCTTAGCAACAAATAAGGGCTGTTTGCCAGGTATCCAAGGGGGATGGGGATGATCAAATATCACCCCTGATAACAACTCAGGTGAAAAAAATCCTTTATTAATGAAATACTGAGACCCTTCGATGTGATGGGTACCGACAATGGGCAACGGTTGTCCTTTTATTATTATTTTATATTACTTATTTTACAATCTACCTAGTGCCAAATGTGCATCCGACATAATAAAAACTGAAATATATTTTCTAACACATATCTATATAATGTTAATAATTTTATCTCCCCCTCGAAATGCCCACTTTTATAACAGCAACAATGTTCCCGAGTGAACTATGAACCCGTTCAGTAAATTGATAGTGAACACAAACAATAATAGTTTTACTAACATTATCGGCCGCTCTCGCAGTTCATGAATCCACAATCCGGAGACCAAACGTGCAAAGATATCGCATCAATATTTATAATATCTTACACAGCATAGCGAGGCGGCAATGATAATTGTAAAGCTGTTCAAAGTTAGAAACACGGTCAACATATCAGTGGAGTTACATTCAAAACTTTCAAAATCTCGACAACCAGTCCCGACAGTTCAATTAAAAGAGACGTGAGAAAATTATTTAACTTATTATTGATTTGTAATATTACAAATTCATCTCTTTAAAATATTATAGTAGATACCTATTTTGATATTTAGGTATCGGATACCTCTATCGAAAATTGTACATGCACACATCGATAAGATGACAACATGCGAAGAGGGTTGTTAGGCTTATAAATAATTACAGGTGCACAAAATAGAAAAGAGGGTAGCGTTGAGGGGGTATTCATTACAAAAGAAGGGTTTACAACGGCAATTATCATCTCCAATCAGGGGGATGAGGCATGGAAGCACGTGTCAGCTACTTGTTGCCTGACCAACTCGGATTACAGGGGGTGGCCAAGGCCACCGACATGTTTTTCATGATTTTCAGCTTTACACAGAGCGAAGAGATTCCTCTAACGGTAAATAGAGATACGGACCAAGGATCATTTTACTCACCTACTGGATTGACAGTCGTAAGGGATGCATAAGAACGGGCAACAGTCCCTAAGCAGCATGAAATTGTATTGTTGGACAATCATAGTTAGTATCATTAGTATTACCTTATCTACTCCAACAATAAAATTTATAATCTTATTTTAATAATTGAAAATATTTCGATTTCTGTATAGTTAGACTTTATTTGGAAAATGAATGAACGGGTGCTACTTCGAGTAACTTAAGACATAAGTCTCGCATCCTCTCCTGTCATACAAATATTCCGATGTACAAGACAATGTGTGCCCTCAATATATTCGAGAAGAATGTGCTGCGTAGAAAGATTGGACAGCGCTCAACCACCGAGGGGATCCTAAACACCGGATAGGATAGTCGGAGGTCAGCCGGCAGGCCCAGACTCCGACGGTTGGACGTCCGGCGCTGACACCCGGAGGACACTGGGAGATGGGGGAAGTTCTCAGATGAGACTGGGGCCCGTCCCAGGTTATTGGGCCACTGATGATGATGATGATGATGAATGACATTAAAAAAGTATATAAATAAATGAAGTAATGTTAATTGAATTCATTAACAGATTGAATGGACTCTCCAAAATAGTTATGGGTATCATCTGCTATAAATGACATGTATCACATTGTAAGTAAGTTATGAGTTATGTTGGGTAGTGAGTGGAAAGGAGGCCAAGACAAGCCAACACAAAAGCGACATAAGCACTGTTTCCGATAACGACCATAGATAATACACAAATTAACCCAGCCTACTTCTTACGCACGGGAAACAATAGTGTCATGCGCACCTCACTCTCACTATAATGCAGGCATAAATATTTGACGATTATTGCTATGAGAAAGATTTAAATGAAGAGCCATTGCGAAGATGGCATACACATTTAAGAAAACACCAAACTTTGAAGACAACTATCTGGGTTTCATGAAAACGTATTGATCTATAGATGCATAACGCCGTCCACGTTTAGTGTTGCAATATAAAATGAGGTGGCAATGTGACGATGTCTCACCTGTAACGGCGATGTAGTGTTGTCCCTGAGCGGCTTGCACGACGGCCACTTGGTGTTCGCTGCCGGGACTGCTCCGGCCCGACCCGCCTCGCAGACTCCGCACGTCCAGTACCGTCACCCCGTTGGCGGAAACCTTAAATATTTAACACAATATATGATTTATATTCCAATGCTCATTACTAGAGTTTCCAGTATGAATGTACTAATTTTATGTTACGGTTGATCACACGGCTGCACTTGATAAAATCATATAATGCTGGGAATAACGTTTCCTGCATAAGTGTGATGGAACAAGTGAATGCGATTGTACATAATAATAATATGACCGTGTACTTTTTTTATACATGAAACTTTATTCTTTGTCATCAAAATATTTTTTACATGAAACTTAGTGTGCAAAAAATAGTGAGAAATTTGAATTCACAAAAATATCATTAATCCTTTCTATGCCGCAATTAGTTAATTGATAATAATTAACGTAAGAATCGGTGTAATTAAGGCGTGCAAAGACGCTCTGGGCACTTAACCGGTTAAGGGAAGCAAGTGCTCCGTGTAGGTCGAAAATTAAAAATTTTGGGTAAATTGGATAGAAATTGGGTAAAAAGAGCCACAATTTATAATTTCTTTATGAAAGAGATCAGAGTCATTATAACGTCATCTTGCCTCTTTATATGAATAAGAATATTAAAATGATAAATATAAATTAATTTTATACCATAAAGAAGTTTCACTTTAAAGATCTTTGTTCCAAAATTTAGAAGAAAGCCAGTTACATTTCAATTAATATCTGCGGTTAAATTATTCTTTTGTCAACAAACACAATATACATTGCAACAAGATTGAACATAAATATTACTATCTCAAGATGTATCATTTCCCATTCAATAAATGGTAATATAATGAAAGAAAAATCGATTTAAAGTTATCTGATGTTTTTCTTTTTCAACCTATTATAGTACAGTTAATAGATATGTATTAATTATTTACATATTATTTGACACACCACATATCCAATTCAAACACAAACCGCGCTTTCAATAAATAGCGAGATAGGTAGGGATCGATTTCATATTATGCAATAACAGATGGTGATATTTCAGATAAGATAAAACTCATTCCGCTTAATCTGTCGCGGATCCTAGTTTTTCAAATCACAATTACTGAGGCCGAAAGTGACAACGGCAATTACACCGATGACAGACATCCAATAATAACGACCAAAATATTAATATCATCAGTTGGATATCATCTACCATTCTTTCGACCATGTCTGATCCTAATGGTCCTCCACGGAGTGGAGGTTTGTATTAACAGATTTTGTTTTTACGAGAAATGGATGTCAGCCTCTCGCTCAACCTATTAGGTCCATACTCTGACTCATACACAAATTGAAAAAACAATATGTGTAATTGCCAGACCCAGGATTCGAACCTTGGACCCACAACGCTATAGGAAATGAGAATTATATGGCGGTGATCGTAAACGAGGACACACTATACTAGTCTCGGTCTTGCTATGTTTGCAAATTCAAAAAAGTCTGTTCATCAAATTACATGGTAAGGATGAAATCACCGAGACGGATGACATTATAATGAAACGCAAGAAAAGAAAAAAAAGAAAGAACCTGCTGGATGGCTTGCTGCAGTTGGGCGGCGTCTGCATCGGTAGGGATGACGATGACATCCGAGTCGGGGGCGGAGGCGGGAGGGCCCTCGCCGTCCTCGTCGGGCTCCAGGGGCTCGGCGTTGTTTCCCGCCGAGCCGGAAGAGCCGGAGGAGGCGGTCCTCCGCTGGAACGCCTGGCCCGCCAGTCGCGCCGACATACCCGGCCGCCCCGGGGACGTCTTCACCACTATCTCGTCAGTCGGGCAGTCGAAGTCTACCGCCGAAACAAAAATCATTCCGCTATGTGAACCTCATTTCATCAATCCTAAAATGTCTTAAATGGTATGGTATAACTATGATCGCTGTCGAGATAATGTTACTGGCAGCAGCTAACATTGTTCACTGTGATCTATTGTGTAGGAGTAAGTAAGGAGTGTCGTGAGTAAGGAGCACGAAAATAGCACCGCTAGAAAGGCTCAAGCTTAATATTAGAAACAATTAAGTCAATAAATAAATCAAATCAAGAAAATAAAGATCCTCTCAAGTGTTAGATTATTGAACATTTGTTTTTATTTGTTAAAATTCGAATGACTGCGGTTTTATTATTAAGTTGTTCTAAATCAGATAGGGATTATTGGAAGGGCTTTTAATATTCTTTGAGAAGCCAAGGTTTTCTACCTGTTATTTCAGAATGTATTGAGTTCCAGGAACCGAATCAGACAATTAATAGGGTTTCTATGTTTTACAACTCTCTTTTTTGAAGTCTTCGGCTAGACACATTCAGGACAGGCATAGAACTTCATAGCGACATAGTTCAATATTATTGTTCCGATATTAAAAATTAATTGTGGAATAGCATTACATCAATAAATTGACAGGGTGAGTTTGCGAGATTTCTTGAAAAATGAATATATATTATATTTGTACAGCAGTCTACCCACGGTAACAAAGATTAAATTGACAGATGACATAATACTATGATGGCAATACATCTTGTCACGTCAATAAACTTAGTACATCGTTCAGTCTCACAAGGTATTGCATAATGTCAGTCAGTAGATATTGCGGACCCACCGAGGTGCAGTGAAGGTTAGGACCCTCAACTCCCGATCCGCGGTAGGAGTTTGAATTCTGTGACTCCATCAGAATCGAATGATTTTATTTAATCAATATTTGTGTTTGGATCCAAGGTGTGGACGCAATTAGGTTAGGCGAATGGTTAACAACCGACCCTCATAATAGTCAGCTGAGACAACCGCACACGGTGGAGACTGATATATTAATTAGCCTTGCAGTGGAAAATGTAATGTACCTTTTGACAATCTATAAAATCTGTTACTGAGGGAACATTAGATAATTTATTAGATTTTACAGCATGGTGCAGAGTGTAATTTTTAACATAGGGAAAATTCGGTAGTGGTGATCGAATCGGCATACAGCAGAGCGCGGGCAGATCGGTTACCATAGCAGTGAGGCGGCGGCAACCCAATTCCGACGCGGTGTTGCTAAGGGGGAGAATCTGCGGAGAGCCTCACCATGGAAACCGGCCTCCCTCCCGCAAATCTCTCACCTCACATCCGCACACCAAGTTCACTCGCCATCGCAGCCATAACTGTGTTATGACTTACGATAGATGAAATCATTTAAAATATTTAAAACTGCCAATTATTATTGCTTTTGGAATAATAACTTGATTTATGTATAGTTTTCATATCTACCATTAGTTTATTTTTTTCAATTTTGTAATAAAATATACCCACATGGGCTAGCTGTAGCTAAAAAGAAAAAGTAGTTTTTCATTTAAGTAAAGTATTATAAAAGTATGTAATTAATTAATATAACGCTTAAATGAAATTCTTACATAAAAACATCTATTAAACTAGCGTTGGTCTTTAAATTTTCTAAGATCATAACGCTAATAAATGTATCTCAGTAATCTTCCTAACCGACTGAGTTATCGCTATCCCAAAATAAACAATATGATTGGTTAGTTATGTTATTTCATGTGTCGGTGAAATCTCTCGACTGCTCGAATAGACACAACACATTATGAAAAAAAATAGTATCGGAATTATTATGTTAAATATTATAAGTAATAGTTATAATTGTTTGCACTCACTTTCTAAATAAAAAATATTCTCAAGTCCCATGGCGGATCGGGTTCGGCTCGTGTGACAATGAGCTAACTACAAACAGGTAATGCGGCTAACTGATACTCTCATTATCTCACTTTGAACTGCGGCCGGTGTCGAGCGGAGAAGCCTGTAAGCCTGTGCGCTTTATTGATCAAATAATCTTCATGATTAGTACCATATTAATTTCAATGCTCCAAAGCATTCGCAACGGAACAATACGAGTTGGGGGAGCAAAATGCGCCCATTAGAAAAACAACCGATATTACGCACCTGTCCAGGGGTGGACTATGCATTCATATCAATGCAAAAATATAGTTAATTACCATCTTTACAATAAATATAACAATATGATGCCATCATACTATCACGGAATTAATGTGCCTTTCATATCTTCAGTATCAATTACATATCAACTATATTGTGTTTATATAAATAACCAAAAAGAATACCATGAATCTAAACAGAAATATAAATAAAATGTAAAAAATATTAAATTTTACGCCTCTACTCCCAGTTATATTAAATATCTTTGGAATCTCTATTATGTAGGTAAAATTTATGTCCTAAAAGTTTATATAAACATTATCCAATAGTTAAAGAACAAATAATTTTTTATTGTTCATCGCCTATCTAACCCACAGATTCCCAACCTTTTTCGGGTGGCGACCCCTTTTTATAAAAGCCATGTGACCCGCGACCCCGATGGAATTTAAAAAGGCATTTTTAATAAGGTAATTAAAAAAACAACGAAAATAGTTTTTTAAAAGTATACCAAAACTATTATGATTTGGTTTAGGCAAGGTTTGATTGATTTTTAAAAACTAACCACCGTCTGTAAATTGTAGTCTTAGTTCAATAAAAACAAATACGTATGACTAACAAAGTTTAATGTGCACTATTTATGGCGGATCTTAACAGCCTACCTCCACCCTTCGCCACTGGCGGATGGTAATAATTCATATATTTAAAGAATTAATTTGGATAATAATTGACAATGTAAGTATGTTTTACTACTTCTAACATAACACCAAAAATCTGTTATAGGTAGGTACGTAGATAACTAAAGAATTGAAGCCACGCTACTTCACAAATTATAAACAATATCCAAAAAATAAAAATAGCCAGTCGACATTATGAAAGTATAAAATAAGAAAATTGCATTCACCCCTGGACATAAAAAAAACTGTAACATGTTACAATTGCCCCCCTAATGCAATATTGCCTACCTGTATAATGGGGGTGGCTTTAATCTACATAACTACTTAGGGTCAGAGCACACGGGCCTGCCAACTGACACACCTGCTCACCTGCTGTCTGCCATTCATACTTTAACTGTTTTCTTTTATGTTTATGCAGGTATCATCAGTATTATAATTCAGATAAAAAGATTTTTAATGCATTTCTTTCTTTTCACAATGTCCATTCCAGATGGATTATATTATGGAACTCTCCACACATTATGAACTAGTTTAACATTTTATTTACAAGGATTAATTGTAAGCCAGTCACTTAACCCCCATCTAGAGGGTGACAATAGAGCGGAAGAATTGGAGAATATCGTGAACATCCATCGCATGGATTCAGATTCATAATTATATTGATTGAAAAACGTCATGTAAATTAAGCTGCTGCTGATATTCAAACTAGGACCCTAAAGATGTGATGCTACCAACCGGACGACTACAAGCGGGTACTTTATTAAATGAAAAATAAAACCCAAAAAAATCATTTATAAAACAGAAATTTCAAATAACATAGTTGTAAAGTAGCCGCCCACGATTTCCCAGTCAGCTTATAATGCTGCGGGTCCCGGGTTTGAATCCCAGATCTTGTAAAAAAAATCATATGTTTTTCGATGTGCGTTTGGACCCAGACTATGGACCCAATAGGTTGAGCAGGTGGCTAACATCCATTTCTCGTAAAAACAAAAATCTGCTATTACAACCTCCACTCTGTGGAGGCCAATATGATATTCTTAGAACCAAACATGGTAAAAAAAGTCACATGGGTAACTTGGACATTTAAATATATACATCACATGAATATAATTGTGTTAATAAAGATGCTTTTAGAAAAAATAATAGGTAAATGAAAATACAATTTAAGATGTACTCATTGAAGTTTTTTTCAAATAGGTTGGTACTTAAGTATAACCTTCACTGAATTTTTGGTCCCTAATGCGGTGATGATTCATAACGTAGAGTTACCCTTGAAAATGCAACGGGCAGGGCAGGGAAAGTATGTGATGTGATTCATAAGGAAAGTTGGTACAGGATGGCACTAACTCCAGTCACCCTCTGAAATATAAAACTTCTTTCTAAAAAGGTAAAAGGGACAATATAGCATGTATTAATCTGACTTATGAATTATTAACAATTATTTATACTTACATTAAACGATTTTTAGAATTTTTATCATTGTTAGTAGGTATCTATTGTAAAATTAATTAGCATTTACATTAGTGAGCTTTGATGATAGATATTGTAGAAAAAAACCATGGCATGGGTTGCATGATGCTGTCTATCGAGCAGTTTACCTATTTGATAACACCGTTAATGATGATGTATTTTTATAAATTATGTTTTGTTTTTATAGTGTTGAGTAGGTTTCTATCAGATGGTGAAAGTTCATTCAATTGAAATAATTTTTTTTCTTATATTGCCACCGATCATTATTTTGTATATTTGCAATATCCGTGTACTCTATGACTCCGGATATTACATTTTCATTCCATTTTTACAAACTTTTTGAACAGGAGCCCATGTCATATAATACCATAAGTATGCTACCAAGTACCATTTAAAACATTTTCATATTATAACTATCAGTGGCGAAGGCTCGATACTAGGCGATTATTTAAAGCCTACCTTCTAAGAAAAATATATCTTCCAAGTATTTAATTTATATTAAAATAGGTAAATAAAAATTATGTATGCAAAATATAAAACAATTGGAGAGTCATCTATCGTCAGAATTTAGAATACCGTTTAATTTAGTTGAGTTTCGAATAAAAAATAAGTGGCCACAAGCGCCATCTATTTTCAATTGAATTAGCTTCGAATTCCGATCGACAGAATCCAAACCACATTTTGTATCCCTATGACGTCACATAACATCAAGCGTGTCTGTAAATTTGAACCGAATCTATAAGCGCTGTAGGCCCTACACTCTTTAGGAATATGTTTACTGTCGATGCCTGTCGCTTTAAGCAAATAATAAATACATCAGATGATTTAAAAAAATAATTTCTATTGGATTCAATGAGATATAATTAAAAATTGTTTTTGAAAATTAAAAATAATTAATTGTATCTAGTGATTCTTATTTATCGGTTAGTTCACTAGAGTAATTTATTCAGTCAGATATGTCAGTTGATGATATTCATGAATGTTATTTTGATTTGTGATCTAAATTCAGCGTATTATTGTGTTTTCTGAATGTGGATAAATTATCTGATATTGTACCGAAGTCATTCGTCAGTGTTTTAAATATAATATAAGTATTTTAAAATATCTAGTTAGACTGGTAAAATTGTAAATTGTTGTGGAACAGATACAATATAACGGGTTTTTTCGAAGATGACATAATATTGTGAGCGTATGTTGCGTGTACGAATGTTTAGGGAAATCCATAATTTAAACTCATCGTTCAGTTTTATATCCTTAGTGAGCTATTGAAATTTCATTGATTTAGTGTGTTATTGTCATTAGTGTGTACCTATTCATCAGTAGTAATATTGGATTATCTTCTTATTGCCTGTAAGTATACCTGACAAATACCTATATTTTTTTTCTCATATCTCCACAGCCTACCTCTTTCCAAAAATCACGCTTCGCCACTGATAACTATAGGCCAGCGATATTTCTATTACGTATGCCCAGTTGCATAAGTAGGAGAAATGTCGCTGGCCTTTCGTACGGGGGGGCTACGGGTTCGATTCCCGGTGAGGACACAATATATTTATGTGATTTTCTCAAAGCCTGGGTTTTGTAATTATTTCACTTTTATTACTAAGCTACTACATCACTCTCATTGGGCCTCCTGGCCTGTTGCAGTGCTAAAAATAATATATAATTTGTTAAGTAGGTAAGTACTTATATTATGTTATCTTTTAAAAAAAATCAACAGTCAGTAGAAAGCTCCTGTGGGAGGGGTTGTGCCAAATGACTATCTTTCACTGGACAAACGGAGGAATAGGAAGTCAAGAAGTCTGTTAACCCATAGCTTACGGGCCGCACAAAATTGTGTTTTTGCTAATTACTTTTCAAATGCAAATTAACACGTTAATTACAAAATTAATTAAAAGGGCCCGTAAGCATTGTGTTAACAACATTATAGTGTACGAAGTGGAAGATGCCCTGGTGGTGGGTAAAACGGAAGAGCTTGGCAAAATTGTAAAGTTCTTTAACAGAATTGGAGTGAGGACCTGATCGGCGGATCTACTTCTATAAGAGAAGAGGCGATATGGCAGTGAGTCGCAGTCAAAGCCTCGGTAAAATCATATAAAAAAAAACAATATAGTGTAATGGGTTCTTGTCAGTTTACAGGAAGCCAGCGGCAAATATATTTTCAAAATAGCCGATATACTTGATTGTTTGTTAGGTTAGGACGGTTAGATTAAGGTTTTCATTCTTGAATATTCATGAATTTTGCCAAAACCGGCTATAAAAATTGGCGCGATTCCCGCTTGACTTTATGTAAACCGACTTGTACCGTCTAATGTATTTATCTCAAAAAAGTTCTCCCCCATCAGCTAAGCAGCATGCAAAGTGGCAAATTTTCTGTTCCTTCCAAACTCTATTACCCATTAACTGAGGAGCAAACATTCAAAAAGTGATTTGTCACACATTTTGAAAAATGCCGTTTATTGTCAATTCTGATAGTCCATATTTAAATCTATGAAAGGAAACCAGAATCAGTGTTCAAAGAACCTTTTATCCTATAAAAAAATATAATGCCTTGATTTTCATTCAAATAGTGTTTTGCCCACAAGTTTCATGCAAATCGTGTTTTGTCCAAATTTCAAATCAAAAAATGAACCACTTCCGCGAATTTTCGATTATACAAAATACCAGGTTTAAAATTCTTTCCTTAAACAGTTTTATAATAAAAAAACCATTTTGAGTACAATATGTTTTTCTTGATTATCTCAGCTAAACATTTGTGTGACAAATCACGTTTTGAATGTTTGCTCCTCAAGTTATATTACTGGTATACTACACCACAATCTGGTCGGCTTGCCATAAAAATAAAAATTACATGCTAGATGATCAAACTTAACAGCATTCCCAATAAATATCGGACGCTGTGCTCGCCAGTGTTTGAGGTTTTACATGGTTGATATTTATGTGTGTTACGGTGTCAACAGAATTCCTCCATATGCTAAGCGTGGCACTCGTGCCATAAATTTGCGACCGCTGTCTTAGGACATGCGTATTACATGGGATGAGCTTTACTATGACACATTATATTTGAAAGGCAGTACCTTTCAATGAAAGTTCGGTAGGTACCTACTTGATAAACTAACAATATTACTACTTATAGTAAGCAACTATACTGTCAAATACTGGCTATATTATACTCTAAGCATAGGTGCTTCGATACCTATATTATTGACATCCTAGGTCTGATATTTGAGGGAATAGCGGAGTAGAAGTAATTCTTCAACTTTGATGAATTGATAGGTATATTATTCATTCTTTATTATTCTTAAATTTTCCTGATATCAGTTTTTCAATTTTTCAACATGCGGAAAAACTAATGTTCAACATGAATACCTACGAGTAACAGTAGGTATTCTAATTTTTAGGTTTTCAGACAACCTTTGATGACAATCAAAATAATCAATCTTTTTTCTGTTCGCGGTGTCGTCGAGTAACCGACTACATCTTACCCGAAAACGATTACATAACGACAGTTTCTCGGTTATTTGTCGGGTAATGAATCGAAAGCCCACCGAACTGTTTAGTGACCGGGAAGGGTGACAGACTACGATTCAAATTAAATTACGAAAAAAATATGTCAAAAATACCTGTCAGCCATTTTATTAGATGATCCCGTATGTCAAATCACAAAAATAATATAAAAAATATACGATTCGACGTCAACGGAGGACGTATGAATCCGCGGCAATAGAAAACGCGTAGAACAAATGCGATATAAAACTTATTTGAGAACAATTTTAGAGAAACTTTGGCGAAAAAAATGTTAAAATCACATAAAAGAGGTAAAAGTAGCAAGTTGTTGACTCGTTGCTCGTTGCTACGCCAGTCGCTAGGCTACGGCATAATCATAATGGCCGACGCTAATCGCCGACCCAGCAACGCATGCGCGCCAACTTCAATTTACCGACACTACATGATTTTGAAAGTTATTTTAAAAACACGCTTTTCTTATGACAAATAAATTGTGTCGATTAGCCTTGTACATCAACAACATTAATGTAATAGCAAATAAGATTCGTGTTCTCAATTTATAATGTCAATCGACATAATAATATTCAAAATTATATTCCTACATTCCACGATTCCGCGATGTCGTTCCGTAGTGTGAATTCGTAAAGACATAAATCTTTTTTAGCAATCGGCAAATCGTAATTTATAATATGTAGTACCTAACGGTTATCATAAATCGTTGAATACAATTTTAAAAACATAGATACGTACCTAATATAAACACTCTCACGTTGTAACGACCGCAACCACAATTTAATTATTATCTCTATATTGCACCGCTCATTCAATTGTTTAGTGACGACTATCTAGATAGGTAAAATACACCGTGATAAAAATGCAAATACAGCCCTTTGGAACCTGATAGTATGTACCCTACCTAGTTTCGTAGATGTAATAAATTATTTTAAAAATATGTATACCTAGTCGCTCCAAAGATGTTGAAAATGGAGATTGGTTCTTTTATGGAGATGGGTCTAAACATATTATGATGTTTTTAAAATACTGTTTTCTTCATTATATTTTTTTTTCAATTTAATCTTGCATGCCACCAGCATTTTAACAGCTAATATTCGTATCGATATTCAATTTTAAAAAATCAATCGACGTATATAGGAAATTATATTCGTATGCCAGCAAACTATTGAGATCTAGGAATTTGTTTTCGATAAACAAACTTTACTTACATGTTCCACGATAAATAATGCCATTTCGCAATGTGAATTCATTAGATAGTACACATACTTTATCATTTTCCGCAATTAGGAGAGCTTCCATCATAACTGTTTTATAAATACTTGAAAATAATATGTAAAATATAACAAAACAAACACCCGCACTGCGCCTCTCTCATTATCTTAACATCTTGACACCTGAGCCGCTCATTCAATTGTTTTTATTTGAACAAAATTAAGAATAGAATGTAAAAATGAATTTCAAATAGAATTTAGGAATGATTAGAAGACATGACGTAACAACACTGAGACAAAAAATCGTGAGGGTCAAAAATACACTCAGTCTTTTGGAACTTCCTTATGTAGGTAGTTCTCTTATTCTTATGTAGTAATCTCATTATATGTCAATAATAATTATTATGTGTAACTGTAGCGAGATAAAGATGTTCAGGAAACCAGTATGTTATAGGGTCGGAAGTGAAACATATGAAAATGAGACAACATACCTAAAATTACTTAATCTTGTACCGATTAAGTTACGCCAATCTCGCAATTTTCTCAGGTGGGCTGCCCTCACTCATAAAAACACATAAATGACGTCAAAATACCCAAGGGAGGGCATCGACTTTCGATACATGCTAATTAATTCTTACTTATTTTATAAATAATATAATTTTATCTATTTCCATTGTACTTATAATAATTATTATAATAAACGTACTGATACGTGTGTTAATAAAATAAATATACTAATTTTAACAGAAATAATAATAAAAATAAAAAATACAATCACTTACTTCCGACCTCCATGGAATGGAGATTATATGAACATACTTTTTTAATTTCTTGGTCATCGTACCGGATCAAACACATTGAAAAAACAACATATATGTTTAATTTCTTTTGTTTGTCTTGGCAGTCAGAATTATTTTCATTTAGACATATTATTATTATATTATTAGAATATGCCAAAATACCAAATATATACCTATATTTAAAAAAAACATTGAAACAAAATATAATTATTGGTTGCTAAGGGAATCCTAGTAACTAAATAATTGTTATAAGTACCTACTATGCGTGCGTAACTATAGAAATCAATATTATGAAATGTCAAAATTACATTTCAGTGTTTTACTATTTGGAAAAAAAATGCGAGATTGACTTGTAGCTAATTTCATATATGGACCAGTGGTTTTTTTTTTTTTTTTTGCTTCAATTTCATACATTTAAAGTAGACTCTATATAATATAGAAGAAAAATCCAGGTGTTTTAACACTGAAGAATGTAATAATTATTCTTTTGTTAAGATAAATGACGTATATCGATAAATGAGCGACATAATACAATAAAAAAATTTAAGTTAGGAATTTATTAATTTTATTATACTTAGGTACTTACTTAATTAATGTTTATTGAAAAATTTCTTTGCATTATTTTTTTAACACGTCAATAACGATATCAATAATGTTATTACGTGTATTATCTGGGATATTTATATCTACTGCCCAATAAGAAGATTTATGCAAAAGCCGGAAGGCGCTGTCGTTGACTAAATAGGAGGGGCTTGTTAGTCTATAATGGAGTGTGGTTGAAATGGGAAGAGCTTGTTAGTTCACAGTTTTAACACGTAGCCAAGAAGAACTTGTTGGACAGTATCATATCACTAAATTGAACTTTCACGTCTGTGAAGCTATTGCAAATGCTCAATATACCTATACAAAAAATGATCATCTCGATCTCGTACTTAAATGTCAATATATTCAGTCGCCAATGAATATTAATTTTGAAAAAGAGATTTCCAAGAAAGGTGATAATGATTTTAACACGTTATAAAAAAACCATTTTATTTAAATTTAATATCTCGGATTTCGAGGGAAGGAAAATGTATGGGTGTAGGATGACACTGTCGTGGATAGGGATTCCAATCCCGGGATCCCGAGCTATTTTCGATACCTATGAATCCCGGGATTGATAAACATAATCCCGAAACATTCGGGATTGATTTTTTTTATCAATTTTTATGGAAAATAAAAATAAAACGAAAATATAACAAAAAAAATACTTATAATAACGAATAACTACATTATAAATAAACTGAGTTTGAATGAATGATTTATACCCATGTGTAAGTTGCCGATTCATTTTATTTTTTCACATAAATTAATAAAAATGAAAAAGATTGGAAAAAAACAATGCTTCGCACTTTTAACAAAGTAATACCACCATGATCTCATACGTTTTACGGCAGTTTCATATTTTGGCTGATTAATTAGATTTGTGAAGCGGAAAGGCCATAAGTACACCATGATTATTTGCTTTACTATTTTAAATCTTGCTTATCCATTCATTAAGCCTTTACTATCAGAAACAGCAATCTCATATTAAATTCACATTATTATTTATATAACAATATTATTTACTCCATTAAACTTATGTATTTCCAAGATTGAATGTAGATATACAATATTAACAATAAATGTCTTAAATAGTATAAGTTATACTAAGTAGATTTATTTTTGACCGATGTTATTTGTAAATATAATTTTTTTATATTAACAATAGAAAAAAATGCCAATCCCGGGACCAGTCCTGGGATCAGAATTTTGGCTCGGGATTGGATTCCCTAGCCGTGGATACATTCGAGGCATTGAATAAATCAGTTCAATCATCGGGTTCAGCAACTCTTTTTGATCAGCCTAACAAAAACAAAAATACGACCAATATTATCGTCTATCCACTGGGTTTCGAGGTATTTTGACCCTAGGGACCCTCTGCTTTGCAGACGCTGGCTGATATCGGTCGTCATTTTACTGATAAAACAGGTGAATGCCGTTGAACTGAGTGCATGAGACGCTCAGGTATCCAGAAGAATAGAAGATATTATAATATGTTATAATATACTAGACTCTAGTGGTGGTTCTAGTGGTTTCCAAACTTCATGTTACTACGCCTCCCTTTAAAAAAATCAAATTTTAGCGTTCCCCTCCGTTATTTCACTGAATATAAGACACATTTTTAAATAATGTATGTACTAACACAAAAATAATCACAATATAAAAAGAACTTTTTATATACAACGTTTTTAAATTCTCTGTTGAATTATTATGCTCAATATGCTCAAACTTGTAGGTACTTGATAAGAAGTAAATAAAAAAACAAACAAACAAATATAGAAATACTGAATACTGAAATGTCATTTAGATTTCCATAGTAACGCATGTATCTCCTATATATTATTATCCTAAAAGATTTTGGAAAATTCACTAACGGCTCATTTAAGCGACATTTTATTGTTATTTTTACATCTTCACTTCGAAATGTGCGCTACCGATTCATCTACCGTTTGAATTGACCACATTTCAGAAATTTTCAATGATTTTACAGGTACGTGACGTTTATATCCGATATTTTCTTACATAACGTATACGATTCGCCATATTTCATTTAACGTACAGCAGAATGACGTCTTCGTCGCTTAAGACCTTATCATCCTTTAATTGACAAACGGAATTGATTATTTTTATTCAAATATCGTAACGTAGGCATTGGCGCACTTTTTTCCGGTGAAAAAACCATAATATTGGTACAATTCACTACGTATAATATCTTCTGACAGCGGCGTGCGCCACTGTCCGCCATTTCATAGATAACACGATATTCCAAATTTGATTTTTTTAAATACTTCTTTGTGGCTGAGCGTGGTCGCTTCGTCCTCCGTCTGCGAGTTCAGCCGCCGATAATCCACACAAAACCTTGTAGACCCGTCCTTCTTCGGTACCAGTACCACTGGGCTCAGATACGGACTGGAGCTCGGTTCAATTACCCCGTCTGCCATCATCTGTTCGACGTCTTCTTGTATTTGTCTTTTCTTTTGTTCAGACTGACGGAAGGGACCAAGACGGAACGGAGTAGGGTTCTTCAAGAAGACCCTCACTTCCGTTGTGCGACACAAGGGACCGGTCTCTGCGAAACGGTCCGCGTAATCCTCTAAGACTTTCGTCAGGGCGACGCGGGCCGAATCGGGAATTCCGGGCGCTAGTTCTGCCATCTGTACCGGACCACCCGGTAATGGTTTCCGGAGAGTCCGACTGTACAGCGTCTGTCGCAGGTCGTCCCCGTAGTGGATGCAGCGGCGCTTCATGTCTACCACCGCCTGCTGCGCCTCTAGCCAGTCCAGTCCCATCAAAAACGGGACATGTAGGTTCCTGACCAGAAGTGCCTGCACCACTATTGGGCTATCCCTAAGGTAGCCCTTTACGGTGACGACCCCTTCGGTACGTAGCGACGCACTATTTTTTTTATTGAATAATTACCTAGGCCCATAGATCACAATATAGTCATATTAAGCTAACAAAGTTGCCATTGCAAACAATGAAAGAAATTAATACGAATTGTTATAGTTATCAAAATGAGTCATATTGTAAAATATCTACCTATTTTTATCGTCCCTATCATCATCAATCTTGACCTATCCACTGCTGGATGAAGGCCTCCTCAGCCTTATTCGACTCCTTACTTACACATGAATTGTTATATTTATCAAAATCAGTGATATTATATTATTATCTACCTATCTATATATAATGCCATTATTATCACGAGCCTCAATAAATCCACTGCTGGATGAAGGCCTTTCTACGTTGATTGTATTATTGACAGGATTGAATTTCTAATGTTATTTATCTACATATTCATATCGTCATCATAATCATCATCATCATCAACCAGGATCAATCCACTGCTGGATGAAGAGTTCCGCAACTTGATTTTACTACTATTGGTTTAACGAATTTGTGATATTATATATATTTCTATCCATCTTATCATCATCGACTTGAACCAATCCACTGCTGGATAATGGCCTCCCTAGCCCGAATCTACTCCTTTCTGTCATATGAATTGCTGTATTTATCAAAATCGGTGATACTATATTTATCTACATATTCATATTGTCATCATCATCATCATCAACCAGGATCAATCCTCTGCTTAATAAAGACCTCCATAGACTGATTCTACTCCTTTTTGTGATATGAATTTCTGTATTTATCAAAATCGGTTATATTATATTTATCTACATATTCATATCGTCATCATCATCATCACATCGACCTGAACCAATACACTGCTTAATAAAGACCTCCCTAGCCTGATTTTACTCCGTTATGTCATATGAATCCCTGTATTTATAAAAATCGGTGATATTATATATTTTATCTGCATATTCATATCATCATCATCAACCAGGATTAATCCACTGCTTAATAAAGACCTCCCTAGCCTGATTCTACTCCTTTCTGTCATATGAATTTCTGTATTTATCAAAATCGGTGATATTATATTTATCTACATATTCATATCGTCATTATCATCATCATCATCGACCTGAACCAATCCACTGCTTATTAAAGACCTCCCTAGCCTGATTCTACTCCTTTCTGTCATATGAATTTCTGTATTTATCAAAATCGGTGATATTATATTTATCTACATATTCATATCGTCATTATCATCATCATCATCATCGATCTGAACCAATCCACTGCTTATTAAAGACCTCCCTAGCCTGATTCTACTCCTTTCTGTCATATGAATTGCTGTATTTATCAAAATCGGTGATATTATATTTATCTACATATTCATATCGTCATCATCATCATTATCATCATCATCATCATCGACCTGAACCAATCCACTGCTTAATAAAGACCTCGCTAGCCTGATTCTACTCCTTTCTGTCATATGAATTTCTGTATTTATCAAAATCGGTGATATTATATTTATTTACATATTCATATCGTCATCATCATCATCATCGACCTGAACCAATCCACTGCTTAATAAAGACCTCCTTAGCCTGATTCTACTTTTTTCTGTGATATGAATTTCTGTATTTATCAAAATCGGTGATATTACATTTATCTACATATTCATATCGTCATCATCATCAACCAGGATCAATCCACTGCTGGATGAAGGGTTCCGCAACCTGATTCTACTACTATATTATACCTATTTCTATCGTCCTTATCATCATTGACCTGAACCCATCTACTGCTGGATAATTGCCTCCCAAGCCTGATTCTACTCCTTTCTGTCATTTGAATTGCTGTATTTATCAAAATCGGTGATATTATATTATATCTATTTATATTTCCATTATCATTATGAGCCTGAATCAATCCACCGGTGGATGAAGGCCTCTCTAAGTTGTTTGAATTTCTGTCGGTCATATGAATTGCTATATTTCTCAAAATTGCTGATATTATATTTACCCATTCATAATATCGTCATTATCATCATCAACCAAGATTAATCCACTGCTGGATGAAAGTTATCTCAACCTAATTCTACTCTTCTTGGTCATATAAACTGCAATGTTTTTTTAAATTTGTGATTTTATATACCTACCCATTTATATCGTCATTATCGTCGTCAACCTGTATCAATCCACTGCTATATGAAGGCCTCTTTAAGCTGATTCCACATCTTTAGGTCTTATAAATTCCTATTTTTATCAGATATAATATGTATTGCTTCATTATTTATCAAAATTTGTCTCGATATGAATGTCCCGCACCGGGAAACTATATTGTTTAAGGTTAATTTTTAAATTAAAATATGATTTTTAAAATATTATTCTATGGCTCCGAGCATTTATTTTTTATAGACAATGAAACAAAATAATGTTTAAATTTATTTTTATGCTGCTAACCTTTTTCTATTATGTAAATGGGACCCGAAAGAGATTAATATTCGCGTTATATTGGATCGCTATTTATGATAATCACGATTGAGATGTATAATTATTTATCATATTTAAATGCACATACCTACACATATATTGTATTAAAATTAAAATGACAGTGGTAGCAATGGGCGATTGCCAGCTGTTCTGCTAGGCCTAGCAGCCTGAAATTGTGTCAGACGATATTGAGAAGGCCAGACTCCAGAATAGACTACGCACATGACTCCAAATTTGTATTGGCAGTGACGACATGCAGATCCTAAAACTGACAAATCAGCTAAATTTTCAATTGTCTGACGTGAATGAAAATCCATCCCGAAGGGAAAACTATGGCGCCTTCTATACACGCTTTACAATTTTTATATTAAAATCCAACACCAAGTCACTATGACGAAAAGCTGTCTGCAAGACCTAGCGAGACAGACTGGCGAGAGCCAGCTGGCTCAGCTAGTATTTATTAATAATTTAGTTGCTGGGACGACCCAGTTAGCAACCAATAATAGTGGATTGGATTACGGATTTCTTCCGAAATAACTTTTCATACAAAACAGAATTAACTGTAAATAAATTCAATTCTACTTATCGATGGCTAAAAATATTAAAAGAATGCATTGGCATCGTATTCTGATATACTCTAAAAGTTTCAAATGTCTAGCTAGTCGGGAAGATAGTTAAAAATCGATTGGAAGATTTGTACCGGATAAACAACCACCGGATAAATAAGAATACGAGCTAGTAAAAACGTTGTAATGAATAAAAAACACTTATTAAAATAAAAAAAGGTTTTACTATGTACATATTAATTTTTGAATTAATCTGTTTTTAATGTGATGGATGTGCCTATTTATTAGCACAAAGTGCTCTTTTCCTACTAAACGGGCTCGATATTTGGGTTTCATTGCAGCTAATGCAGAAAATCCCGTTTCGCATAAATATGATGTTACGAATAGTAGCAGTACCTACTGGCATTGTTTTTCTTGACTTTTATAATATTATTATTCTTCATTCGATTCAACAAAAATAATTGAACAAGCGTTTTTGTTTCAATGAATTATCGCCTAATAATTCTATCATTTTTTCCTCTCCAATAGTAGTCAATCCAGATTCATCATCTTTTCATTGACAAATAGATTCTATATCCACGCGAACTTTGTAAAATCGAGATCTTATTAATAATAAATGTGAAAATACATTAGAAAACTATCCAAGTGTTCAGTAAATAGATTTTTGTTTGCTTCAATATATCTGGCGCAGAAATCATTTAAAATTGGAAACATGACGAACTTATTTCTTTTGTAACTTTGATTTCCATAGCTCCATTTTTGTATGCATGCTTTCAGTTTGTCTTTTTAAATCGGTGAATGCATAAGTGGTCTTTGCATTGATTATTTAATCATTTTTTTTTAAATATGATTTGACCCTTTGAATCATTTTTTCACGAGGTAGCCAGCGCACTTCACAATAGTTTAGAAGTGAGGTATAATATAATTGGTCTCTATATCTTCAGACAGATTTCCAAACAACCTAACTTTCATAGGACTGTTTTTTTATATACATTAGACTAGCGGCCGTTTTATGAACTTGTGGCTACATTTTTGTGTTAAACTTTTCGCGCCTCCCTTTGCAACAGTCCGCGCCTCCCAGTTTGGAATTCGCTGTACTAGAGAAACCCAGTGCTTATATCTAACATTAAAAAAAATAGTTTATAATATACTTACTTATCAGGGGTGTCAATAAGGTCGATCGCGAAATGATTTTATTTATTTTGAATGGGGTTTTATTTGTTATACATATTTCTAATATCATTTTTTTTTAATTATCTAATTCTAATACCATAAATAATGCAACAACTCAATAGTTCTGTTTCTCCAAAGTATGACAATAAAAAATATATTTTGAAGATATCAAAAAATTAGTACCGCTTCCAAGATTTAAAAAATCTAGAATGCATAGTTTTATTCATGAGTTTTCCATTTGATACCAAAAACAAAGCAGAAGTAATTTTACAGGAAACCTTTCGACACTTTTTCATAAATAGATATGTTGAAACTTGAAGAGGAAATAACTACAGTTATGTTCATATTTTATTTCTATGTTTGTGATTTATTTAATTTTTATTAGGTAAAAATTAATTTACACCCCTGATATTACGAGTATATTATGTGGCTGCTTATATAATAATTTAACTCTTTTTATTGTGATTATATTAATTCTCCATGTCATCATTAATTATTTAAAAAAAATCAAATATACGTATTGATAAATTATATATATATAGTGATAAATTGCTTTGTATTTCTATAATAATTTACTTATTAATTAATTATAATAAAATTGTTTTCATTGGTTTTTTTAACAGATGATTTTTACATGTGGTCCCCTTGATTGTTTTGTGTCTCTAAGTGGGCCGCAAAGTCCTCGGTTGTGAAACACTACTCTAGCGATTTTAAAAACATCGAAACAATAATTAGATTATTATGATATATTTCTCTTCTGGAGTACCTTTCTACGATTTGGTCACCCTATATTGTATTCAGTAGGTACCTACTTTGTTAGATATAACTAATTTATCCACGCTAAAATCAAGGCAACAAACAGTTGAAACAGTTGACCCCTTGGTTATGTTTAAAACTATATATTAATTCTAATGGATTTAAGTTTTGTACTATTCCATTGAGTTGTTTTTTGCGACCCGGGTTTCGCCTTTCGGCATCTTCAGGCACTATTTACACTCGTCAAAAGGCAAATATAAACTGACAACGAATATAATTAACTCTAACTTATATAACGATTTCGAAAATCGGATATCCTTTTCTAAAAGTGTACTATATTTGTTAGAACATTTAAAATCGTATGTGATGGCGGATAAAAAAAATACTAATACGACAGTTTGGAATATGTACTTACCTAATGATTCTGAAAGGAAAAAATATGTAAACGGGAACGGCTGATCAGAATATTAAAAACGACTCATCCGTCGCCGCAGAGAAAAAAATATTAATTTCCACCAGTTCTTTCAAAAAATTTGGTCACCGTATAATTCATATTGAAAAGTATTGTATGAATCAAAATAAAACACAATGTATTTATAAGACATTCTCAATTCATATCAGTTAATACATTGGACGCTAAAGACGCGCCCAGCGTGTAACGATTAGGTGGCGGCCATTCGATATAACTAGCATGCTATTTAAATGTGGTAATTAAAAAATAATTATCTAGTCAGTACTCAATGACTGGTTAAGCGGACGAAACCGGTCCTGATCTTAGTAAATCATGTGGAATAAATAATAGTTTTGTTTTAATTATGTTATGTAGCTATTCTAGCAAGATTGATACAAGAAATGTCATATTCTTTTATAATGTATTAGGTACACAGAGCAGAAAGTATGGCTAAGAATCGGGATAAGATAATTTCAGTAAAAGGTAACAAAAATGGCCATCTTGGACAGTGTTGTTTACAGCAGACTTTCTGAAACAAGATAAGCAAGCGAATGGAAATGTTTTCTTTACAATTTATTGAAACATGCATGTACAATTCTGTTAGGACGTAATTAAATAGAAATGGTAAATTCTCTATAATGATTTCGTATAGATGTTATGCGTATTGGAGGTATAGACATTCAGTGTATATCGATGTACTAAATCGGTATTTTTTTCAAGCTAATGTTCTTGAAAATTAGAATCGGAAAGGAACGAAAAACGAAGAAGGCTGAGAGGGAAGCTTAAAACTGCGTGAGGTTTGAGGAGAGCGGGGGCGGAGGGCTGAACGGGTGGGGCACGTTCGGAAGAGTTCGGAAAATCTCGGAAAATTACGTTGCCTCTCAAGCCTGGGAGGGGAAACGTTTGGAAAAACCGATAGGCCATCAAACATTAGGATAATATTAAATAAGACAGTTTATCGCCCAATTTTACACTAATTACCATTGGCAACTGAGTGCGTCACGAATTTAAAAGCAGTTCCGCGAATAATAATGTGATTTTAAGTGAAAAACGGTTGTGGAGTTGTAATATTTGTGTTTGTATCGCAGCTACGGCGGGCAATCGACGGAAGGCTCATACCGTTACACATTTTTTAACGTTTCTACTCATCTTCGATAATCCATTTAAAGTTAAGCCGTACTCTATATGTTGTATTTTAGCTTGTCGTTAATGACTATTAAACGTGTGTGGTAAATCTAAAAACATATGTCATCGCGATGTAGTAAATATAGAGCGAAGCCAATTTCGTGTATATGTACACACATTGAAAATATTTTATCGATTCGTCCGTAGTGCCGCGAAAAACTCTTCTCCAACGCGGTGAGGGTCGGGGTGCAAGACTGAGTTTATCTATGCACGAGGACTGAGGCCCCTCATGAATGGACAGCCTACAAACAGAGACGACGAGTACTTGAATATCTAAGCGCATGCAATTAAAATGCGCGTGCGGTACGCTATCGCCAGGGCGGTCGTAGAGTGCGAGTGGCGGGATGCGAGCGCCCATCGCCGCGACAAGTTGACCATGACATATCTCTACGAGGTGAAGTCTTAGAAGGTGGGACATGATTTTTGCGGGCGGTCGATCATTCAGCCGGGGCGATCGCGACCACGACCGGGGGCGATGGCCGACCGTCGGGTGTGATGGGGTCGTGTGAAGTGCGGCAGGCCGTGGACAGATAGCGCCCCGATGCAGTGGAGGAAGCTGGCGCGCTTCAAGACAACTTCCGGTGGAACGTCGCGCGCACGCAACATGCTTTGCTGCGGCCGCAGAAAGGTAAAGAACCTGTCGTCTCGCTTTTTGATCCCCCACCCCTTTCGTGGCACGCTTTATGTCTCAATCCTAACGAAACGGTCGTTGAAAACGCGAACGATCACCGCCAATATATTCAAATTTATACAATGGTTTTACCGTTCGATCACTTCCGATTGATGAATATCTGTCTCTTACAGCTGTTAAATAACACTTTATTGAAAAGTTTTTAATTTCACCAATGTCAAATAAAACAATATAAAAAATTAAGGAATATCGTCAAAAAAGCCATTGTCATTTTGTCTGTTTCTCTTGATAATATGCATAACTACTATTAATTGCTGTATATATACGTCATTACATCATAGTAAGGAATACTAGTGGCGGGTACGTTGGAAGAGTTTTGTAAATTTTCAAACAATTTTCCCCGCCTAAATTACGGTTTGTACCGGAAAATTCCGAACGACCCCGAAGACGGCGGATAGTGGGGTAGCGGTGACGTCACGTGTCTGGCAGTCAGAGTGGGGGGCAGCGGTCAATCGATAGAGGCGTGTGGAGCGGTGTGGGGTGCCTACTGCCTAGATAGTACAATTCAGGGGCAGACCATCGCGCCATTTTCCTTCATACATCATTTTTTCCGATTTCGTATCGCGCGATCATTTATTTTTATTCGGTAAGAAACGACGTTAATGTGTGACAGTGAAGGGAGTGGATGCTTCTTTACAAGAAAGGTCAGTCATTCGTGGCTATTTTATTACATAATTTCATTTGTGCGAGATTCGTAAGACACTACCGCTGATACATAATGAGTGGGTCCTATCGATGTACATATAACATATAATTTACTGCCACTTTTAATGATCGGCCCGAAGATAACACGGCAGCATCCAACCAAACCATCTATTCAGTATTCACGTGTAAAAATATCTTTACAATAAATCAGTGATGATTCATTTTATTTTCCACAAACGAAATCAACACCGAAATGAAAACCGTACATATCAGTCGGCCTTTTGAATATATCTGACATTTTTTCTTTCATATTATCTGTATTACGTATACTAAAACCGACATTATTTATAAGTTAAAACAAAACTGTATTTTATTGCAATAAAATAAAACTGAAAAACAATTTATATATGTGCAACTTAACCTGTAATATAATACATGAAAACGGTTTCAGTTTTAAGCAACAGTTATCCATATTACAATTCAATCGTATCAACATAAACTTGTTTATAATATTAACGTTGTTTATTTTAATCTAATTTGAAATAAACTATAAAAATAAAGTGATTTTTGTCAATCGTATATTCCTATGTGAAAGTAGTCTCAGTCAGAGTGGGTTTCCCCCAGAAAATTATATAAACTGTGCGATTTATATAGTGATACTTTGAAAGTAACGCTTGCTATTCAATATCAGTATAGTTGTTACAGGTTATTTAATTTGTTGTATTTTACAAAGTGTCTAGTGTCCGCCATTAAATATATATTCGTGATTTGGGGCGACCTCTGAATTTGACAGCGGGCTGGATTTCCCGATATGCGAAACGCGCATGCGCCTTACGTTTTCCGACACTATTTGCCACACTCCACTCGGCGTATACTACACTGCTAATACATTCATTCAACCCAGGCCTACTACGTTTGTTTCTAGTAAAAAGAGCGAATCGCAATCTTTAGATTATTAATTCAAATGCAATGAAGCTGTGCATCAATGATAGTGAATCGCACACGGCATTGCGGTGGTTTTTTACTCTTAAAGTCATATTAAGTACACCTATGGAATATGAGCTTTCATTAAAATATATGTCAATTAAAATTTCCTATGACCGATTAGACGATATCACACTTTCTATACACTCTTTAATATTTTTTTACGACAATAGTTATTGGGATTTGTTCAGCTTATATATAATTATTTTAATCAAAATTTTATTAACAATAACAATAAAATAGGTACCTACATTTGGGTGGTCAAGTCCATGAAAATGGATCCTGAGATATTTGGACCTTAAGAGCGTACATACGTGAAACGGCAAATAATTGTCAACACTATGTGGAACGAAATTTTGGCCACGTTGCCATTCGGAGAAGAATAGTCGACCTGTTCGCACGTCAATTTCTTTTGTGATGGAGTCGGATGAATATATTCTTAAATCGTGTAAAGATGACTAAAAAACGTTCCGCATGTACTTGAAAAAGAAAACATGTCAATGAATATACTATTATTAATACGAATATAATAATAAACATAACATAAAAAAGACGCATTTTGAATTTTTATGACAAATTATATTTCGTTCGGCTCGCGTCATTTACACCCGCGACCCGCAATCTGCGCATCGCCTAGTCACGATATTTTTAGACCATGCCTCAGCTGAGGTATAGCCTTAAGTTAAAACACCTTTTGTAAAATTCAGGAATGTTTTCACTGTAATATACTTACCATATTTTGACAGTACATGGGATCAATTTAAATAAATAGTTGAAACATAAAGTATATTTAGGCTTTATCAATATTTATCAATATCAAATACCTCTTTATACTGCTGAAGGAACTGTCAAAATGGACATGATTCACATTCAATTTGATGTCTTATCGATAATACTCGTAGTATTGCCATTTATGCGGAAAATTGTAGAGCTACGATTGTGATATTAGCACACAATATAGAAATGTGTTTTATCTAGCCACTGAAACAAAAAAAACAAATTTTATGAAAATTGGACTTGGTCCATAATTATTGTGAACCAACAATGTAGTTACGCATAATATGTAGGACAAATTAATGGTAAAAATACTACAAATCCCATGCATGATTTTACATAATGTGTAAAAGATCACATACAAATGTAGAATATAATATTATATCGAAGGAGTATAACTAAAAAAAATATGCACAAAAGCTTATCATTTCGATATTTTTGTTATGAAAAAATATTTTACGTCTAAATAAGATGTTTGAGTAGGATATTATTGTCTCATTCAAATACATAATCATAATGTCTATTTTCGCCTTCAATTTAATCGTTTCGAATCATTTAAATTCGATTTTCACAAAGTTATAATACATAAGTCATTAAGTGATGGTAACCCTGGGATATAGAAATTTTAGTGCCATAATGCATTCAGTTCTGGGTACATAGTAGTAGAAGTTATAGTCACTGACAATCCTGTCTCAAGAATTCTAGGAAAATAATGAAAAATCACAAGCTCTACTTAGTACTACGATAATTTACCCTGATTTTGTATAATTTATATATACTCTCTTCAAGAATCATAAGTGTGTTTTACAAATTATTGTATATCATTCAAATAATAGCTATATTGTTTTAATTAATTTATCTGTAAACAACATATTATTATCTACTGACTACATAATCATTACAGAGTTATTCACACGAATTAAATATTATCTATATATATTATATAATCATTAAATAAATCAGAATTATCTGATATGCAATCATGAGTGCTAAATGGAACTGAATCTCTCAATCTATACACATAAGTACACAAAAGGCTTTGCCTTTCGTCGATAGTTTTAACTCACGCCGTTCACCAATCTTTTCGCCAAATACACCTGTCTACAGTGACATCGCATGGGGGTAGGCAGATTGAGCGTCGCTTGGGGGCGTCAGTTACTCGAAGGGCGGCAAATCGAGGAGAAACATTTCGTATATATAGAAATAGCTACCTAAACTTAGTAATAACGAAAATATCTTTCCGTTAAAAAATTCAGCTCACTGTAGGTATATTAAGTAACATAAAAGGTTTAACAGAACTGTCAGTTTTTTGTCGAATTCGCGATGTCTAGTTTACTTCCGTTGCCTTTCGACGTCCATAGTGACCAGTAACGCGTAAACAGGTGATATAAAATACTATATAAAAAAAAACGGGGCGGCATTTTGGCGCTGCCCAGAGGCGGCATTTTGTCTAGCGGCGTCACTGCCTGTGAACACCTGTCGCCGGTGTCTTGTTGGTTTAAAGAAGAGGCAGATCAGGTCGAGTTTTCTTTTAAACATCCGTAGTACAAGCCCTAGCCATGTCGAACATTACGTGTTTACTTCATGATCAGAGGCTGCATAGTCATGTCTTATCTCATTTTTTATAAATGCATACCATCGATCACCAAGTATTAGCTGCAAGTATATATTTTCTAAGACTAGTATAAGATAACTGCTAATACTTTGATACAAACCTACCCTAATTTTGATATTATTTATCACTTTATCTCTTTAGCGGCCGATAAGTATATAGAATAGACCCACTGGAAAGTAAAATGTAGGCATTTGTCCGTAAATCATCGCCAATGCGACTACTTTTTTGTAGAATGTATATATCCTCTAAACAATATTTTTTCCTAATTATAAATTAATAATACATATCATATTAAAGACGAATAATATAGGACTATAGGTAGATATCAAAGCATTATAATATTGTATTAACGAGTATTATATAATTGAACCAGTGTTTATGTGGTAAAACTTCATTTTTACTAGACATTGTTTGTGAGCCATTAGGTACTTATTGTGATTTCAATCATATAAAGCGCTGATAGAAAAGAAATCGTAACCAATAAATTATTGACGGGAGTATACTCCGATTTTCGTAAATTTATGTTAATATTAGTCTTCCATATAACATTACAAAGGAGCAATATTTCAAACTGATTTCAGAAGAATCAAAAGCTTTCTATAGCTAATGATTCCATTTTTTGTATCTATAGTATAAAAGAAATCCTTGAAAGTATCGACAGAATTCTCACTGCCTTGAATTTATCAATTAGCCAGAATTTGTTTGCCCGTAGAAACACTAATGGACTAATCGGGTCGATAGACAGAAAAGGAAAATTGGGGGAAATTATTATTCCTTCGATACTGTTTTTCATCCCCATTTCACAAAGGAAAATATTGTCATTTTATTGATTGTCATGCGATGGAAATTATTCATCCACCATGCTATTAAAAATGTATGCTAACACACAAGCATTATTGTGATTAAATAATTAATATATGGGTACTTCTTAAGCTTCTTAAATTATTTAAGATGTTTAATCCATATAACCAATTTTTATTCCTTGTATCAAAAATTACCATATAATCCAGCCAATCTCAACCAATGTGTTACGATACAATGGTGTGCCGTAGACAGTTCCTAGAAATATAGTGAAATACTTGACAATATTATGTACTCGAAAACATTCACTAAATTTATGTAAATAAATGCGTAAATGTTGAAAATCAGTAAGTATCTTGCAAGTATAAATAAGGCTTTAAATGTTATTGCCATTTTCAATCATACTTATGACTTTACAATATTAAATACAATGAAGTTAAAATATCTGCCGAGATTGGCGATGACTACATCGTTTCTGGTCGCCCATTAATGGCACTTATATATGGATAGGTACCTAAATGTTTTAATAATATTATTCTAAAGTCACATTTTTCTCAATATTTTGTTCTATGATTATGCAGATGTATCGCAACGGTGGACGTCATATCTGTGAGGTGCCGCTATTAAAAATGGTTGATATCCCCTTAGTTATAATCCGATTTGAATAAATTATGCGTTTTATCTATAACTAAATCCTAAATACACCCAGGATGGCCGAGCGCTAATGTGTCGGCCAATAATATGTTGTCGGTACCGGGTTCGAATACCAGGCCTGGAAAATATTTCAGATGTTGTTTTTATCAATGTATGTTTGTACCCAGAGTGTGGATCTAATAGGTTGAGAAAATGGCTAACATCAATTTCATGTCTGTGAGGTGCCGCTATTAAAAAATGGTTGATACCCCCTTAATCATAATCCGATTTGAATAAATTATGCGTTTTATCTATAACTAAATCCTAAATACACCCAGGATGGCCGAACGGTAATGTGTCGGCCTATAATATGTTGTCGGTACCGGGTTCGAATACCGGGCCTGGAAAATATTTCAGGTGTTATATATCAATGTTTGTTTGTACCCAGAGTATGGATCTAATAGGTTGAGAAAATGGCTAACATCAATTTCTCGTAAACTCAAAAATCTGTTAAAACAATATGTATGCTGTGGAGGCCCATCATATGATCTTCAGGGTCGTCCAAACGTGTCAAACACCTCGAGCCTTCGCGTATATATAGTCGTCACTGGTCCATATACCTCTATGATCGCTTAGCCAGCCCGACCAATCGAATTCTCTATGAAGCCCGACATTGCTTCGTTATATCTAGAAGTTTGCCCGCATATTCTTAATAATTTATATTAGGTATGTGAGAAGGCTGTAAATGCAGCAGTGGATTTTATATACAATCGCTACCAATGCCGATTAGCTGTACATATTTATGGATCCCAGTATATTGTTTACTTCCAATGATCACATATAGCGGGAATATTTTTCTTTACCTTGCTACCGTTGTTCAGCGGTTATAATGTTATTTTGGTATCAAGCATCATTCTAATATCTTACCACAGGCTTTGAAAAAAGTTTTTGACACATTCAGAACAATAACCATTGCAGTAATGCATGGCTGTATAGATTGCGTAAATAATTTCAATTTCTGTCACCTATTTGCCAACATTATAGTCGTATTAATAATGTGGAATGAATGTTCATAATACTTGTGTCGATAAATATTGACTACATCAATACAAATCGTCACCTCAATACTACAACTTGATTTTCACTGTTTTTGAGATAGATATTGAATATAATTCTACATTTCCTTCTCTACGAAATGATAAAACTAGATTAGTCAGAGGTTAATGGGAACTGTATTAATTTTGTGTTTGAAAATATTAGATAACATTAAAACGATAAATGCATTAAATAAATACAATAAAAGTTCTACAATATTATTTCATTTAATTGAATATTATGTAATTGTTCCCAATTAGATAAAGCATGATTTTCCATTTTTATTTTAAATATTATTATATCCTAGATTTATGTTCAATCAAGTAAATATTAAAATTCATTTTCCCAACAATGACCAGATCAGAGTTATCTAGTTGTAGTATTGAGGTAACGATATGCAGCAATAACGATCCAGAGTAGTAAATCGACTTCTAAATTCTACATATTTATTATACGTAACTATTTTCAAGTAATCTTTTCAAATGATCCCTTATTATTTATTATAAAAAGAAATATTAATATTTTTCTTTCTATGTTTAGTATTTTAATGAGGACAAATCACACCAAAAAATCGAAATCAGATACCTAAATTCTTATGAAAATAATATCTAGTACGAAAGACTCCATGTCCCATGGAGTAGTTATAGTCAGAAATTAAAAGCTTATAACTTTTGGTACAAAACAATGACGTTTTGAAGCCTTTTTCACCCATAAATAATGTATGTTGTGATGTAGAAACGCTTTGTTACTCGGTAAGATAAACTACATACAAAATATGCATTTAACCCATCCGCCTATAATATAATGATTATATGGATTTAAATTCGATATAGTTGACCTAAAAACTGCTCGATTTATCTCACTTACATAGTACCCCTAGATACTCAAAATGGCTGTTAATTTGGTAGTCAAGTAGGTGATTTATAATAAATTACAATAAAATACTACAGAGAAATGGGACGGCTCAGGACTGGATTTATAATTGAAGGACCATATAAGTATTATATTATTATATTGAATATTTATACATATTTAGGGCACCAAAACGGTTATTTATAATAGTGTTTACACTTATTTCTTCACAACTTTGCTTATTATTACTTAATTCATTATTTTATAACAACTGCGATATGCATTTTTTTCAATTGACCAATTGGCATTGCAACTTGTTTATTTTTCGTCAATGTTGTTGCATAAATAATTTTTAATTTGTAGCGATGTGGAAAATTACATTTTTCTTAGCAAACAGTTACAAATAGTATACTTATATATACTACTGTTATATTATATATTTTCTACTATACTATTTAGGTACTATTATACTAATGAGAAGAAATCTCAAAGCGATTTAAATTCATCCATTACTTAATCCAATCTTCGAATCTATAGATTCTCGTGATATTGAGTTATGAAAGTATTTATCCAGTATTTCCAATTCCGATAAGTCGTAAAGAACCTACATAAAATAAGAACATCATTGTACATAAAACTCATTCTTTTTAAATACCTTACACATACCTAGTAAGTATGTGTCACACATACCAACAAAAAGTCAATTATTTCTATAAACGTTTATATCCGAAATTCACCACGTATGAAGAATTCTGTTTCCGGTCAATTTTTTTCATCATGAAATCTTTTTCTTCGTTCACTTATCGAGTTCTGCATTCGTTATTTTAACGGGCGCTGCTGGACCCAAACTATAATAGTAAGGTTATCCTTGTCCATAGGAGTCGAATGATAATATTATCTTATTGTTATTACCAGGGTACACTCTGTTCTGTGGTTATTACTATTGTGGCACTTACGCTTTATTAGGCGAAAAAAAAAATAGTGATTAATATTGGGCCATATTTTTAATCGTAAATGTGGCCATCCATAAACTGAAACCGCATACGGTTTTGAATCGTGTGACGTGCCAAACTTTAATTATTTTTTTCATGAAATATATTATTTTTACTAAGTACATAGTATAATCATTTGACCGTATCTATTAAATATCGTGTATAGATATTAGATACTTACATATTATTGCACACGATTCAAAATCACATGTGGTATTAGTAATGAATGGCTTCTTGTACTTAAACATTTAAGTACCCATATTTAATTTGTCAATAACATAATAATAAATAATGTTATAATTATTTCTAATATCAAGTATATTACCTTGATGTCACTGCGTTGTTGTTAATAATAAATAATATACAAGATGGTTAGATTTATAAAAATCCAATAAATCACAATATATAATTTTATAAGCAAAAGATTTTTTAATAATACCTATTTATAAGGAGTTAAAAATTTCTGAATTAAATGTCTGAAAACGTTGAAACGAAATTTTGGAGATAGGAAATAAATAACCAAAACTACGTTAAAAATAGGTTCTTGTAAAATGGCAAAAGGTCAATATTATTGTGTACTGTCTAGTTTATTAGGGCAGTCAATAATAGAAATAGCATATGCCTAGTAACTGTAGTAAGTTTAAGTAAATGTAGTAAAAATTTAGGCGTACAGTATGTACGGAAGGGATGACGTTACCTGTCGTTTTGCTGTTTCAAACTACTTTTGCTCTGATGCCTAATCGTTGTGAAATATAGATATATTCTTATGTTATTAGTATTATAACAGTATATTGGTATCAGGGTGTAATATTTGAAAGTAAGTATACATTAATAAATCAATATTTTAGATTTTTTTTCCTTGACTAAAAGTTTTTGTATAGCTAAATAATTCCACATGTATTGCAAAAAAGTGTAATATTGTAGTCATAAATAAATACTCATTACCTACACAATATAAGCTACACGATGGTAACAACATTTTTTTTAAATCATACATAGTACCTACATACATAGCGAAAATATTTACACTAACTTTACTAATAAATTGCCTCTACGTTATTTTGACATCAACACGTTGATACAATAAAAAGTGGTTGGTAAAGAAATAGGCAAAAGTAAGTTATGAAATTGATGTCACTCGCACTCGCACTCGCACTCGTCATAATGTAAAGCATGCTTTTTAATAATATTGGTAAACATGAAAAACGCATAAAACCTCATAGATTTAAACGTATTTTTGATACACTTTTTCGTATTGTATTCCATACACGATCAAAGATAAACATAGTCACATCAAAATTGGATGAAAAGAAGAAGGTAAAACCAGGATGCCATGAAAAAGAATTTATATTTTTATATTTATCATCATCAGCTGGGGTCGATCCACTGCTGGATGAAGGACTCCCTTAGCTCTCTCAACACTTCTCGGGTGTATCACGTGGATTTAAAGTCTGTAACCATTCGCTATACGAAGTATCAGCCCGCCGACATCATTTAATACAATTGACGTTATAATACTAATATAAAAAATATACCACAAAATGTACATGTACCTAATTCCAAATTATTTCTAACAATTGCATATAATTTAGAATTCTTTGAACATTTTGTATTTATAATTTGCTTATTTTATATCAATATTGGCAGGTTTTTTTATAAAGAATAAATTTTAAGCATATTATATTGTAATATTACATTTTTATAAGCCTACGCGTCACGCAAAGTATAGACAAAATACGTAATATGACATAAAGTACTGTTGTTTATAATGGTTGTTGAACGAAAAATAGAGAAAGTCTTATTCAAGCAGTATGGATTTCACGAAATGGGGTTACATAGACTCGTAAATGGGTTCGATTCGTCGGCGAAATAGTGAAACAGCATTTCCAGTGGTTTTTACAGCCTTAAACGTGGTTTATAATGAAGGTTTTTACGTTATAAAATAAAATTATATTATTTAACCATATTTTAGGTAGTCTTCAAATTTTGGAAACTGTATTATTTCAATTATAGAATCATATAAGGTATATTTCAAATACCATTCATAACTTCACCATCTTTTCAACATTTCTATAGTTATAACCACACAATATTACAGCATAAATTCTACCGAATAAATGATATCTCAATTAATAAAGTCGAAAAAATGTGCCGCGCTGTTTTACAATATTAGTATAACAATTATTATCGTAAACACCTCTTGCGTAATTAATAATTATTCAAACGATTTACGTAAAACTTTTCACCAAAGCTTTTTTATGTTTCGACTTCATCGAAATATCAGACTACCAAAATATGGTTACGTCACAAAACGGGGAAGGGGGGATCCAAAGTGAGTAGACTATCAGTAGAGCCTATATTATAATTAACATAATTAAAATAGTACTTTTATACTCATATGTTTAGGTGCTATTTTGAATTTTTCAGACAAAATCTTAAACTAATTACTATTGAAAACCAGGACATTTCAACCCAATCTTTTATATTTTTGTTGTGATCTCGCCACCCAGGATTGGTAGCTTTCTCCACAGCTCGGCTCTACACCATTCAGCATTCAGCGATACGCAGGGCCTGTTCAGTGGAAAACCCATGGCACTCTTGATTTGATCCCTCTACCTGGAGGAAGTTCTTCTTTGTCTTCTCCGACCTGATTAAATAGCAGTGTTTTATCCAGCATTTTATCCTCGCTATGGGATATATGAGCAAAATACTGGAGTCTATCTCGAATGCCAACCTCGCTGACGATGTACTCGTTTGCCTGTTTGGCCGTCCACGAGGCTCTCAATATTTTCATTTGACGCCACATCAAAAATGTATATTTGATATAGAATATTATTATACGTCACTTTTAAAGCATTCATTAAATGTATATTGGAAAAATATGGCTGATTAAACTTTAGCGGAAAAGTTTGCGAAAAATTGTCATTACGTAACGACCCGTGAAATCGTCAGTTGATATCCCCGCCGCAAGGCAATCTAACGATACAATTTTCTTCCCCCATTACATCTGTTCTCGGAATTTCATTTGGTTTCCGGCGACTTCGGCGGCAGCGACTCGGCGGTGGCGCTCCGCGGCGCGCGGTGGCGGCGGCCGCCAATCCTGCCCCCAACACTAATCTTATCGACATGCCGACGTTTCCGGGGCTTTTTTTAACAACCTATCACAACCAGAAATTTTCGCCATCAAAAATAGATTACCCAATAGCGCCAAAGAGAACAGGCACTTCTTGAGTTACGCAAGGTAATTTAACGAGTGTTAACAACACCTAAAAATATTACCAGATCATATTATTTTAATTTCAATATAGTTCAAGGAAATACCAAATCAAGCCAACACCTACCTACATATATCAAAAATATTTATTAATACCATTTTTAGCTCATACACGCAGCATATTCAATTTTATAGTAAGCATTTTGAAGTCAAATTATCTGAAGGAAAATTCAAATAAATAAAATTTTGAAATATAGAACATTCGAAACAAATGAAATTTATTTTCCTGTCAAACCGATGAAATAATTGGAACATAAACTTTCAAACGGGCAGACGATTTTTATGATCGTCATAATATTAAAATATTTATACTTCACCATATCATCCAATTGCTGAACTTTGCATTCATTCATTTGGTTCAAATTGTTCTTGTGTATACTACTGAGGATGATCTCTGCAAGAAACGGATATTTTAATGTCAACTTCGTCTCACAAAATATGTTGGTACTGGTTGATTTTTGACAATCAATATAATTTAAAATTATATAATGGCCCGGTGAATATGATCATCTTAATATTATGTCAAGAATATTTGTGTCACACTGTTGTTATTATACTCGTAATATTACATTCTTAGATTGTGAATCGATGAAAGTTGCCGCGTTGCACAATTCCTGACAACCATATGTATTTTTACTTCTGTCAAGCATGAATGAGGACCAGCATATTTTCGAAAAAATATTCCTGTTAATAAGCGAAAGCTCTAGCTAGATCAAACATACATTTTTTTTAATACATAAGATTATTTTTTTATACTTTAGATGTTTATCAATAAAATATTCATCATATTTTGTCTGTAATTCATGGTAGTCTTCTCTTGGTGCCAGCTTCTTTCTATTGAAGATTGTAAATCTCTTTATCCCGGATCATTTCCATGATTCCATGAGCATTGGTAACGCCGTCATTTACACATGTTACAATATAGAGAATACAATCCTTCACAGCCAACACCTCTGCTATCCATGTATTTGGAATAATTAATGGTAATTAAAAATAATTACAAGATAAAAAGAACATTTTATAGACAACATTTTTAAATTGTCTGTTGAATCATATAAACTTGACTTGACTAGCTTAAACGATCAAAAAAATTTGTACTTGATAGAAATACAGAATAAATAAAAAATACTGAAATGTCATTTTCACATTTCATATTGATTTCCATAGTAACGCACGTATATTTTATTAATAATTTAGTTGCTAAGACCCCAGACCCTTAGCAACGAATAATAGTGTTTTACTTTTTACGAATTTCTTCCAAAATAACTTTTTATACAAAACAGAATTAACTGAAAATGAATTCAATTCTACTTAAAGATGGCTAAAAGTATTAAAAGAATGCATTGGTATCGTGTTCTGATATATTCTAAAATGTCTAGGCTAGTCGGAAAGTTAGTTAAACATCGATTGCAAGATTTGTACTGTATAAACAACCACCGGACAAACAAGAATAAAAACGTTGTAAAATATATTTGTATGACTTCTCACTTATTCAATAATATATGTAGGTATAAAAAATATTTAATATTATGAGATGAGTTACGTTCACATAGTAGTTTGTGACACTTAATAAAATTATCTTGTTTAAAGGCAATATTCGTGAGTCGACATGTATCCATTCAATACAATTACTGTCAATTAAATTTGATAATCAATACGTATCCACTTTTACAATATTTAAGCCTTTGAGTACAATCAAAAATTCAAGTGACTTTTATTGATAATAAACTCTATCGTATTTATTCAACAATGAGCGCTGTCCAATAGCGGGTCACATTAGCAATAATTACGATTGTATTCTACAGAGCTTTTCACTTTCGATCAATATTCTGTTGGGCTAGCTATCCACCTATTTATTGACTTTATGGGGCATAATTTACTTCTGATTATTATTATGACGTGTCTGCCAGTTGGCATAATATGTCATAATGAAAATTTGTTGATATTTAAAAAAAATGATAATATATTTACTATAATATGTATGTATGTATACCGGCATACTTTTTCTATATTAAATACTTAAGTAATAATATATAAATCCGACTATCTGATGGCATTTAATACTTTTCATTTAATGTAGTGTCTACTGTGTAAGTTGATTATTGTTGCGTATATAAGTAATGTCAGCAATTTGTCAGATTTAACATATTTCATGAAATTAAATAGAAGGATAAATGTTACATTAAATATTTTTGAGATTTAACTAATAAATTTAATCTCAACAATTAATTTTACAAACTATTATCTTTAAACTCTCTATTATTATGAGTATTATCATTATAATTATTAATGAAAATGTACGTTTACTAAATAAAAATATTAACATTGAATTCCAATTACCGTACATAGGTGGTGACTTTAATTATTAATAAATTATCGGTAAAAAGACGCTGTATTAGGTAAAATAAAACACAATGTATAGTACCTACTTACTACACCTTAGTTATATGGAAAAGGCACTTAATACATATTGTATTTTATTTTCATTACAAACGGTGATTATAAGGAATATATTTTATACTTTAATGGCTTTAACTAATCTTGGTGTAGCCATTACTAATATAAAATTAGCTTATAGTAACTAATATAAATTGTAACTGAATCCAATAGAATTATCTAATACTTACAATAATGATCAGGAACGGATTCGTCCGGAGAGAGGAAATTCCTCCCTCTTAGAGGAACAGTGTTCATGGATTCATTATTATAGTTAAATTATGTGAACTATCTACTGTAACTATTTATTTTGTATTATTTCTTTTAATAGCAAATACTTATATAACATATTATGTTAAAAATGGTGCCATATTTAATTTTCCCTATGGTGGCGTGGTTGGGAGAGCGTCTATATCTGATGCTGGGAATCTCACGTCTGGTAAAACTTACATGTGTTGGGCCAGTGAATTGAATGAATGGGAAATAACCATTTCTCAGATCATCTGTTTATATAACCTCCGTTCTATGGATGCTGGAGAAGTGAATCAATGTTAATTTACTTTTTTAATAATAATTTTTTTGTCAGTAATGTAATGAATTTGTTTAATATTTAGTCCATTTAAAATACATGACCCCTAAAAAATAAAGATCATACATTCAAATTAGTAGATGTTATAAAGTTTCTTCATCAAAACTATCTGCCTTAACAAACACAATTTAAATCAAAATGAAGTCGGTCAGTAACACTACGTTGAAACATCGGAAATGAATATTGCGTTCAACTAAAGTTTCTCAGCTTTATTATGGAGGAAAGGGTGATACGCGTGTGGCATTAAGGACATACCAACTTCACGTATCGAGTTGGGCGGGGTGGGGGGACGCCGCCCCTTCCGGTCCGCGCGCTACGGCGGTCTCTCGCAGGCGGGTTTCCAGAGGCGGACGAGTCAAGGGCCGTTGAAACGACGCCGGATGCTGGTGGCACCCTGCCAAATGAACTTCACCTCGCGCGAACACCCTCTGAGCATTGCCAACACAGTTTAATCTACGTCTACCTACGAGCACTACAATATGAACACTGTACACGTCATGAGGCAACGCACTCTAAATCTTTTGTTGTTTCTCAAAACGTTTACGTCGCAAGCAGTATTTGATCGGCACTAGTACAAGTTTGAAATTTTTGATTATGAGCTAACAAATTATATTTTTTATATATTCATAATGGTATATTATTTCTAGACAATTTTCGATTTTATTCATCGTATTTTGCATATTTTACTCAACAAAACTACAGATAATTTTTATGGTAATACATATTTTAATATTCTTCACAGACTAGTAATATTATAGTTTGCGTAACTTCGATTTATGGTAATTTCAGTAATAATATTGATATATTAGCTGAAACCTGGTGTAGATTGTAAAACGATAACACCAATTACAACTTATTACTTGAGTTCCTATTCCTCTAATTAAGAACTAATAGAGAGTTGAAAATCAAATAGCAGGACATCACTGTTTTCATACATAATGTAAAAATCTATAAAATTTATATTATGTTATAGGGAGATGCACAAAACTAAAAAAATGTTGTGTAAGGATGACACATTTTTCTACATAGTTATAAGAGAGAAAGATTTGGAATCATGCATAAATAACGTCACACGATTATCTATATTTTGACAATCGTCACACTGGAAGCGTAATGCAGAGATGAAATTATAACACTAACTAGCAATCATTTGTACATCTCACTTCCGCTAAGGCGTAATCATATTGTTTACAACATTTTTATTAGATCGTATTCTTATTTGTCCGGTGGTTTTTCATCCAGTACAAATCTTGCAATCGATTTTTAACTTACTTCCTGACTGGCTAGACATTTGAAACTTTTAGAATATATCAGAACACGATGCCAATGCATTCTTTTAATACATTTAGTCATCTTTAAGAAGAATTGAATTCATTTTCAGTTAATTCTGTTTTGTATGAAAAGTTATTTCGGAAGAAATCCGTTAAAAGTAAAGCACTATTATTGGTTGCTAGGGGGTCTGGGGTCTTAGCAACAAAATTATTAATATATACGTGCGTTACTATGAAAATCAATATGAAATGTCAAAATGATATTTCAGTATTATTTCTATCAAGTAAAAATTTTGTTGATCGTTTAAGCTAGTCAAGTCAAGTTTATATGATTAAACAGAAAATTTAAAAACGTTGTATATAAAAAGTTCTTTTTATCTTGTAATTATTCTCATTCAAATTATGTAGATTTTTAGATTTCAGCAACGTACGTTAGACGTTTATTTTTTCACAAATCATCACATTATACATATACACATTACATTAAATTCATTGAAAATGATCAATTTCAGTATAACGTTCGGACGGAATATTTCTTCTCGTTTGTTCTAGAACATCGCATTTTATTACATCTCAAACCCACTTTAGACAAATGATCATATTGTTAAGATAATAAATTATACCTACATAGGTACAAGTTTTTTTTCAGTATTACGAGAAATGTATTTTCCACTTTATGAATATAGATAGGTAGCATCAATAACTTTTGGACAACAAGGGAAATTTTGTTGACTGGAAAAAATGTCAAATTATTAGTGATCATAATATTTTTTGCATGGCGCCGAGTCGTAGACCTTGAAATTAAGAGAGCGCAAAGCCTCTGCAACCCTTTGAGTAAGCCGTCATTAAACACAGTCACAAAATATAGGTAATAATAAAACAGTCCCTATAAGACCAATTCTTAAATTTGTCGGACATATCACTTTGTATGGATCGGTGAATCTGGTTATTTTTTTGTATTGGGTAACCTTCTAGGAAATCTACGCAGAGGAAAAGCATTGACGTAATATGGACAGCCTTCACGCTGACATGAGAGATGCAGGGTACAGTGTAGTGTGAAGAGTCTGGGTAGTTCAGTAGAATACAGCATTTTAGAAAGATGACGATCCTCAAGAATGAGAAAACGATCGAAAAGAAAAAACAAATATCATAGATATAACATCTCATTAGTTAACTCTATTAATTTCCAATACGTTACTATTGTTCCTAGAATGGACGATTTTAAACCTCTTGAGTGTAGTATTTTTATGGTTTATAAGTATGAATGATCTATTATTAGGTCTTGACGATTTATTATAAAATGCTTATCGAGTGTATTATTATTAATAAGATAGGGGTTTTTTTTACAAACACTTCAACTATTCATAATTTTTTTGTTATTGTTTTTATTGTGACCCTTGACTTGATATGTAGGTAATGGAGTTTATACCTGTATTGATTTATTATATAAGTGTTAGAGTTAAGAGTGTTCGATGTCAGTGTGTGTATTACCTTTGGAGAGTATACACAGCGCCTGAAGATGTCGAAAGGCGAAACCTGGGTCGCAAAAAACGACTCAAATGGAAGAGTACAAAACTTAAACAAACCATTTTAATTTTAATTCAAATTCCATCAAGTACCTTCGGTCGATAGTATTAATATTAGAAATAAATTCATTGTTAACATGAAAACTCTAATTAAGAGTAGGTATTAAAATTATTTATAAAATAAAAACTTAATAATTTTAGTGAAATATAACATTTATATTTTTCACGGAATTCACGCATTCTGTAAAAATAAATACGGTAATTTTTCCCGGAAAAGTTTAATTCAACAAGCGATAGTAAAACGTAGAACTATATTAATGAGTTAAACCGAGTTAGCATAACGAAATAACTTTTTTGCAAATAATTCAGTTATCTCGCTATTCGTGACCTATTTAATAAACACTCGGAGAGAAAAGTTTCTGGTAAAATACTCGTAATTCGAGTGTCACAGACTTTGTAAAATACTTAGCTATTCGGCGGGGCACCTCTTGTATCTGCTCTCCGGCCTCGTCAAAGCCTCTATGGGGGCAAGTTAAAGTGGCGCCTGCTTGCTATATAATAATTTAATGGAGGGTTTGTAGGGCTTCATTAACAGGCATTAAATTTGTCATCATAAAATTAATAATACATTAATAAAACATCGTTATAACTACGTATATGTTACATCACTCAGCTTTGAGATTACTATTAAGTACATATACAGAGTGACTGTCAATTGGATTTACAAAATTTGGCAGGTGGTAGCCGTAGAAGAATTTCTTTTTGTTACAAAATAAAATTATTTAAACTGAGAGATATTATCGACACCTCCTACGTATACGTCCATAACTGCAAATGGTATTTTTTAGTAGTACGATTTTAATAGAATTTAATGACACCACAACGTTAATTTTGAATGCCAGAATCGTATTTTTTTAGTTGATTGTTGATTGAAATTGTTGTATTATCTTTAAAATTATTTAATAAACGGCAATCAAGTAAAAATATCCAATAACGCAGTTACGGACTTTTACGTAGGAGGTGTCGTTATTTTCATCCCTTTAATAGTAATGCGATTTTTTTATAATTTTCTAAAAACTATCACTCGCCAGAGTCTATAAAATAGGGGAAGCAATTGAAGTAGGTAGGTATCTATAGAATAATATTATGATACCAGTTAAGTTTTTTTTTTTAACATTTCAATTCAAGTGAAAATATTTTGTGAAACAGATACCTAATAATAATAATGGTAGGGTAAAAATTGGTAGTCAAGTAATTTAAAAGAAAAGTGACCCGAGTCTAGGCTCTCCCGTGCAGAGATTTGTCCTATTGTAATGTATTGTTCTCTCTGCACGGGAATACGTAGTCATTTTTTAATTATTTTATATATTTAGAATGTTACAGAAGTTTAGAATGAAGAAGAATTTTAGAATTTTAAAGAAGTACTGTTAAGAATTTTAAAAACGCCCAATGTGGCCGCGCGGCTCAAGCGTTGGACCATAACGCCGTGGGTCCCAGGTTCAAATCCTAGCAAGTACACATATTGTTTTTCAATTTGTATGTGTCAGGGTATGGACCTAATAGGTTGAGCAAGTGGCTGACATCCATTTCTCGTAAAAAACAAAATCTGTCTGTGGAGGCCCATATGATCCTATTAGGATCAGACATGGTCGAAAAATTGGTAGACCGTTATTTTGAATCTCTCAATATAATAATATATACATATTAAGCTATATGAGACTTTTTGTATATTTTTATATGGAATAGTTGTTCGGCGTTTGTTAAAACGATTAAAACAAATATATTATTGAATAATTAATGATACGAAACCTTTAATCTAATCTGCGACCCATTATTTTTCATCGAGTTCTGCTCTGCGGTCACATAGCGGGGAGGGTGGTAAAAAAAATTACATAAGTACGTCAAACAATCGGCTATATTATGCAAAGGTACTCTTTTAAAACAATAGAAGCATTTATTAAGACAGAGTATGATTTTCATGACTTTTTATATATATTCCATCAAATCTCATGTGTAAATAATTTTACATTTTCCAAAAAAATGTAAAAGCACACTGGTCTTCTGCACAGTTCCAATTTTTAAAACATTATTTTGAAGTCGATGACAGATAAACAAAGAAATGAAAAATGGCGTTGTAGTCATTCGCATTATTGACTGAAAAAATAATTATTAATTCAATTGTACGTGGATAAAATATTGTAGTTGTTCTTTAGGTCATTAAAAAATATATTGGAATTTTCCTTTTGCGCGAATTCATTAATCATATTATTAATAATTGTGAAAATAATACATCTTATCCGGAAACTTGTACGTATGCAGTTCGCCGTATCACACTTCACCGTGAAATGTTGTATCGGAAATATATGGCCGTATATTAAAAACCGTCCAACCTCTTTGGGTCGTATAGTACCGACATAAAATTCATGTCTAAATAAAACAAGATTCTTGTCAGTTTACACTTACAAATAGCCGATATACTGGAATATTTGTTGGGTTAGGTTAGGTTAGGTTTTCATTCTTGAATTCATGAATTTTGCCAAAATCAACTATGAAAATTGAATTAATGTTCATATTGAATCTAATAAAATTGGAGACCGCAGTGACTTTCCTGGACAAAATGCCGTCCCTGGGTAGCGCCAAAATTTCACCCCATTTTTTAATACAGTATTTTGTATTATCCGTGCACATGTTGTTTCTGGTCACCATGGACGTTGAAGGGCAACGGAAATAAATTAGATATCGCGAACTCGACAAAAAAAATGCAGTCCTGTTAAACCTTTTATGTTAATTAGCACAGTTTGTTTACAACCAGTAAGCTGATTTTTTTGATGGAAATATATTTTCGTTATTACTAAATTAGCTATTCCTATATATACCAAATGATTCTCCTCGATTTGCCGCCCTTCTAGTAACTGCCGCCCCCAAGCGACGCTCAATCTGCCTACCCTCACGGGACTCACTGGGAGACCGTATAGTAAGTATACGGTCATCTTTTTCCGATAAGTAAGCTCACGGCGAACTGTGCTACGGTGAAAGGTTTTACGTACAATTTACATGTACACAAATACGCAAGACATTCTCCTTGGCAGTGGTAAAAATTCAGAAAAAGAGACACGTTCCTAATTTAAAATGCCTGTATGAATTTTCTAATAATTGATGGCCTTTCCGCATATTAAATTAAATATAAATAAATATCGACTGCAAATTGCTATTCTATCTTTATGCATCCGTGCATTGTAACGTAATCCAATATGGGCCTGCAGCAGAATTATACAGTATATCGTTCCGCAGACCGGAAAATCAGCGCTGCATCGACCCTAGCTCCATGCAGTTATTTATATCGAGTTGGTTCAGTTTTGCTCCGAAATTATACGGCGAGCCTAATAATGGGCGCGTAAATTCGCTGCAATGGGACAATTAAATTTATAACACTCGACGAAGCATCGCGAGCTCGAGAATGCATGCAGTTATTCTCCCGCTAACTGTGTAAGTATGGCTCTGCGGGGGCGATCGTAAATCAAGTTTAAAGTACTTCAGCAGGTGCCTTTGAATTAATGATGTACACAAACGCCATTGAGCACATGCTAAGTTGATGTATGTAAATATAGTGGTGCAGGACCGCCGCGGTGAATACAGCCGCCCTAAGTTAGAAAAATAGTTCACTAATTAAAACGATGGCCATATTTCACAAAATATTTTCTTATATTTGTATCGAAATGTAAAAAAAAAACTTAACAGGTAACATTATATTAACAGTCATACGATGGCCGCGTAGCTTAAGCGTCGGCTTATAGCATCGTGGGTCCCAGGTTCGAATCCTGGGTCTGGCAAAATACACATATTACTATTTTTCAATTTGTGTTTGAGTCAGAGTATGGACCAAATAGGTTGAGCAAGTGGCTGACATTTATTTCTCGTAAAAACAAAATCTGTTAATATAAATCACCACTCTGTGGAGGCCCATATGATCGTATTAGGATCGGACATGGTCGGAAAATTAAAAAAAAAAACATACACTAATCATCGACAAAATGTCTATCTTTTATTTACTTGAAATCTGTCAATTTAGCAGAGTTATAGCGTATGGTAGACAATAAACTAAAGTATTATTTTCTACATATAAAAAAAAAGTTTCATTAAGCATATAACTCAATTTATCGTTCCACTGTGCCGTGCTCATTGGTATGAACAATTGTGACCAGTTGATTTTCAATAAGCAAACATTTCCAAGTCACTGTCTAATTTTATATTGTTTTATATTATTTATTTTAAATTGCATATTGATAAATTTTTGCTAGCAAAAAGCGATGACTCATTTTACCACGTGTCCAGTACAATTTTTTTCTTGTTTGTCCAAGATTTGTATTGAACTATTGAAGATTTTAACTAACTTCCCGACTATCTAGGCATTGGAAACTTTTAGAATATAACAGAACACGACGACAATGCATTCTTTTAATACTTTTAGCCATATTTAAGCAGAATTGAATTAATTTTCAGTTAATTCTGTTTTGTATGGAAAGTTATTTCGGAAAAAAATCGTAAAAAGTAAAACACTATAATTGGTTGCTAAAGGGGTTCTAGCAACTAAATTATTAATATATACGTGCGTTACTATGGAATTCAATATGAAATGTAAAAATGACATTTCAGTATTCTATATTTAATCAGTATTTCTATTAAGTACAAAATAAGCATTTATTAATACATAGAATTGTCAAGTTTATATTATGATTCAACAGAAAATTTAAAAACGTGGTATTTAAAAAGTTCTTTTTATCTTGTAATTATTTTAATATATAAGTACATAAATCATAATATCGTGTGTTGTAAATTATATTACGTTTGTACACTTCGTAATACATAAATACCTTCAACGTGGTATGTAATATAGTATTATTGCGCAAAGCTTCAACAGCCCCGTTAACAATTTTCAGCTATGTTCCAAAATCATTTAGATTACAATGAATGAAAAATCAATTCCATAATCTGTCAAGTCGTTCCGCCCCTGATTGGCGTAGTAGGCCGTAGCGTTGGCAGGTCTACGCCAGCGCCTGTGGTTATGCAACACGTCGAGCACGAGGCCCGTCGCCGCCCGCGGTGACACTGACCGGCGATATAAAGATCCCCGCTTACATAATGAGTGACCCACTCGCTCAAATCGGCCGAGACAGCTCGACGGAGGGCCAATTAAGTAATATGACGGCCTTGCGGAATAATTTTGATGACGCCGACACCTAAGGGCAGATTTTGGTATTTACTCAGTGTAAATAAATTGATCTCTAAGCTGTATAAAAATAATTACAAGATAAAAAAAACTTTTTATATACCACGTTTTTTTAATTTTCTGTTGAATCATATAAACTTGGCAATTCTATGTATTACTAATTTAGGACAAATAAGGCAAATGTCAACAAATCATTTTTTTACTATTTTGCAACAAACAAATATAGAATACTGAAATGTCATTTTGATTTCCATAGTAACGCACGTATATATTAATAATTTACTTGCTAGGACCACCCCCTTAGCAACCAATAATAGTGAATTGGATTACGGATTTCTTCCAAAATAACTTTTCATACAAAACAGAATTAACTAAAAATTAATTCAATTCTACTTAAAGATGGCTAAAAGAAAGCATTGGCATCGTGTTCTGATATATTCTAAAAGTTTCAAATGTCTAGCTAGTCGGGAAGTTAGTTAAAAATCGATTGCATGATTTGTACTGGATAAACATCCACCGGACAAACAAGAATACAAGTTAAGAAAAACGTGGTAATAAATCGTTGCCGACGTAAATAGAATCGTTGTCGATATAAATAAAAAGGATTTCAAGTTATACACATTTATATTTTTATAAAAATCGATGTTTTTTAAAATGAATATAAAAAATATTAAAACGATGAATTATTAGTCAAAAATCTACACAGTAAAAAAATGAAAACTTACTAAACTAAATTTTAATAATAAATATGACCATACATATAATGTAATAATAACGTTATTCGTGACATACCTATGTAACAAATTTACATTTTTTTAACAATAATTATAAGTTTATCTTTGATTTAAAAAAAAATCTTTTTAATGTTTTCAGATCCTACATATTTATTAATTAATACAGTTGAAATTGTAAATTATCAAAAAAATGTCTCAAATTGCAAGCTTCGTATTTTTCCGCTAGGTGCCTCTGCTTTATTCTGCTGGTATAAACATCACCCTTAAGATAATTTCATTTTAAATATAAACATAATCATTTAAATATAATCCAATGATTTATCGAACGTAATATGTTTTCTCAGATTAGTAGGTAACTGTTTTCAAAAAGTTTATATGCGGCGATTCAAGACCCATTATGCACCCAATTTCCAGACTGTATATAATATTTGAAGCATTCGCAGTGAAAAGCTTTGTAAACTCTTCGATGTTATAAATGACGGATATTTTTTGTGAATTACATTAGTGTGTACATAACATTGAATTTTACAACATTTTTATTAGGTCGTATTCTTATTTGTCCGGTGGTTGTTTATCCAGTACAAATCTTGCAATCAATTTTTAACTAACTTCCCGACTAGCTAGACATTTGAAACTGTTAGAATATATCAGAACACGATGCCAATGCATTCTTTTAATACTTTTAGCCATCTTTTAGTAGAATTGAATTAATTTTCAGTTAATTCTGTTTTGTATGAAAAGTTATTTCGGAAGAAATCCGTAATCCAATCCACTATTATTGGTTGCTAGGGGTCCGGGGTCCTAGCAACTAGATTATTAATATATACGTGCGTTACTATGGAAATCAATATGAAATGTTAAAATTATATTTCAGTATTATTTCTATCAAGTCCAAAATTTTTTGATCGTTTAAGCTAGTCAAGTCATGTTTATAATATGATTCAACGGAAAATGTATATAAAAAATTCTTTTTATCTTGTAATTATTTTAATGATGTGGCATTTTGAATCAATGCAAATTATCGAGATTGGTGAAAGTTTCAGAGCGTCCATTAACATTTTTTATAACGTTATATTTATGGCAACCTAAGTTTAGAGCAACACAAACATGCCCTCCAAACCAAACCCAAACCCCACACCACACTCGGTCTTAATCGAGCGTATCACGAGGCACTACGTTTGATGTGAAGCATTTGTACAGTTGTTTACGCCTGTTAATATCCTAGGAGCAGTTACCCGAGACTGAGGTCGCCACGCTCTCAAGTGAGCTTTGACTAAGTTTACAGATCTCTAATGCAAAGTGCCGGGGAGAGAAAAGGCAAAAGTAAATTAACAAAAAGGAAATGAATTTAATAAAGATAACAAAAAAGCGAAGCTAATCATACGGACAGTAACGGAAAAATTGTATAAGGAGGGGGAAAAGTAGGCGATAGGATGTTAACAAACTGATGAAATGGCTATGTGCTGAAATGTTACTCGGCAAGTGGATGGCCGCTGAATATTTAATGCAGTCATTAAGTGGTGTACAAAAAAAAATTAATGTCTACAAGCCAACATAAAACCCGCTGTATTCACAAATTCGTCAAATAACTGGAGACCGAGAAGGGTTGAAGGTACTATGGGGAGGCCTTCATCCAGCAGTGGGTGAGCCCTGACTGATGATAATACAAACTTTATTATTTCATAGAGGTCACTTTTTAAAAACAAGATACTTATGAAACACTTTATCAAGTGGTCACAGACAATACAATTATTAGTTGGTAGGTATACATCATTTTAGCTTAGCTAATAAAAAAACCTATTCAGTTGTATTACTAAATATCTATGTTAAATTAGCCGCTCCAAAAATTATCCCACATACTATTTATTATAGCTTATCGTTTCAACGTAATCCATATTATTATACTAGAAGCACTTAACTGGAAAAGTTTTCCCTGTGTAAAGTTTCCCTAAGCAAAGTGATATGGCGGCCGGGAAACGGAAGACAATGTCATAACTATGTTATTAATACGAACCGTCTCATGGACACATAAACCGCTTTCACTAAGCGATAAACTTATGCCTTTAACACTTGGGTCTCAGGTAATATTATCTAAAGTACTTCGATATTTCAAATTGATTTTAAGCTCACCCCTCGTTATAATGGCATGCAGTTATGATTTTTCGGTTTACATTATAAATGTTTTAATCGAAACTTAATATCAATTTAATACAGTGATTTTTGGTATCATTTTATACATTATTCGAATGGCTTATTAAGATTAGTGTAGACTCTAGACCTGTAGTTCAGTCAGCGCTCGGAATGGGGCAGAACGCACTGGAGTGCCGTTCCGGTTCGTAGATTCCTCGAGAATACCGTTCCTTCTCGTGGAATCCTAGAAGATAGCAAGATGTCTCGTAAAATTCTCGAGCCTCATCAGAATATTTCATATGGCGTTCCGGTTCAAAATATTTTGAAAAAATAATAAAATAATTATCTTTCTATTAAACAATTAAACAATGATATATTTATATATTTGCATATTTATATATTTTGCATATTTATATATTTGCTGGTTGAAAATCCCTGATTATTGTTCCTACATAATATGTCGATACAAATGGGAGCCGCAGTTAGCCAAGTTAAAATTTTGTTCTTAGAAATGCATCGAACTAGGTATATTTTTTTCCCAACAATGCATTTCTAGACAACCAATGTATCTAATAATAAAAAAAAAAGTTTTTATTGAAGAAAGCACCCTTAGATTTATTGTTCTCTTCCGTTTTCTTAATAAGACAATATGAGATAATAGTATATTATTATAACAATGTTTTTTTGCGTGCAGACAAAATCACAAAATACATCATTTATCATTACCTGGTATTATGGGTAAAGATTATAGAAGGACGTAAGGTAGATGGTTTGTGAAATACAAAAGTATCATGATGCAATCAATCCACTTTCCGAATATTCACGTCATTCTTATAATAATAATATATACAATGGAAAATATATTAGGCACTCATAAAACAATTGCAGGTAGGTGTATATTGGTATATTATATTATAATCAATTAATGAAAATAGTTTTTTAAATTATCATGGTTAGTGGCAATGCCTGCTAAAATGTTCACGTTTTTAATACTAATCTTAAAATAATATTGCATATTATTTAAAAAGATGTATTAGAGTATTAGGCTCTCGTAAGACCCCTGTAGGTAGATTTTTTGTAAAAAAATGGCACTGTCTTGTAGAATTATCACCTAAGCTTAAAATAATATTGATATTGCATGTTTAAAAAAAATGTATTAGACTCTCACAAGATACCTCGCACGTAGATTATTTATGAAAAAATGGCAATACCTTCTAGAATTTTTACCTATTTATTACTCGCGCGCAGAAACGCGCCTTGTGAGCCGGCTCTAAGCTTAAATTAATATTGATATTGCATATGAAAAAAAATGTATTAGGCTCTCATAGGACCCTTGCAGGTAGATTGTTTATGAAAAAATAGCAATGCCTTCTTTAATTCTCACCCATTTATTAATAAGCTTAAAATAATATTGATATTGCATATTTAAAAAAAAATGTATTAGGCTATTAGATTGTTTGTGAAAAATTATAAAATTATCATAATGTAATCTACTTTTCAAATATTCAATCGATGCACTGGAAAATCTATTAGGCACTCATGAATTTATGTAGGTATATTGCTTTATAATCAATTAAAGAAAATTGTTTTTGATTAGTTTTAATAGTACCTACATGGTAATGGCAATTCCTTTTAGAATTTTTGCGTTCTTACTACATTTAAATAATGAATAATGTTATTTTCATACTAGGCGAATGTATTAGGTTCTCATAAAATTCCTGTAGAGTGTAGGTAGTAGATGGTTTATGAAATACAAAAGTAGGTATCATGATACTATTTACTTTTAGAATATTCTCTACATTCTTATAAAGGCACTGGAAAATGTATTAGACACTCATACAACCTATGCAGGTGAATATATTGTTTTTTAAGTTTTTTTTTTTATATTTATACACAATTTCAACTCATTAGTTTTTGAGATACGGAACTGTTAAAATAAATCATTTAACCAATAACCTACTTTTTGTTTGATTTATATGAAATGTGTAATCAAATTGACACCAAGGGTGCTGTGTTTATAGGGTGGGTCAAGTATAATTATTATTAGGACGATGCTTGTTTGAAAAGCCGGCAAATAACTTGCAATATTGTTTTCTAATAGTGTTAAAATATATACTCTAGAACGTTAAATGAACATAATTGACACATGAAGCGAAGGAAACATTATCTGATGTATTTTTTTTTTTGGCATGCGTACTTTTTATCCAGTACATACCTATAGCACGCTTTCATAATTTCGCCGGTTAAAAACCACTGTTCTAGGCGACTCATATATTTACGCAGACCATCAGCAATCATCAATCAAAAATAGCTATTACACACAACAATTCACCTACCAATTGGATTTTCTTCACGCCTACTGTAATTGACTTATAACATACGCTTATATTTCTAATGTAAAATATACAAAAAAAATGTTTTTTTTTTTGTTCAGTACTGAATGTACATAATATTTAAGAATGTCAGGTTCTTTATAATAGAAAAAAACACAAATTTGAAAAACTTCAGTAGCACATACCTATTAGAAAAAATTCTAGAAAAACCAAGTGGGACTCGAACTGACGTCTTTCACTTTCCGTGTGAGTGCTTTCGTCTATAATTTATCGATCCGTCTACGATTCATGCGAATTATTTCTTATATATACGCTAAGCCTGAGTACTTTAAATTCCACCAATCAGGAGGCAATCAGCTTTATGATCAATGAATCGGTTCAATTTTTTTCTTGTTTATGTACGTTTCTGAGGTTTTTCAAAATTGTGGTTTTTTTTTTCAAAAAAGCTTGGTGGCTATCCTAAAAAGTTATTCTTAATTTCACCAGTGTCACCGCAAACTATTTAAAATTCTGTTTGGTCTGATTGGTTAATAAGCTATAGATTGTATTTACAATATTTTTGTTTCGTATTTTCATTGTGAATTAAAATAATAAATATTGTTTGAGCGACAGCTATGAAGCCAAACGTCACGATAAATAAAGACTTCACAGGCAATAATTATTGGCCATAATTGTAGCGTTAGGTCTGGTAAGAATATGACATTTTCTATTTAATTTCAAGCTGTCAAAATATTTTTAAAGCGATCGTTTTTAATCGCGGCATTTTCTCTGTTCGACACAAATTGGTAAAAGTACATCCTAGGTCGCTAAAATTGTTAAATCAATTAATTAATAAATGTCGGGAACATTGACCAAGTAGTTTTGACTTATAACGTAAAAACAAACTATTATTTTGTGATTTGGTACGTATCACGGAAATAGTTAAAAAGCTGATCAAAATATAATTATATAGAAATCACAGACTGACGCTTCAATGTTATTATTAGTATGTATATTTAAACATATTATAAATCTTAGTGCAGGGAAGACGCATTTCAAAAAAAATATAGACACCAACAGTGATTTATTTAAAATAATTTGAAAGAATTAAGCATATCTTTTAAACTATGTTAATAAAATTACACTACAAAACACGCCATAGGTACTTATAAGAATTTCTTCTTCCAGGAAAATGGGCGCAGTGTGCCGGACCTTACAGCGTCACCTGGGAGGGCGCCGCCCCCCAGGAGTCTCAAGGACCAGCCCCCCATGGTCATCCAGAGCGACTTTCGAAAGGTGAGATAACATAATATTTTAATACAGTGTTTTTGCACCATTTTGCAAGTATGTAGGTACTGTTGTTTTCGTCTGGTAAGCTATTTTTTATACACATCGACAAAGTTTTATTAAGTATCCGAATGCACAATAATGTAAATTTTGAATGTTAAATTCGGTAAAGTTCATCGATAATTTATTTATAAATAAAACTAGTAACTGAAAAACAATTCCTTCTCAATATCCCAATTCCAAAAATCATCTCTCATTATTTTATATGGTCCAGTTCTTCGGTACATAGGTATGGCAAGACCTGATGTTGATCTGACGAGTGTCTATGGACCATAATAGGATTTTTTAACCAAAAAATTACTATACCAACTTCTTGACTGATATTTTTATGCGTGATGCATTTCAGACAATATGTGTATTTGTAAATTCGTACATTTTGATCGTAACTTCATAGTATTAAGCAGCCAAAAAGTTTACACATTTCATGCAATCTAACACGACTCCCTATGATTTATATGATATTATGTTTAAATCGCAAGCGGTCGAATGATAGCTCATAATATATTAGTAAAATATTTAAGAATACAAATGTGACCACTGAAATGTAAAACATTTTTAATTATTTCACTTTACTTGCGCCGTATATTCAGTATGGCGTAGACCTACCGTAGAGCTTTCGAACATATCGTGCATGCTTATATGAAACGATAAAAGTTCATAAGAAATAAAAATAACTTCACTAATTTATTTTCAATGCACTCAGGATTATTTTTCTATCGATTTTTGTAGCCACTTACCTAGATATATTGATATCATTATAAGCCGGGATCGATCCAATGCTATAAGAAGGCTCCGAACTCTTAACTTTATTTTGTGGTATTTCCGCATTATGCCCAACGTGTATTTTTCCTTTCCATATAATGTATCGATATTAATACATTAATTTTATCAAAGAATGTGTACTTGAGGATTGTGAACTTTCGTAATACAATATATTTGGCGACAATTCGGAAAGATTGAATTGGCAGTCACAGAAAAATAGTTTGTTGTGTATTTGCGCATTGAAAGGTGAATACCTATTTTGATACACCATAATATGTTTACTGTAATATTATTACAGATTATTTGTGATTTTTCATGTAAATATTATAAAGAATGATACTCTAATATAATAGTCTAATGTATAATAAAGTGTTTGCTTGTAACACTAATGCAAAACGTTTTATTTTATAATTGCGAAACGTTAACAACAAAATACCAACACGAATTGTCTTGCAGTTGAAATAATCATTAATTTTACTAATCTTTTTTTCAACATTAACCAAAGTATTGATGTTTCATTTTTTTAGTATAGGGTGTTTATTAACGTTCTTGATAGCTAAAATACGTACAAATACATAAAATAAGTAACTGTGTAAGTAGCCAAATTATACATAATTTTGTTTAAAATTAAAAATTTTATTACCGACTTCCTTAAGTAACTAAGGTAAGTGGTATTAAATAAAATGCTACTTTTTTCAAATACAATTTAATGCCTATTGTGTTTAAATCAAACTATTCATATTTTTAAATATTCAATATTTGGTGCATCACATCATCATTCTACAAAATAATTATACAATTGAATGTTATTTATATTAAATTATAATTTAAGATCTGTACAATTATATTATTTAGTGCAAACCCCTTACAGTAGAGATTTAAAAAAAACCTTAATGTAGGTTTTTTATTTGAGTGAATAAGACTTGAGAGTTTTTTTTTATGTTATTACAATGTTATACTTTTTTTTCTTTATGGCTGCTGAGTCAATATTAAACTTCTGACATTGTCTCAGTTCCAATAAAAGAATATTTTATTTTTAAAAATCGAGCACAGCATAATGTAACATTGCCAGTTTTTTAATATTTTATTGTGATGCGATAGGGGGAGCACACTTTACATTATTCATTTCGGTCGCTAGGGAGGAAACCTTAAAGGTTACGAACGATATTTGACAGCGCGTGGGAGGCATTTTATTTATAAAATAAAGGCAAGAGGAATCTCTATGGTTTTATATTTATCTCCTCCCACTAGTCTTTGATTGCGAGTACGCATTTTGATGGTTTCAATTCCAGGAATCACAGAAATACAATAATAATATTGAATACATTTTTATAATCACCAATATACCTACCTACGGTTTTTGTATTTAGGTCACAATTTCTGAATATAATAATAAAGTTTATACCTACAACCTGTATATAAGAAGAATCTAATTATGAAAATGTAATAGGAATGACTAAAATTGACGTCTGCATAAATTAAATTTTGTTTTTATCCGCCATGATCAGTGATGTCATGAACACGTTTAATGATTCTTCAATCAATGCCTGAGCTTATATAGGTACAAGGAATCGATATTTTTAATGTGTTTTTCCCCATTATATAAAGAAGAAGAATAATATATATGAAAATACCGAAAAGTGAAAGGTGTAATTTCAAATCCAACATTAAGGCAAAGTCTTTACCTGCCATAATTATGCACCTAGCGGAATAATACGTAGCTTACAATTTGTGACATTTTAAATTATTAAAATTCTCGAATATCCTGCTATGGCATAGGAAAATCATTGGATTATATTTAAAATGAAATTACCTTAAGGGCGATGTTTATACCAGCAGAATACCAGCAGAGGCACCTAACGGAAAAATATGAAGCTTGCAATTTAAGACATTTTTTGATAATTTACAATTTCAACTGTATTAATTAATTAATATGTATCTGAAAACATTAAAAAGAAAAATATTTTTTATCTTAAGTCAAAGATAAACTAACAATTTAAAAAAAAATGTTATAAAATGTGTTTTTTTTAAAGGATCCCATCTTATTATTACATATTATTTTATGGTAATATGTATTATTAAAATTTAGTTTATTAAGTTTTCTATAATTTCATGAAGAGATTTTGGACAAATTCATAGATTCGATATTTTTATTATTTATTTTAAACAACATCGATTTTTATAAAAAAAAATGTGTATAACTTGAAATCTTTTTTATTTAATTATGATTTAATTGCATAATTTTAGATATTTTATAGATAGTATTTTCTGACTGTTATTAACTTAACTGAAATTTAAAAACTAACTAATACCTACCGTCTGTAAATAATTTTCTTATTTCAATGAAAACAAATACGTATGACTGTGTGCTAGTGTGCACTATTAATGGTGGATCTTAACAGCCTACCTCCATCCCTCTAGACTGGTATTTAATCGTCTACTCTGTAGCTGTGTTGGTGGTGTCAATCGATATAACACGGGCACCAAAGACCAACGCAGGCTCGTAAATTTTCGATAAGCTATTCAAAAAACCATGTCATTTTTCTTTGCCCTCCACTAAATTATACTGTCCATGTAGAGCTAGCTTTCTTTGACGAGGGTAACAGGCAAGGGGGTGATTCGGAAGAATGTATAATTAACGGTGACTTTTTAGCGGAGTTCACCAAATATCAATCCATACATTTTGAATGACCCCAGGGATTCGAATTAACCAAACTAAAAGACGTTCACTAAATAATTCTGTCGTCCAGTTTTGAAACAGACCGAGCTTTTTTCATTAAAAGTTATTTAAACATGAAAATATGCGATTAATTAGTGGAAGTTTGTTCAAGTTTATTAGGCAATTTTATGCAATATTTCGAAGAAAACTGGGGATGAAAGTTAGCACAAATTTTGACCGACTTTATCAAGTTTTTATAATGTTATTACCAATTTAAAGCATAGTTCGGGAAACATAATAAAAATATAAAATATATAGTGCATAATGATTTACTTTGGAATCAAAATAAAAACTGACTATAATGGTAGGAACTTATTATTATTACTATTATTATGTGACCATGTCCGATCCTAATAAGATCATATGAGTCTCTACGACGACCCACGACGCTATAGGCCGACGCTTAAGCCGCGCGGCCATCGTGGGTTCATTAATAAAATTATTACTAAACGTAATCATAGCCACGGAAGGGATATTTTTTTAAAATTAAACACACGAAAAATACCCGATAAAAACAAACAGTTTTCATTCATTTAAATATATATATTTAATTAAACACTATCATATTGATACTACGTAATGCATATTCATAATAATTAAACTTAATAGCGATCAGAATGAGATTCCTCCGCTTATATAGACATATTCAACACTGATATGTGGATTAAGACATATCATTATTATTTAGAAGTGCCAGTAAAAGCTTAGTGGCACCCGCGACTAAAATCAAGTAGGTACTTAAATAAATACTACATTATATTTATACGTTTTATTTTTCATATAATATGGTAAATTAAAAGATGAAATATGATAAAAATTGATAAAGTTAGAATTAAAATAATTAGATGATACTAAACATTGGCTGTATTCAGAACTAATTTCTATGAACGTGCATAGTAAATCTTAAAAAAACAATTCAATATAAATATATCTTTATAATGATGTTAATTAACTATAATTCGATTAACCAAAAACTCACATTTTATTGAAGTTGTACTTCTTTAGGCGCGTATGGAAAATCAGATCAGAGTGTATTTTTGGCGTGTGACATATAACACATAATTTATTTTTTCACCAAAAAAATCGCACTCGATTGGATTCGAGCCACGATTGTTCGGTTATCAGCCGAATGCACTGCCTTTACGCCGCAGTATGATAACGCAATCGTGATAATTATACAGTATAATATTATATAGTTTATAATTGTTCCGTTACCTAGGCAGCGAATTTATAATTATATATACAAAGAATTGTTCCGTTGCCTAGGAAACGAATTTATTATTGTTGGCCATTTGCAATTCCTTACCTAAACAAACTATGAAACGTCATAGTGGCAGTTGTTACTTTAAAAATAAAAACAACGATAAATACTTATATAATTTAGATTTAGAATATAAGTTAAAGTGTATAGAAATAAACCAACGGCGTTCCGATAAGCGGTCATTTTTCTTGAGTGTGTAATTTAACAAGATAATTAAGAGCTAGTCGAATAATCTAGTTTATCACAAGTTTTGTTACGCCAAAGAAGTATTACTTCTAACGCGCGTACATATGTACACACACACCGATTTTTTATTATAAATAGTAAACGTAATTAACCATAAACATAAATACTTTTTACTTCAGAGACGACGCCACATTTAAATGCTCGCAAAATATGCCACACATAAAGTTCAAAGCGTTTATGTTTTGAGTTTGTTGTCTGGAGGGCATATAAGTGCTTGAGAAAATTTACTTTGGGCACGCATTCACTAAAGAACTTGCAGCATTGTTTTGGTAAGCACTCCGAAGGTGGCTTTCATAATAATCGTTGTGTACTCAGTATGTCGGTTCGTATCTTCCACGTAAGTTGACATTACTTCGTACAATGCTAAACATAATAGTATGGCCACTAAATACACAATAATTACAAGATAAAAACAACTTTTTATATACAACGTTTTTAAAATTTCTGTTGAATCATTTAAACTTGACTTGACTAGCTTAAACGATCAAAAAAAATGTATTTGATAGAAATAATAATGAAATGTCATTTTGACATTCCATATTGATTTCCATAGTAACGCACGTATATATTAATAATTTAGTTGCTAGGACCCCAGACCCCTAGCAACCAATAATAGTGGATTGGATTACGGATTACTTCCGAAATAACTTTTCATACAAAACAGAATTAACTGAAAATTAATTCAATTCTACTTAAAGATGGCTAAAAGTATTAAAAAAATGCATTTGCATCGTGTTCTGATATACTCTAAAAGTTTCAAATGTTTAGCTAGTCGGGAAGTTAGTTAAGAATCGATTTCAAGATTTGTACTGGATAAACAACCACCTGACAAATAAGAATACGCCCTAATAAAAACGTTGTAAAATTCTTTTTAATATTACGTATTTAGTGGTTGTTCTATATTGACATATATGAAACATAGAATATGACAATGCTCAAATCTACCAGTATTCATTATAATCAAAAGTTACCAACATAAAAGAGAATTCTAAAATTGTATTAATGCAATAAATATGGTACTTATATCTCCACTTTATGGCCCCTACAAGGTGGGGGCTGATGGGGCTCTAGCCTGGTGCCCGGGGTCTGGGGGGGGGGCGTCGTGGCGGGTCGACTTGACAAATGAGATAAACACACATCACAATTTTTCTCTAATGCGCTATTTTACTTCCAGTCTTAACATTTTAGAATATATGGTTGTATGATACAAATTTTGATTATTGTGTGTCGATTTTATTGCCGGATTTATTGTAAAATATGAAAAAAAATGCTAAAAATACACCGAATACCTTTAATTTTACCTGGAACACTATTTGAAAAACGTTTTTGTAAAGCGTCACACTGCATTTAACCCTTGCAATAGGTAGGGGGGCCGCCAAATATCCTGGTCTGGGAGCCCGTTTCAGGATGTGGGGGAAATGCTCCATTCACCTAATGAGATGCGTCAGTAAATATCGATTTTCAATTTGATTTGATCTCTCTCAACCGAGCCGTCGAGGACTACTAGAACAGTTATTTAATTTAACTCGGCGGAAATCATGTAAATTGTTCTTTGGTAGTAGGTAGACCATCTTTATGTTACAATTTGAAATATTTTACAAAGAATCTATTCAACGGCAACAATAGTACCAATGAATAAAAGATCATCAAATACTCGTAGCTTAATGAACCACATGATTTTAATATGTTATTATAATACAATTCATGTAATCATGTAATGATACAAATTTCTAATTTTGACTACATAAAAGTTAATACTTAAATAATAATAATAGTTAATACTAAATGGTTTTAAAAATACATATTCGTGCATTTATATATTTTAGAATTTAAGTACCTATAGTAAATTTTAAAGATAAAAATAATCATAATAAAGAATGCGCATATTTTATACTTCAGAGTTTTCTCTGATTGCATTTTTCAACTCTACGTTATTCAATTAAGTACATAATATTTCGTATTATATTACTAGTAAAACTACGCTCACGGTATCTAGCCGCGCGGTCTATAACTGGCTATATCTGGCAAGTACGCATACTGTTTTTCAATTTGTTAATGAGTCAGAGTATGGACCTAATAGATTGAGCAAGTGGGTAACATCCATTTCTCGTAAAAACAAAACCTGCTAGGTAATACAAAACCTCCACTCTGTGGAGGCCTGTAATTATGAACTTATTAGGAACGGACATGGTAGTAATAATAATAAGTAAAACTACAGTATCATTTACAATAAATTCGCTTTAGTAAACGTCCATACGAGTAAGTCTCCAAGATCAGTCGGAAGCCAACAGCGGTGGAGTGAGGTTGTACAACTTCGCTTGCGTATTCGGGACGCTATTCGCCTGGTTACTCGCGAACGGTTATAAATACGGGATACAACAAAAATAATATTGTTTGTAAATGAATTTGACAATAAACTCAACATGTGTGGTCCCATGTGATTTTGACAATCAGTGCCAGTGCTTGAGAAAAAGTGAAAAATATTTATTGTTGCACGGATAGTGCACTTTGTGCGGGGAGTGCGTCAAACGCTGTGAAGCGAGGGGTTGTCCACACTGTTTTTTGTTCACACTGTTGCGCGAATTCCAAGACCGCGTGAACGGCAAAAGCAATAAAATGGAAAACACCACGATGGAAGTGAATGAAACCAAAAAAACGAAGAAGAAAAGAAACGATGATGAAGAGGAAGTGGTTGGAGAAAAAGAAGAAGAATGGCAGACGGTGACCTCTGGAAAAAAACCCAGAAGAGACTCTGGGGTCACTCCAAAGGGAAACCAAAACATCGTCATGATAGCGACGGGAAATAAAATTCCATTAAAATTGAAAATAGCGCAGATGCTGCATAAGGCAGGAGTAAAAGTACAGAAAATTTACAATAAAAATTTAAAGACGTACATCCAAGTAGAAGACGAAAAAGAAGCAGATAAAGTGAAACAAGCTGGAGAACTCAAAGATCTCGGTTTTGTGACCAAAGAGAATGACTCCTGCTCTTATGGAGTAATAAGAAAAGTCGATATTGATATGGACCTCCAAGAACTGCAAATGGAAATCAAAAGTGATGCAAAAGTAATCAACCTTAAGAGGTTGACAAGAAAAGGTGATACAGGAGAGCTGACAAAGACCTCGTCAGTCAGTATTAAATTTGGGGAGAAAATATTGCCGAGAACAATTTACATATATGGAGTCTCTTTTGCTGTAGAACCGTATGTATTCAGGGTTATGCAATGCTACAAATGCTGGCGATATGGGCATATCGCGAACAATTGCGGACGTACAGTAGAAACGTGCCCTAAGTGTGGTGAAAACCACAAAACCTGCGGAAAAAATGAGGAAATTACGTGCATCAATTGCAAAGGTAACCACGCGGCAAACAGCCAAAAATGCCCAAAGTGGCAAGAGGAAAAGAATTGCAAAGAAGCAATGAAAAAAATGAACATACCTTTCAAGGAAGCAAAAAAAAATATGTTAAATAATAGCTATGCTGACATATTAAAACAAAAAAAAATCGTAGGAAGAGATGAAAGCGAAACAATTCAAAAAACTAAGGAAAACAAAAAGAAAGAAGAAGCGGTGGTAGAAGCTTCAGGCTCAACAATAATATCTACAGGTAGTAGCGTAAAGCCTACAAAAAATAAGAAAAATTCAAAGGGGAAGACAGAGGTTAACGCGATGGGAGAAATTATGAAAGTCTTGCTGAAAGGGGGAGACTGGCAGCAGATCATTAAACAACTAATAATTAAAGCAGTGGACTGGGTATGCAAACAATTCAAAGAAGGACACTTAAAGGAAATTCTAGGGGAGGTTCTGGAGCAAAATGGATAATAAAAAACAAATTAGGATTTTACAATGGAATGCCAGAAGTATGAAGCAAAAAAAGGATGATATAGAACTCTACTTAATAAGACAAAAAATTTCAATAGCATTAATCTCAGAGACTTGGCTGAGGTCTGAATTAGACTATCTGAAATTCAATGATTACACGATGTATCGAAAATACAGAAGGGATGGATACGGAGGAGAGCGATTCTGGTGCATAAAACACTGGCGTCTAAAGAAGAAAGAAAGAAAGACGGAAGAGCTAGACAAAATAAATATAAAGCCATTTAACAGAATAGGAGTGAGGACCTGATCGAAGGATCCCCTTCTAGAAGAGAAGAGGCGATATGACAGCGAGTCGCAGTCAAAGCCTCGGTAAAATCACAAAAAAAAAAAAAAAAAAAAAAAGTCTCCAAGATATTCGTCAAATTAAAGAACCGTGGCGGAATACCCATTAGATATACATCAAGTTTAGATTATGGTTTTTGTTCGACGCTAATAATCGGTCAATTACAATGTGTACGAGGGATTTCTTGTAATGTAACAGTCTTTTCGTAAATTTTATATAAAAGCTTTCAGATTACGTTTGCAAGGCTAGTCGGCAAGTGGCGTAGCACAGAAGCTTTCTTACGCTACGTTATTACATTCTGAAACTTGAACGGCAAACATACGTTCCGAAAATTAGCGAAAACGTTTATTACCTACTCTATGAAAATGAAGTGAGTTTTTACTTTGTTAGGCAGACAATATTCAGGCAAATTTAAACGACACTTAATAGAAGGACTCATTAAAATATGACAATTCAAATTGAATAAAATGAGGCTATAGGAATCAAAATATTGCTAAAGACAATTTTGGGTTTCCTAAGATATTAAAATTCAATTAGCAAAATGTATAAATTACAAGTTCGAGATGTCCACAACATTTTCTGGAAAATATAAATAAATTTAAGAAGACTCCGAATAAAAACATAAATATTAAACATAGTCTTATAAAATTATACATTCTACATAATAATATGTAAATGGGCCAAGGTTTCATATAAAAATTTCATCTGAACTCACTCTCAATCAAGTAGAATATTAATATTCAATGACTTCCCTAGACAAGTGCTTATCCTATATTTTTTCACTTTCAAATTTATTATATATCAATTCAACAACTAGCAATTTTTGTCTGCTCTAATCTACGTCGCATTTTAATCCATTGATATTTTCTTTAAAAATTGGTCAACACTCAAACTAGGTTTGATCCGTTGGTTCATCATAAATTATTATGTTCGTTCTATGATATGTTAACTATCTATATATGTATATTTTTCATTTGAAAACATTTACTAATAATTCATTTTATGGATATGGGTGGTTTTGTTTCTCATTGTCTCAAATCTCTTTTTAATATGCGGTTTATATTTCAAACAATGCTTCATAACAAAGACTGCTCATTCTAAAATCGATTTCTTGCCATTTATAATTCATATTGTTGTGACTTCAACTCTAAATTATATTTCTGTATTTTCTATATATTTCAAAAAAGATTAATAATTATATTCTATATTACATATGGGTGTATTTCTTCTCCCAAAATGTACATGTAATTAGGTATTCTATGTATTCAATTTTATTTAATGGATATTTAAATTATATGGTATTTATATTAATAATTTAAATACGCGTTATTAATTCAACTAGCTGTATAGATTATTGTTTTCTTTTAAATTGAATAAAATTCAAATTTTTATTGTACTTATGCCACTTTCGTTTAATATCTGGACCGGTTTTGTCCGCCTTAGAGGGACATTTTCAACTGTATAGAGGTATGGTCTGACTGTTGAACATGCACGCCATCATTAGAACGTCAATTTATTCATACCGAATAAAATATGCCAATAATCTCTCGAATTTGTTCATTTCTCGAGATTCTCGGGAATCTCGAGAAATCAAAAAAAAAAAAAATCACAAAAACTCTCGAGAAATCGTCATAATTACCTCTTGTCGATTGTTACCCTTTTTCATCTTATTTATTTTGTTAAGCTCCGGTTGCGGTCGACAATTTAGCTTAGTAACAATTTCTTGATCTCTCAATAATTCTCATTGATGACATTTTAGGAAAAAATCTCGAGATTCAAGATTTCAAGATTAACCTCTTCTGATTATCACTTGAGGCTTATCGATCACAACTTCTAGTTACAGGCCTCTATAATGTCGTATTATATATTGTATATTTGTGATATTTGTGGTACTTGGAATCATTTTATAATTTTCTTATATTAAAGTTTTTTTTTTAATTTTTGTTACAGGTTTCGGGAATAAGCTCAGAGATATTTCGTCAGATAGAAACGGTGGAAAATGATCACGATGCCACCACAGCTGCCGCCTTAGATGTAAGTTTTCCAACAATAATAAAATAACCCCCCGATACATCTGACAAGTTTTCGAAATTATGAAAAATAATAAATCGGTTACCTGTTGTTCATTTTGAATAACTTCTAATTCAAATCACTTTTGCCGCTACTTGATAAGTCAAATAAAATTACCGTCACTTGCAATCAGTCGCAAAGCCTCCGTACCAGGTGATTATGTAGTCTAATTTCTTAAGTTTTTTTTCAAATGTAAAAAATACTACTTATTTCCATTTTATCATATATATGTACGCTTAGTGTAAGGCAATTCAATTCTAAAATAGTTTCTACACGATATTAGTAAAATAATATAAGATGAAAATTGATCTCGATGATTACTCTGTGTCATTTTAAAGGTGAAAAACTACCTTATTTTTTTAAATCAACTTGCACGAAAAAACACAAAATAACCGACATCAATATATTATGTAGTTGTATTCAAAGTCAATACGATTTATTTATTTTTCATGATTTTAATTCTTTTCCATCGTCAAACGCAGTTGAGTTTACTAGTAAAATAGTATTATAATGGTATTTACTGTTAATTCTTTATAGAAAATTTTATTATTGAAATACTAGTAGTAAACAATAGTCGGTTATATTCATCAACTGCAATTTTTTATATCGACAAATTTTAAAGACAATTTTATAATAATTTTAGTGTATTATAAAATGTAATTTTACTTCGCCATAATATGAAGTTTTTATTAATTAGAACCTATATACATAATATTATGTTTGCAAAAAATGTTTGCAGGCTTAAATGTGATTAATGCTTTTCCATGATTATCTGAAATTATAATACATTCAAGCCGACTTTAAAACCAACAACTTCATGTATTTTGCATATAACATGAATACGTGCACGTCAACGATTATATGTGTATTTATTATAAAAATACAGTCAGTGATTCAAAGTGATATAAAATTTGCAGACGTTTTTTTTAAGTTGATGTATCATTTATTATTCACAACACATTAAAGTTAACTATGTAGATTAAACTAGTGTCATAAGTGGTATATAGATAATTATGTCTTATAATAAGTGATACATCAACCTATACATATATAATTATTTTTAACCCTCAGTTCAGTTATTCAGTTAAGTATAACAACCGAAGCAATTCGGTTCAACATAGCCACTGTCTTCCCAATTGGCATTATTAATGCTACATTAGTTGTACAGTTTGGGAGAATTATTATAACTGAGTAGTGATATAATTGAACATGTTATTACAGGCCGTAGAGAGGAGGGGGGAGATGATAGTTCGCATCTTGGAGCCTAGACAAGTCGGTAGAGCAGCTAATGAAGCAGCCAAGCGATTTTTCACGCTCCAGGTAAGTTGATATAACAAACAATATTATTTATTTGACGGCCTGGGTGCAAACACACCTGTGTCAATATTTTTATTTAACCAACAATAAACCCATATCAATCTGTCACCTCAATACAGCAACTAGATAACTTCGATTTTAGGTCTGGTATATACTGTTAGGATATTAATATTTAGTTATTTATTCAGTTAGAAAAGAGTATTATGGCATTACAGCGATTGACCAATGCGCCATAACAATAATAAATTTATTATTAGACAAATTATAAACACAACTTAATTACAAATAACAACCAATAACAAGAAAGTAGAAAAGAAAATACCTATGTGCTTATGTAGATATTAAAGTAAAATGATAAATACAAATATTATAAATTTAACCTATTTAACACGTCCACAAACGTGATATAGTTAATATAAAATAAATCAACCTTTATGGTGTCATCAAATAAGTTAATCGCACGATACACAGCATCGTGAAACGTCACATCCGATCACGAAGACCGTAGAAACATGAAAATTAATATTTGCCAGTAGGTATATACGGATTGTAAACGAACTCACGAAGAAGTAAAAAGCAAAGCTTTAAAGGAGCAATCACTCTTCGGGTGGACAAGGATTGCATTGATAGCATACCCAGAAGAAAACTAGTCGGGAAATTCATTTTATTATCATTATCATAAGGAAAGAATGTAATATAGTGCATATAAGTGGATTGACTTAGTTATCATGGTAATATCTTATAAATGTAATGTAATACTAACCCCTGACGAACTAAAATTAAACAAAACATAATATAATATTTTAATCAAAATAGTTTAATAATCACGACTAGTTTTGTCCGTTTTGAGTTCAAGTGCCGACTAACCAAATTATCTAGTTGACAAGCTCCCTTCAAGCGGTTACACTTTAATTAGTTGGAATATTAATATCTTTTATTTTGTTAACTGTCAATTCATGGTGGAACTGCATTGTATTGTTGTTTAATTTAATAAAACGCATTTTTTTGTAGTACTTATTCCACTTTTAATCAATTAATTAGGACCGGTTTCGTCCGCCTCAAATGGACATTTTCAATTCTAGTTCTCTAGTTCAAGTTGAAAATGTCCCTCTGAGGCGGACGAAACCGGTCCTAATTTGTTGATTAAAAGTGGAATAAGTACTACAAAAAATGAATATTAATACTTATAAACATTTCAATGCAAGAAAACAACTCTCTACAATTTAAATGTCAATTGAAATATGCATAATCGATTTAACATAATAATATTATGTTAAATCGATTATGGCATATTATGGCATACTTTGACTGAAAATCACGTTAGTGAGATTGATTTTTTATTGTACGTTGGTTATAATATGGTGTGCTATGCGGTGGATATTTTTGTAGGGCAATGCACGAGTTCCTGGAAAATACTAAAAGAACATAATCGTTTCGACTAAAAATGCAAAACATATTTTTACTATGTGATTTGAAAGTGCATTAATGTTGGTAATAAAAAATTAACTGGAAAACAGACCGAGAACGTGAGATTTTTTTCCATGAACTTGTTATGTTTTATTGGAGCAATTTCAATTCACTGGAACACGAATTTGTGATTTACCGCCAATAAATATTGTTATGAGTATATCACAATAATTGTTTTTTTTTTTATTTATTCAACTATATTATATGGGTACATATATATTTTTTACAACGTTTTTATTAGGTCGTATTCTTATTTGTCCGGTGGTTGTTTGTCCGATACAAATCTTGCAATCGATTTTTAAATAACTTCCCGACTAGCTAGACATTTTAAACTTTTAGAATATACCAGAACACGATGCCAATGCATTTTTTTAATACTTTTAGCCATCTTTAAGTTAATTCTGTTTTGTATGAAATGTTATTTCGGAAGAAATCCGTAATCCAATCCACTATTATTGGTTGCTAGGAAATTATTAATATATACGTGCGTTACTATGGAAATCAATATGAGTGTCAAAATGACATTTCAGTATTATTTCTATCAAATACACTTTTTTGATCGTTTAAGCTAGTCAAGTCAAGTTTATGTGATTCAACAAAAAATTTAAAAACGTTGTATATAAAAAGTTCTTTTTATCTTGTAATTATTTTATATATAATATACACTCTATACTTGCGCTAATAACCGAGTAAGTATTGAATGCTACTAAATATAAAAGTTACGTAAATATGGTGATTTAAAATATCCTGGTTTAATAATACAGTCTAGTTTTCAAATAATTATTTGCAGTACTTCACAAAATTATTATAATTAACTATCTATAATAAGTAATGTTACTAAAATAATATAATAAAGGCAGATACTATTATTTTTTATTTTAATTTGCGGTGAATTTAAAAGAATTTTTTTTTCACAATATCATCTGAAGAAATTAATTATCATTTTGTATCAGAGCACAAAACAACTTTCGCCCTTTATTCGTGAATAGTAAATTAAACATTCAACTCGTATATTTTGTGAATTCAGTAAAACATTATATCATAGCCACTGTCTTGCTTTTTATAGTACTTTCGTATACGATTCTGCTTATGGAAGTCTGGATCTGCACATGCATATTTCATTGTTTCGTTAACATATTAATACTGATTAATGTGGCTGAAAAGGTAAACTCCATCTGCACTGTATTAAGGGTGCATATTACAAATTTGTATTACTTACGTATTTAAAATATATATATATATATTGTTGTATCCACACGTAGCTACTCGGAAAAATAATTTTATAGCATACGTATATTAATAACAGCTCATATTGCAAATGAAGTCATATTCAAAGTTAATAATTGTAGAATATTCTGTTGATTTTTTTTAACAAAGTAAACCTATTCAAATTGAAAATTTAACCCTCATTATAACAATAAATTTTACCTTTAATACATTAACAAAAATACAAAACCAATGCAAACACAAATTAAACCACGTATAAAACTATAATCTTATAGTAATAGTAAACCTGGTTAGTCTTGAATACAATAATTGAATAAAGTTGTTTACTATATTTCCAAGATGGCAGTCAAGATCTTTTCAATTTTCCGTTGACAATTTAATTTACTTTAAGCGGAAAACAATTATTTATTGACGGTAATTGAATTAACATTGCGTGTTGTGTCGAGCAGGATGCCAAACACTCAGTACAGCTGGTGGAGATAGTGAAGAGGCCCGGGCAGACGCTCGGCCTCTACATCAGGGAGGGAAATGGTATGGATAGGGGAGATGGCGTCTTCATTTCGAGGATCGCTCTCGAATCGGCAGTCTACAATAGTGGATGTCTTAAGGTATGGACTTACTATCCAATATTTACTTATTTCACAGCATTAATATTAAAATATGTCTCAGTCACTTATTCAAAATTTGAATAAATATTTTTTTTACAATACATAATTAAATCAATACAATTTTTGACATAATAGTGAATACTTTGATATCATTTCCCAGTACCCAGAAGCAATGATGCAATTATTTTTATGAAGTCAGTAAATTCAAAAATGGAACTCGAATAATCGAAAGCAAAACAAAATATATGCAAATTCTCTATGAACATGTTGATGGCCCAGTATTGAACAGTAACAAGTCAAAAATTCATTTCGCGATATTGGTATCAAAATATTTGTAAAAATGAGCTCGTGCCAGTTCTGTACAGAAACAATTCGAAAAAAAATAATTTAGACACCTCGAGAGCCAAAAAAACTATATAAGATTTTACAAACTTTCAAACAAAACCAATTTTGTACAAATCCATTTCGAATTGTTTCCATTTAAAACTGGCGATTGACTATACGTTTCAATTTCGAATAAACACATCCTGACATATTTCCTTTTAAAACTTTTCAAACCTTGTTATTATAACTGTGTATTGTAAAATATTCAAATGTTAAAACATGATTATTTCAAAACTACGTTTTTTGAGTTGTTACCGGGCCAGCGATATGATAATAGCAGCCTTATTATTGGCGGGGATGCTTTCGAAACTATTTCTACTAGCAATAAGCCTCCATAAGATCTGCAAAGTGTACCTACATATCATTTATCAATGAAGTTGTACCAAACACCGACTTGAAACTGACAACATTACTGTAATAATATTTTTAAGGCGTGTTTAATTGATAATCATATCGCAAGCCGACTGAAAAAATGATTGTAGTCTTATGTTGTTTGTTTGGTATTTTATATAATATTTTATACTTATTGACTTTTAAACAAACATTCTTTTGCAAGAGGTAGGAAGCCAAGAACTACTTTCTTTATATGCATGCGATAATTAAACTTACACATATTTATATAGCATTACATCATATTGTAGTGCCTGGCATGTGGGTGGCCGTTCATTTTTTTTGTACAATCCCGCAGGTGAACTACTAAACGTTTAATGTGAAAATTGTTTTTTTTAGGTCGGAGATGAAATATTGGCCGTAAACTTGGTAGATGTGACCCACATGTCTCTAGATGATGTCGTCATAATTATGTCCATTCCCAGAAGATTAGTTTTAGCCACCAGGCAACGCAAAGGTAAAATATTTCAATATAATTACTATTTATAAAACTCATTAAGTAAATATTATAATAATCTATTATTTGAAATCCAAAAATGAAAAAAATTACCTCCATAGTAACTCATTGAAAAACAATGAGTAGTTTTGTAATGTCATTAATTAGAACATTTCATTTAGCTAGATACATTTATCTCACCATACGTGCAATTCAAATATAATTAAATGTTGATTTCACTCTTTTTCAAGGCAATAAAGGCAGTGGCTCTCCAAGTTTACCTCCGCGGTCAGAGCACAAACCTCCGCCTGTGGTCGTCATTAAACGGGAGCTCAGAGATGAAGATATGATGGATGAACTTGACCATGGTCACTCGAATAGGTTTGTCTTTTTTGCATTTCACGTCACTAATAATAACATAAAACAATGACACCGAACCATCAGCCAAACTTTTATGTCAAACGATGTGATTAGGAGAATATTTCTGTAAGATAAACACTCAAGTAGTAACATTTTTTTTTTAAATAATATATTACTTTAATAGTTCTATAAAGAGTAGACTCCAAAATATTGGCAACCATGTCGCGACCACTTTTTAGAATAATAATTATTAATTTATATATCGATTGTTCAGCAGAATGCAATCATATCAAAGTATCTAGTTTATTTATTAGTGGTTTGAATCATTTTTTTTTTTTGTTCATTGTTCGACATTTTATTTATTTATATTGACAGCTGTTTCTGATTTAATCCATCCTCAAAACGATCCAAAGATAGCTAATCCTATAAACAAACAGTAAACATTGACTATCCACAAAAATCATCTCATAAAGAGACTAAGATATGTTTAACATAACTGCTTCGCCCCGTATAAACAGCAGTGGCGTACTCTTCATTTACTTTTTTATGCACACTCATAAATAGCAAATATACGACTGACAGAGAAAGACGAAACATGAATTGCAAAAAAACGATTCAAAAGGAAGGTACAACAAAAATATCATTTATAACTTAAATTCCTTCGTTGATTATATTGATATTGAAATATATCTATGTGACGACTAGTAAACAGGTTGACGTCTACAACAATGGCGTCATCTCTAAACATTGATATTTATTAATTTATCTAGACTTGATTCATGAAGTTAAATCGAGGACCCTTACAGAGAGTGTGTATTACAGAGGTATTAGCCGATGTCCTGATATGTAAATCGGATTTTGTGTTCTTATAAAATGTTCAAGACCCTTGTTTATTTAAATGCATATCAAAGGTAGGTGATTAAAATCAACTAAATTAACTAATTTTTTAACACATGCTTTCAGTAAACCTGCCGTATTATATGAGAGTATCTTGGCTTAAACCACTGATCCCCAAACTTTTTTGATCGCATACCTCAACAGAAAAAAGAAATCGCGTGAACCCCAAATACAAAAGATACATAAGTAGGTGTGTATTTATGCGATTAAATTAAGCAGAAATCTACACCATCGACCGACGCACCCCAGTTTGAACACGATATAAACCGCTCTTTAAATTGGCTGTTGAATCAGGAATGTCTTACATGTTTTTTTATAGTCATTAGTGTAGATTTATTATAAGTTGAACAAACATTAAGCAGTGTGTAGCAAAATTATATTTTCTTAAAACAGGGATACTGGGAGTTTAAGACAGCGACACACTGGCGATGGGAGAGAAATGACTGAATCCAGATCGAGGCTGGGGCTAGGGTTGGCAGGGTATTCCCCGGACCAGTCCTCAAGTCTCGACCTGTATTATAACAGTAGGCCCCCCTCGGAAACCACATCCAACCATTGGAGGTAATGCACAAATTATTCTCGCACCATTTTGTATTTCGCATCATATCTTTTCTTGTACATAACGCATGGCCATGACAATGATCAAAAGCATCAAATTTGAACAGCTAGGCTCATAAGTAATACGGAATCATTTCAGTATTTTATTATAGGCAGGAAATATTTGAATCATAATTTTTTTAAACTTTGAGAACATAAATCCTCTGTGGTAAAATCTTCGTAAGTGTGAGTGTTTGTATTCCGTTGGGACCAATACATAAGCATAATGAAAGAAACATTTAAGTGTAACTCCACAACATTTAAGTTGTAAATAATTAATAGTATAACTATCCATAATTCTAAATTTAGATATATCAATGTAAAATTTTGTGTATTTTTCAAATGGTTCATTATCGTTAATACATATTATATAGTTTTAACATTTCAAAATTATTATAACTTTAGTATGTAATTAAAAAAATATATTGTAAAAATAATGTATTAAATAAAAACATACTAAACTTTTGTTCATTATTAGTTTTGAATATTGAAAAATGGAATGAAACTTTTGATTATAAACAACTCATTTCAAAGTAGCGAGTCGGGACATTAGAAAAGTCTAGTTATATTGATTATAGATCGGAAAGTTACCTACTGATATTGATTTTTTAGAAGAAATACTATAAGTGTTTTGGTTTTAATTTACGCACCAGGTATCTATGATTTAAACATTGATATTTTTTCCAATTATTAAATGAAAATATTCAAAATTCTACCGCACATAAAGGTATAAGTACATATAGTTAATCAATATTTTACATAATAACACCACCAATTAAAAAAAAAAAAAACCAAAATATTGATAAGTATGTCTCTTTCGTGTACAATTTTTTTTTATATGGGTTTCAGAATTAATAATAGGTGCTTTCTTCGTTAGTATAATTTTTATTGAAACAGAAACCATAAATAATTTTTCAGCTTAAATTCGACTGACTTTTTACTTTTTACTTGGAAAATAATCGTCCATTTGCGGAAAATTTACAAACACTTAAACGTTCGTAAAAGTTTTAATGACAGCTCTAAAAGAGGCGCAAATTCAGCGTTCAGGCTGCAATAATGATATTAACGATCATTTGATCTTTCAAGCCATCATTATTTTTAAATATCCTACTTGATCGTTATCGTTGCCAAGCAAGACCTAGAGAATATATACTTATAGTACTGATATTTGAAAGAGATCTCAAAATGGATCCTAAGATCCAAGTTACTTTATAAGTCATGGATACTAACTTCATTATTGATAAAGTTACATACTATTATTTATTATATTATGTATAAAAAAACAACTCGTCGATTACGATCAAGGACGTACATATTATTATCGTATACAAGTGGGATAATATTTATATTTTTTTTTAAAAATACCAAAGTTTATATAAAGTTTATAATTAAATATACAATGATTTTTTCTAAACTTACAAGAGTCTTTGAGAAAAATATCTGTGTTGACCACATTAAGTAGTGCAATAATCATTGTTATAAAATATTACCGACAATAAAGTGAAAATATATTTAGGAACATCAAAAAACTAACATTAAATACCAGTAGATACTAATATAAGAATTAGGTAAACAGACAACTTGGATTTTAATTCAGTTTTTTTTTTAATAATAACAAATTTGAGGAAATGAGTATTAACAAAAAATAAAAAATATATATCTAACCCAACATTTATTTGACCAATTAGCACTTATTATTGTAGGTAGGTGTGTACTTACTTTGATTTTATTATCATCGGTCACTAAATATAAAAAAGGGCTATAAATCCTTCAAATCAGCTCCGTACCAGCTTGTGTATGTTGGGAACATAGAGAAAGGTAAATTAATAGATTGGAAGTTCAGCATATTTATAGTATAATGAATCGAAGCTGTAGGTTAAAAATACGGCCGGATTGTTCAGAGTATCAATGTAGTAATATTTTTTCTCTGAGCATCATAAGCAAGTTCAGATTAAGTCAAACAAGCCATTTAGTTAACTATGTTTAGACGTTTAGAGCAACGGCAGACAAGGAAAATATAACCAAAATCATCGCCAACATTTATTTTGATAATGGATATGGCACAGAAAGAAGAAGTTTTAGGAACAATTTAAGTCAAATATTCATTGTAGGAAAACGTACTGACGCATTCTTTAAAATACCATACTTAGGTTGTATTCACACATGCACTGCAACTTAGTTGTTGCATAAACACGGCAGTTTCAGCTATCGCGGCAAGTTGCTGGAGATTGCTGCAATCCGCCGCTTTTGTACAGCTATTTGCGGTATCTGTGTGGATAAGAGATTATATTTCAGGGACATTCTTATCAGTAATGTACATTCACACAAGTATTCTCTCTAAGTTAGAAATAATAAATTTACGTCCGCGCGGAAGCGATTTTCTTCGACCGCAGCTCTGAATAATGTGACTGATCTGCTTTTGCAGCTACCAACCCCCGCCGCCAGTAATAACCGAGCAGCCCAAGTCAAATGTCCAACACTTCCAAGGGTACGAGCGCGGTTATCCCAAAACGTTAGAAAGCCTCGCTGAAAAAGTTCACTCGTTTTACACGGGACCAGTTCTACCTGCTCAGGGTTCGCGGAGACTCTCCGCAGGAGGCCAGCCCATCACATCCTCTAGGTTAAACCTCACTTTTTAAGAGCAGTGTTATTACACCACCAGTAGTGTGCCCAGTACCATAACTACCCTCACAGTATCTAAGAACCGAAGCATAAACTCTGTTTTGTTTTAATAGTTGAGCCTTTTACCTGTCCTTCCAGGATTATTTTTAATGAACTGTCAAGATTTATTTAAATTGCTGCAGCTCATTTTGAACCAAACGTTAAGTATTTATTATATGTCTAAACAGACTATACGTTGATAAAATTTTGTAAAAAACTAGGTATGGAAGTATCCCTAATAAAATCGGAATTTACAAGATTTTATGTAGGGCAAAAGCCTCTCAATTTTATAGGTTTTTACTTCCCTGGAAAATCACTTAGGTACTACGCCAGACACAAGTTATTAATGTATTGTTTGTTATATTATCATAATATTTAGAGCCTTATTCCTTCGACGAATTCGGCACGTCACTGAGTTACGAATCGACACAAGAAGCAACTGTTTAATTGAGCTGGAAAATAATATATGCATTGTAAAGGCCAATTTTATTAATATAAACCGGAAAAATTGTATCTTATATGAGCCAATATCATCCAAATTTCTTTTATTTATATTGCCCCGCGTATCCGCTGGACTGGGCACGCCACTGCACTACACCCCATACACAAGCCTAGTCATGATTAGATGTTAATTGTTTTTGTTTGATAATATGTTTATATGCACAAAAATAATCTTAAATTATACAACGTAATATTATTATTATTATGCACTATTGCAAACGGAATACAAACAAAGCACATTCAGCACCTTTTACTTCACATCATCATTAGCAATTTATAGCAAAATTATTTCCAGCAATATTGTAGAGGTAATGAATAATGACCTAATGTTTACAAAATGTAGCAGAGTTCTCAGAACTTAATTTTATGAGTACATTTAATTAGCATGTCATACAACAGTAGTTATAATTATTATACCTATTGTACTCCTACAGAATATATTCAATGCCTCTAAAATATTCGCCCAATAACAGTTTCCGTTTACTGATGCACTACGTCTAGCAAAACAATTTTGCAATGTCAACGATATTATTACTACCATTTAAAAAATCTATATATACGATAATAAAAACCATTTCAAAGTATAATGGATAAGTATTAACTTAGCCAAGTCAATTAATTATGAAAAGGAGTTCATTATGCTGATGATAAGGTTAAAAGAGTGTTAGTAATAATTATTCGTTGACATAGTAAAACCCAATGAGTAAAATATTTCATTTAGAAGATAAAATACCAAAGTCATTTTTAAAAGTTTTCACAACAGTCCTCACCAAACTTATACGTTAAAAATTTTAGCATTATATGGAATATTTTGGTTGTTGTTTGAATGTATTAATGTTTGTTGAAATATTGATGTAGGTTTTCTTCAAATCAACGTATCATGCCGAGGTCTGGCTCAGATCAGCATCTCCCGAGGGTCGAGTACTCAGACTATACCTCAATATCTCCGGCTGGAAGACATACGCTGCTTCGTTCCAGTCTCAAGTCAGGTCAGTCAAGTAAGGCTTCTTTCATTATTCTTATTTTTATCTTATTTTTAGAAGATCAGATATGTTTTACCTCCACCATTCTCCATGCACTTATACCGTGGCGTACCGAAGTTATGAAATAATATAATGCCCAAAGACTGTGTATTGTTTATCCTGCCCGCCTTCGCCCTTTCTTAAAATCACATTTTTCTACATTTTAACGAAAATCTTAACTTTTATATTAAAGAACTTGACTCATCAATCTCTTATTTTTATAATACCCTAGAGCCGATATATCGGCTTTCAGAATGAATAATAATATATTTCTGTGTCTAAGAAGAACACCACTCGATGTCTATAGATATATTTTTGGTTTTAAGAGTTTCAGGTTTTTTTTTATATATATCAGTATCTACTAAAAATGTGAATTGGTTTTTAAAAATATTAAGCTCAAAATCTGTAAACATTTTCTGAAAATTCCTACATATTATGTCACGCTGACTCTGGGGTATAGATTTGTGTTTAAGATAAAACAACTATATTTTTTCTGTGTTTATGAATTTTAAACCCCCCTACATCGAACATAGTAGGTATTTACCTACTTGTAAGAAGTGTAAAAGTTCAACTCCGGACTAACTACATGGGCTGAGCTAAGAAAAAATTGACATTCAATGCCTTAATCTAAATTATATGAATAACTCAATCGATAATTACTAATTATAGCTTATAAATAATTGTTAGGTTGTTATTACGTTCAAGTTGTCGTTACTGACTGAATATTCATATTCTAGTGTATATCTTGAAACAACTGTCTCCAAATATCAATATCTAAAAACTGGAGAATTATTGTCATCAGTCTGTTTCTCCCTAATGTTAATATTTCTTATAAAATAATATTATTCATATCAATTAAGCATCTTATGGGTATTGTAAACCCTTGTTTTTATTGGAATCTACTATACACATCGTAAGAGATCTTCGCATAGAAATCTGTTTCTTAAAAGAGATATAATGTAGATTGTAGATACTCCTATACAGCGTTTGTGAAAGGTTAAATCAAAGGATTTGAGGTACGTATTTATTTTTAAGGTTCGACGCTATCTCGATACAATCAAAGGTACGCGACGACAGGTCCGGACTCCCGAGGACTGAGCAACAAGTACGTTTCGCCCAGCGCATTAACCGCGCAAGCCACCCTCACGAGAAGAAATCGAAGTTTAGACTATTCGTCCGATACTGAGGCCACCTGCGGCTCTCGATCGAACTATTACTACTACAATAGGTAAATATTGTCGACATATTTTATTACTAATAAGGTACATCTCGGCATATATATATATTTAACTTTAAAATTATATTTTCGCTATTTCATTTAACGCAACCGTTTTATGCATGTTAGCCGGATGCATTAAACGCGACAGCGAATTTGGTTTGAACTATGCTATCAATGATAACTTGACCTACTAACTGTAATTTATTCCTGCGGTAGTAAAAAACACCCACGATGCCCACGCGACAGGTTCGAATCCTGGGTCTGGCAAGTCTGGCAAACCTTCGCTCTGTGGAGGCCCATATGATCCTATTAGGATCGAACATGGTCGAAAGAAGTAAAAAAATATTACAATGCGCTCATTTCGAAACATTAGCTTTAAGGACCAACAATTTATATTTTAAAAAGACTTTTATATTTATTTTATTTGTTATTTTTAGCACCAGAAATCCGCCGTCAGCAGCATTGAACTCAATATCCCGCACAAATACAATAACTGGCACAGATTTGGTCAACAAATTTAATTCTCTTCCCAGAGATACGAGAGCTTCCACGAGGTTTGTAGCAAAAAATCTACCTATGTAATAAGCCAAAACGCCCAATTACTTGAAGAATCTTTTAGATTTAAATTTGTAATCGGAAAATAGCTAAAAACTGAGTATTAGCTAACTCTCTGTAGGTGAAAATAGATTCACTGTCCGGGCGAATTCTCATAATATCCGTTATTGTACCGATCCGCGTCTGATGTGAATTATTTATATATTATACCTAACTACGCTGTCAGAGAGTTTCAAAAGTAACCAACGTTTTTAATTGAATCATGGTAATGATATTACTTATATGCTGCTAGTTAGCGCTAGGTGTTAATTTAATTTATTTAAAACGCCCATATATTATACTTACGACAGATGTGAAGTTTGAAAAGCATTCGGTCCAATATTTTTTGTAGGATTTATTCGAATAGGTATATCGCCGAGGTTTTTCAATAATAACATAATATAATATGTTTGAATCTTATGTAGGTATAATTTACGTATCGAAAAGAAATATTTAATTAATACAACAGTGCAGAGTGATGGATGTTATCACGACTATGCAACTATCTCCCGATTTTAACCCAATTGTACTATATACATAATTTTGAAAACACAGGAAAATCTTTTTGAAAAAAGTAAGACACCTCGCAGGAATTGAACATGCATCTGTCGGGTTTCGCGCCCACGCACATAGACCGCTATACTAAAGGCGCCATACTTGATTGCGACACATTTTAACTAATGGCTCTTAATACTCTCTGAACCGCTTTCCAAATTGAGCTACTATTGGCGACCGGCTTTTGTATTTTAAATCAAAGTAGGTATTACTTTAATCACTAACCGACGTCACGGATCACTCCAAGATTTTTTGTTGTAACTTACTTGAACTTGCTAATAATTTTTTGCAGGTTCGCAGATTGCAGATGCAGGTTCGATTCCTGCGGGGTGGGGTATCTTACATTTTTCAAAAAGATTTTTCTATTGATTATAATATATTTTCTCAGAAGTGTTTTCTAAATTATGTATGTTCAATAATTAGAATGTTACATTCTTAAATCATGTGAATTATTAGTTGAATAAAAAAAATTGTTAATTAAACAATTTTACTATGTTCATGTATGTATTTTTCTGTAATTTCTGGGTATTCCTAAATTAAATATTTCGTGAACTAAACATAGGTAAATATTTACTTAAATATCAACATTCTTTACAAGCATCAAAATTGAATTAGTTTATAATATACCTTAGCCCTCAATAATAATTGGCAATTAATTGATGAAATATGTTTGTAGAACAATTATATTTTTATTGTGACGGGTATATTTTCAATAATACAGCATAATAATGTTTTTTTCTTATCGACAGAATGGCGATGGGTAAACGATTTGGAACATTAGACCGCGGAGGAATTTCTTCACTCTTAATGGATGACACCGATGGTAATTTGTCAGCGCCTGAAATGCCTCATCTAACTGGAAGGGGTGGACCAAGAGGTACCTAGTTATAATAATATTCTCTCTCTCTATAGTATTAATACATACAGAATATATGTATGAATCGCGATATCGTGCACTATTTGCTTATTTCGTTAAGTAGACTGAAATACTTCGTGGTGGGTATGCTATGTATATTTAATTAATGCAAGTGTATTTATTCCAGATGAATACCGAGCATGGCTCTCACGTACCCCTTCGACGAGTGCAATATATGAACAGATAAGAGCGAGTCGAGACGTCCTCAACCAACACAGGGCAGCTAGGTTTACGTATAGTGCGGAAAACATTCACGACGCTTTGAAAAATGTAAGTTTTCTTATATTACAGCATACCAAAGATTAATATATCAGACACCCTAACATGCATATGTGTATAAAATAAGTACATGGTGCAGTGAAGATTTTAGGTATGTACGTGAAGGCATGACTTACTGGCAGGTTTAAACGCCTCTTGTGAAAACTTTACCTATACAATAAACCGCCAATGAATGTTAACACAATGCTTACGGGCCCTTTTAATTAATTTTGTAATTAACGTGTTAATTTGCATTTGAAAAGTAATTAGCAAAAACACAATTTTGTGCGGGCCGCACACAAATTAACACGTTAATTACAAAATTAATTAAAAGGGCGCGTAAGCATTAAGATAAAGTATACTACACGATTATGTTGTCAGGATTTTTTCTATTTGGACTATTTTTATACACTCAGATTTTTGAAAAACACGCACCTTAATAAGCTAATTTATTGAAAACCGCCGCTGATATGGAGTAGACCAGTATGCTTTATGTGTTAATTTGCACTTGCATTGTACTATAAGCTTTCTCTGAAACTGCTATACTTCAGTTGAGGCATGGTCTAAAAAGATCGTGGCTAGGCGATGCGCGGATTGTGCAAATGACGCGTGCCGAACGAAATATAATTTGTCATAAAAATCCAACATGCGTCCATTTAATGTTATGTTTATTATTATATTACTAATAATAATAGTATATTCATTGTCTTGTTTTCTTTTTTAAGTACATAGTAAAGTTTTTTACTCATCTTTACACGATTTAAGAATATTTTCATCCGACGCCATGACAAAACAAATCGACGTGCGGACACCTCACTGTCTGTCTCTGATCGGCGACTAGTGAGAAATTTCGTCGCACCTACTGTTTACTGTGTAAAATTATTTGCCGTTTCATTGAAGTACGCTCTTAAAGCAACGCCAGCGCTAATTTCCTTATAAAATTTGCATACAATATTATGATACGATGGCCGCGCGGCTTAAAATTGTCGGCTTATAGCATCGTGGTTCCCAGGTTCGAATCCTGGTTAGGGTAAGTACACATATTGTTTTTTCAATTTGTGTATGAGTATGGACCTAATAAGTTGAGCAAGTGGCTAACATCCATTTCTCGTAAAAACAAAATCTGTTAATACAAACCCCCACTCTGTAGATACCCATATAATCGTATTACGATCGGACATGGTCGGAAGAATTGGTCTGTGCTATGATTTTTTCGCAAATCAGAGTAAAACATATTCTTTAATATAATAGTATGATGACACAGTAAATATACTTATAATATATAATATTATGTAGTATCAATTATTAGTTTATATTTCTTATAATGGTTCAACACATATATTAAAAATATAAAATATTATTTTAAAAGCCTATCTGCATCGCTTAGAAGCGATATTGGTTTCCAGTTTGTTTGCGGTAAATTTGAATATTCTTTTATTGTTTTTTTGAACAGGCTGAAAACTCGGCGTTCAGTTCGTCGTACGGTTTGTACAGCAGTGGGAGATCAGCGCTGACCGGAACCTTAGACAGAAACTTCACCGGAAGATCCACAACGCACACCTCAATACCCGCCAGATCATTATCAACCCAGCACATCACATCGTCAGGTGACCTTTTTATCAAACACTGATCACTTTAATGGTGTTAACTGACAATTCTTGGTGGGAATACATTACATTACATTAAATAAAACAAAATATATAGGTACAATACATATAGTATAAAATTTAATTCCACAAATTTGTTTATATAGACTGTAAATACCTATTTCTGCCTAAACGAAAGCATAATAGTTTTGGTCTAATTTGGGCGATACGACAAAATTGTGCACACTTTTTCATTCGATTATTAATTTGTTTTCGTTGGATTATAAATACATATTACACTCATATTGTTGCTTCATTTTTTTAATTCATTAAGCCCTGCCTAAACCAAAATAGAATAAATAAAACATATTATTGAAGTTATACTTCTTTTGGCGCGTTTGGGAAATCAGATAAGAGTGTATTGTTGGCGTGTGACATGTAACACATAATTTATATTTTCACACGAAAAAAAACGTACTCGATTGGATTCGAACCACCGATTGTTCGGTTATCAGCCGAACGCACCACATTTACGCCGCAGTATGATACTGCAATCGTGACGATTATACAGTATAATATTATAGTTTAGAATTGTTCCGTTGCCTAGGCAGCGAATTTATTATTGTCGGCCATTTGCAATTCCTTACGTTAACAAACTATTAATCGTCAGCAAACCAACCGTCAGTAAAACAACGAGAAACCATTATATAAGTTAAAGTGTATAGAAATAAACCAACGGCATTCCAATAAGCGGTCATTTTTCTTGAGTGTGTAGTTTAACAAGATAATTAAGAGCTAGTCAAAGAATCCAGTTTATCACAAGTTTTGTTTTTGTTTTGTTACGCCAAAGAAGTATAACTTCTAACGCGCGTACATAAGTACACACACTGATTTTTTTCAATCTATAAAATATTCAAAGTTATGTATTATTTAATTGCATAATTTTAGTTATTTCATAGATAGACGAGTATTTTTTGACTATTATCTATTATGGCTTGGTTTTCTCGGGGTTTAATTGAATTTTGAAAACTAACCAACACCATCTGTAAATTATAGTCTTATTTCAATGAAAACAAATACGTATGTCTGAAAAAGTTTAATGTGCACTATTTATACCACCACCCTTCGCCACTGAACTCTACCTATATTGTTTACCTAAGCTCTACGATGCAAAGTTTCAAGCATTTAAACTATTCTTAAGTAACATACGGCCATAGAAAATAGCATGCAAACATTGTTTACAACTATATAATCTTGTTAAAGGTATGATGGGCTCTCCGTCAGCTAGAAGGATGCGACAACTCTTGGAGTTGGGAACACGTAGCGGAGTGGTGGGAGCAGCAGGCCCAAGTCCAGTTCCAACGCCCTCCTCAACTCTTCCAAGAAATAGGCACGTCGATATAAACCCCGCAGGTGATTACGAAAACATTTTATCGACCTATAAAACGTATAACCGTATGACGATGATGGAAAGTTATTAAATGTGTTATCAATTGAAAATAGACGATAGACGAGTTTAAAATGTGCCTGCCTAATCAAATGAACGTGTAAACACTTGGGCAAACTAGGAAAAAAATTTGAATTCCAATTATTTTGTGTTTTTTTTTATATATAAAGATACAAAGTGGCACTTACATTAAACTGAAATTTCCAACAGTGTACTTACAGAAGGCTCCATCTGAAAGAAGATTCAAAACACTCCACACATATTTTTTTCGTAATTATACAGTACTGCTCATAATATTATTATGATAATTATAATGGTGTAGCTAAATAGCAATTCTAAAATAACTTCTAATCCATAATATACTTTTCCTTTACGTTCAAAGTTAGACATGGCAATCGATGTAAACATATTTACATTCTCTCTCGTTGAGTAAGGCGTTAAAATAATGATAATATTAATTTTGCAATATATTTTCCAGAGTTCCTAAAATACAAAATAGACAAGCCCGGAATGAGTATGTCTTCGTCGGTCTCAGCCGGCATGCCAGGCCTCGGCGGAGTAGGGTCCTCCGTTGGCGGAGTGTCAGGTATGCTGTGGCTCCATCTCCTGGCGGGTAGAGGGTTGAGGTCTGGCGGATCGGGTCCTGTTACTCCTACCGCTCCCGGAGCCCCTCAGCCGCCTCCACATGCTGTGCCGGCAGCCGCTAGAGACCTTTACTGTGTGCTCGAATGTGACAGGGTGCACAAAGCCAGAACTGTGGTTAGTGAATATAATCATCGTTGACTAAAACATTAATTAAGATATATTATGATGAAAAAAATAACAATTTTTACTTGAATGTAATAATTACGTAGGTACTAATTGACAATTCTTTACGTATATCATGGGATAATTTTACATGCTATATTAGTAATAACAATCATATTTGAAATCAAACTTTGAGCAGTATTTTCCATTTTTAATATAAATTTTGACAATGCAATTATTAATTACTTCTAATGGATTTAAGTTTTGTACTATGCCATTTGAGTCGTTTTTTGCGACCCGGGTTTCGCCTTTCGGCATCTTCAGGCACTGTGTACACTCACCAAAAGGCAAATAAATACTGACAACGAATACTATTAACTCTAACTTATATAACAAATCAATACAATAAAGTAGGTAAAAACTCCATTACCTACCTATCGAGACCAGGGTCACAATAAAAAAATATAACAAACATAATACATAACACAATAGTTGAAGTGTTTGTAAAGAACCCTATATTATCAATCATAATACACTCGATAAGTGTATAATAAATCGTCAAACCCTAATAATAGATCATTTATTAGTAATTATAAACAATAAAAAAATACTACACTCAAGAGGTGTAAAATCGTCCATTCTGGTAACAATTACAATACATTGGGAATTAATGGAGTTAATTTATGAGATATATCTATGATATCAGTCTTTAAAAGTTATTCATTTGCCTTTTGGTGAGTGTAGGTACACGTGAGGTACGTGAGTGTACGATGAGGGTAGTCCCAGAAGATGCCGAAAGGCGAAACCCGTGTCGCAGAAACGACTCAAATAGAATATTACAAAACTTAAATCCAGAATTTAAATTCAAATTCGATCAAGTACCTTTGGTCTATAGTGTTAATATTATGAATTACTTCTTATTTTTCACCAAAGAGCTATCTAATGAAGTGGAGAATTTAATGAAAATTGTTTGTATTGTTTTCAGGTCCGAACCGGTGACCTCCAATTTGATTGGGACGAATCCTTTGAACTGGACCTAGTAAACAACCGACAGTTGGATCTTTTGGTGTATTCCTGGGATCCGCAGCATAGGCACAAACTCTGCTACAGAGGAGCCGTCAACCTCGTGCAGCTACTCAACCAGAGTCCACTTCATCAGCTGGCTCTGAAGATTGAACCGAGAGGTACATAATCTTCCTTGGGTATTTAAAATATGTTTTCTTTTATCTTAATAACACTGCGTCAATGGATTCAGCATCTATTTGACATGAAACTGTAAGCATCTGTTTAAAATTATAAATTACCCGAGCGGTATAATTAACATCATTACTTAATATAAAAATAGACTATTGAATCTTGAAGATTTGCAACTTCAACTAAGTAAGGGTACCATTATCCGTTTAAGAGGGAAAATGCTCTAAATTGGTTGAACATTGGGAATTTGGGGATCTGTGTAAGAAAAGTATTTATATCATTGTATGCCTACTTTTGTCTTCGTACAATAACTTTGTTCAACCAAATTGCTTCGGGTGTTGATATATTCGACATACGTGAGGGTGAGTTTAGGTGGACGCTATTTTATAAATTCTTAAAATAGGGTCTCTTTAGCAAACTCGGTGTACTTATTTGAACTTCTATAGATGTATAATTGTATTTTCACTGTTTTTGTATGTTTATATTATGTTCTCTTTTTATATTTTCATTTTTATCGTTTTTATTACTTTTTTCTTTATAATAAATGTTTCATTTCCTGTTGTGAACGCCTTCAACTTATAATTTGTAATTTACGATGTTTTAAAAAAAAATCATTTAAAATACTATCTTATATATCTACAATTATTTGAGACCTCTTGAATTAAATAAAATTAAATACAAAGCCACATTATTTCGGTACATACGATATTGGTTATTGTATTTTTAACTGTATTATGTATTCATAAACAAGCCCAAGAGAAAATATCTTTTAAAAAATATGGCGCCGGACTGGACTCCACTACGTCCATTGGAATCCGGCCAATATGCTTAGGTACTATTTACTAATTACGACGAAATATACCATTAGTCATGGAAATGAAGCATTTAGAAAATTTTATTAATATAAGCTTTGTAGTTTGAATCAAAGTAAGTAGTAATAATACATACATATTTACCTTTATTCTCAACAGGTTAAATGAAGAATGTTACATTCCTAAATCTGTATTCTGTATTGTTATTAAATTTGTCAACATGGGCATTAGAGAAATTAGTTTATTTTTTAATTAACATTATTGTATAAATAATAGTAATACTTACAGTATAATATTTTTTTTATATTGGAGTTTGAAATAGAATCTAAATTTTATCAATATTTGCCACGATATCTCAGTTAGACGATTATGAGGTTGATAATATTCAATGTCTAATGTTTACTATTGAATATAAGCTAAATTTTAATTTTAAATAATGCAATATGATTTTATAATGTTTATTTAAGAATATTTTTTATCATTCTTTTAATCACTTTTCAGGAACCCTTTACCTCCGATTGCGATACACGGATTCATCGACGCTGTACAGAAGACGCGGTCTACCTTCAACGATACCTCGCAGTGGAGGTCCTAGTCCACCCCTCTTCGGAGCGGACTTGGAGACGGTGGTCGGCAGGGAGGCGGCGCGGACCGCCCCTCAGCACGCGGGGCAGCCGCCCGTGCCTGTTATCGTCAGGAGATGCGTCGAAGAGATCGAAAGACGGGGACTCGATATTATCGGTGAGCGAAGCATAATATATTACTCATATTTCAGTAAATTTGACTACTTAGAATTTATTTTCAAAAATGTATTGTATTTATTACAACGTTTTTTTTCTTCAAAAAATGTATTGTATTTATTATTACAACGTTTTTCATAGCTCGTATTCTTATTTGTCCGGTACAAATCTTGCAATCGATTTTTAACTAACTTCCCGACTAGCTAGACATTTGAAACTTTTAGAATATATCAGAACACGATGCCAATGCATTTTTATATATTTTACATAATACTTTTAGCTATCTTTAAGTATAATTAAATTCATTTTCAGTTAATTCTGTTTTGTATGAATAGTTATTTCGACACCATTATTGGTTGCTAGGGGTCTGGTGTCCTATCAACTAAATTATTAATATATACGTGCGTTACTATGGAAATCAATATGACATGTCAAAATGACATTTCAGTATTATTTCTATCAAGTACAAATTTTTTTGATCGTTTAAGCTAGTCAAGTCAAGTTTATATGATTCAACTGAAAATTTAAAAACGTTGTATATAAAAAGTTCTTTTTATCTTGTAATTATGTAATATATTGACATTCGTATAGCTGACTTTAAATGCCATATAACAAACCGAGTGCATAAATGATAAGTACCAAATGATAAATATAGCAAAAAAATGTTTCAGTTATACTATATTTAAATATTGTTATACTATGTTGGTTTATATGCCACATGGTCAGTAGTATTTCATAATATTGCTGAAAAACCATGGATTTCCGGCAGAATTTCTGGAGTAAATCATCTTTTATTATAATCAATGGATCAATTAAATTTAGTTTGTTATTGTAAATATTGCGGATTTACATGTTGAATGAGTACATTGTATATTACATAAGAATACTTTTCCTCAGATTTCTCAGCTGTGCATTGATTGGACATTAAAAAATAATGTTTACCGTTAAAAAAAACAGTATATGACGAGTATGAGTACCGAAATGTATACATGAGTTTGAGTTTATCATGAATTATCAAGTAAACGAAGAATCTCCACGATTTTCTCACCTTAACAGTCCAAGAATAAGTTAATTCAAAACTAAAAAACATGTTATGTGTAAACCAAGTTCATCTAGTTAGACAGTTCATACTGCATTAATAGGTCAATAATACGAGGATTGAAAACGTATGTGAGTTTGTAGAAACAAAGGTTTATGGTAATGGTATCGACATTCCGGATTTCGTCGAAGTATCTAAAACCATGAAGGTAAATTACCACTTTGATTTTAATCCACATGGTGGAGATTGCAGGAAACATTAAGACAAAATTGAATCCTTTAATTTCCAGGACTTTACCGTCTCTGCGGCTCAGCAACCAAGAAGAGGATCCTTCGCGAGGCGTTTGAAAGGAATAGCCGTTCGGTTGAACTGACTCCGGACAATGTTCCTGACATCAACGTCATAACGGGAGTCCTCAAGGATTACTTAAGAGAGCTACCTCAGCCACTATTCACCAAGTGTCTTTATCAAATGACCGTTGATGCTTTAGGTAAGTCAATCTATGAAAAATATTTACTTAGGTACCTACTGACTTTTTTTAGAAGCTTTAATAGTGCTTTTTGTTCAAAGTCTACGTCGACCGTCGTGGCGTAGGCCATTTCTGGAAGAGCATGAAGCCTACTTTTATCAAATGAAAAGATATAATATATTATTGGCTTGGATAACCAGAGTAATAGCAAGAATAATTCTCTAATTAGTCTATAATATTTTTAAATATTTTCTAGCAAATACAATAGAAACTAATATTGAGATCGCTTCAAGTACCAAATATGAGACGACTCCTTAGAAATCGAGACCTTAACCTTGAGAGACCGCCTAAGGGTCGTTAGTATGTTCTCTCAATTTTTTTCTATGGTTTGGAGGTAAGGACGCTGAACCGGGAGATGTCAACGAGAGTTAAAGCTTTTGAGACCTGTCTGCATAGATGCATTTTTAATGTTAATGTTTTCAATCGAATGGGAAAGGGCCGAGAGAAAGGTATCATAACTATAAAACTACAGTGCCTTGGCCACATTTGAGAGGACATACGTACAGAGCATCCCCTAACTTGTCGTCCAAGAAAATTTCAACGGTAAGCGTCGCAGAGAATGACGTCGTGATTCGAGGCTTAAAAACCTCCACGATTGGTAAAACCTCCGTTAGGGGATGGCATGATAAGAAAAAGAATTACGATTGAAGTATTGTATTTTTATTGTAATTGATAATAATACTAGTAGACTGCTATTAAATATTGTATTTCTGATAAATCTTTAATTTCTAGCAAATCTGGAATTAAGAGTGAAGTGTTAGCATTTTGTGGAAGTATTCAACATTTTATTAGTATCAAATATAAACAAGACCATATTATTAAAAGTATTTTTAACTGTCATATTATGCAAATGTCTCACATTTTACTGATATCTACTATTACAATCCCTATAGTTCCAAAAATAAATAATGCATCAACACCTATCCAATACTATAAAATGACACGCACCAATGATTTATATAATTTCCAGGAGTGTGTTTACCGGACGACCCCGAAGGAAACGCCAAGCTAATGTTCAGCATCCTCGACTGCTTACCCAGAACTAACCGTGCGACCCTCATCTTCCTCTTGGACCATCTAGCCATGGTCGTATCTGTGTCAGATAGAAACAAGATGTCTCCACAGAACCTGGCCACGGCCCTCGCCCCTCCTCTTATGCTGCATTCCGCCAGCGACGGCCACATCATCACCACTGACCTCGACTACGCGCAGCCGATCGGAGTCCTCAAATACCTGCTGCAGATATGGCCTGCCCCGAAGCACTCAGGTAATGTTATTCTGGATGGCCTAGTCGAAGTTACCGTGCAAAAATAGTACAATTAAATGAAATGGCCATGACTGCAAATATCCAAGCAAATGAGAAATGAATTATCAATCACATAACGCATTTTTTGACAATAACTAATATATATTTTTTACATCTTACTGTTTATACTGTAAACTTTTTAAAGATACTCATAAGATATTTTACGTACGTACTAAATATTATTACATATAATACAAAATTAAAAAATGATATTTTACTAAGTACTATATGAATTTATTGTAGCTAATCCTGCTTTAAATACATAATTATTTGTGTAACTTAATTCAATACAATATACAGTGAAAAATCAAATACTATAAATGTTACAATCTGTTTTAAATTTCTAATAGGTATTTGGTATCATATACATTCATCCATAATAATTTCTTCTTCATATTTTCATTATATTATAAAAGCTCTTTTATTCGCTGTCATTTCTCTATTAGATATTTAAAAAAAAACATTGCATTTTATTTCAATTACTTGCTTAACTATATAAAATATTTACTCTCAAAGCATTATGTGTCTAGCTACTTTTTGCTTTTATTTGATGTTGTAGCTCAAAGCATTTTTCGCAGGCAGAAAAAAATCTTCAATTTGATGTTAAAATTTTGAGCAGTCGTTAGATAAAATAAATGTTTTTTTAGACTTTGGGTAATGATATCATTGCGTAATAAGAAAACTATCATGCTCAGTGTTATATTTGTGTAGGCGATTGCTGTTTGACTGTATTGCATTAGTAATTATTTATGTGTTAGACTATTCGTAATTAAAAGTGTTTGCTTTAATAACAGCAACATCAATCAGTACATTAAAGCTTCATACACCAACCCAATTCGGCATCGTGGCGCGAGTGTCCAGAACGTCGTATTACATAAATTGTGAATAAAATCCATTATCTCTCAATACAGTAGACATGATATAATATATATATATATATATTAGTATCAACCAAAGTTTAATAGCAGACTACATTTCAATAAATAAGGCACACTGACAATTTTATTCAAGTATGATCAACAATAAAAACTTTTCACAGCATTTTGTTGAATGATCAAAAAAGAATATTCTTGTTTATCTTCTTTATTGAATTTTAGTTGTAGGATGCTTGTTGTCATGTTTGTCGGTCTTACTATATAATAATATAATCTCCAAAAAATTATAATCACAAAAAAAACATTTTCTCAGATTGTTCTTTAAATCACCCATTAAATTTCAAGATGGATCATCTTTATAATAACATAATATCTAATTTTAAACGAAAAATATAACACAATGAAATATATAAAATTGTCACGACTTCTGCCATTCATTATTACAAGATACCTCATTGAATAAATTGTACAGTATAATACTACGTACATATTGATAAGATAATCAGTGACATACTTACAACTATAATAAATAATAAATCTGTTTAACAACAATACCTACTGCGTAGCACACCTAAACCTTGACTGAGTTTTCTCTCTACAACCTTCTACGACACTATACGCACTTATTAATGTAGCCATGTCAACGAGAAATCAATGTGATGAATCTGCTTAAAAATAGACGTATAGGACTTAAACTCACTTGTCTTGTATATTGTGATTATATTATTTACTGTTAATCAATATAAATACAATTTTTATTAGTAACATTTTCTTTTCTCCCTAATACATTTTGGGTTCCGTTTGATTTTCATATACTTAAGTGTAAACTACTTATAAGATGAACAAATTCAAAAACTTCAATAACCGATTGACATTATTTAATGTAAAAAAATTGAGTGACTTCTATGAGAGTGATTATGAATATAAGTCCACACAGAATCGGCGTCACGTATACGGATGGGTTAATGAATAGTTTATAACAAAAATATGTTCATTTTCAAATACATGTGTTAACCTGTAAGGCATACTTTCGTAAATATAACGATATCTGCATGGTGGTAACAAAATATGGCAGGGTCGGCTTACGAGATTTCGACATGGTGAATATTTTGTCAAATGAAATATTCCACTGAAATGCGATCGAAGGAGAGAGACGAGTGATTCGGGCACGTGGTTAATGCGTGTATGTTTGTAGACAGTTCGGCGCGGCGAGCCAGCGCACGGGCCGCATGGAAACAGAGCCAGTGCGTCTCCAGTGGGACACTCCACGGCGCAAGGTAACCCCATCCATTTACATAACACTCACCACGCCACACGCCACCCGCCACCCGCCACACGACCACCGACTGACCACACGCACCACACTCACCCGACCTTACTTTACATCTTAGAGCAGGCATGTGCAACGCAGGCTTCTTCGGCTTTGGTCTTGTTACTTAGTCATAACTTGAGAAGTTTTTTAGATATCAAAAATATAATACACACTTTGATACATACCATAGTTCAATACAGAGACAATTCAAAATACCTTGTTTTAAGATAATTGCATAATACCAATTCCGTATATGGATTAATTTTGAAGGGAAGTGTGTTTTTTTTATTAATAGCCTGGTAGATTTTAGCAATGCTGGATGTTTTTTTTACAATTCAATAATTAGAAATAAGCCAGATTCTTTAATATAATTTAAATAATTATTAATCCCAGAAAAAGGTTATTCATTTTTACCAGACATTCAACTTAATTTTTATTTATTTATACTGAATGATTAAAGAAAATCTTTCCACATTGAATGTCATCATTAATTGGAAACCTGGAATGTTTTAGTTATTTTTGTATGTAATTAGGCTTTCAAAATAATTAAATAGATAAAACCTCTTGAATGATATTAAATTGTTATTTTAATGTTCATGTTGAAACTAATCCAAGTCTGAATCGTCTTTAAAGACCGCTAAGAATGCAAAAATAGATAAAAAGTATTGTTCCACTTTAAAGATAGTTGTATAACTCTGTGCCCAAAAAATTCAGAGTTATTTGGTGAAAGAAATGACGACGCTTAGGATATTGTAATCAAATATAATTTAATATTCAAAATCATATGTTTACTTATTTGTCTTTTGGAAATTTCGTATTAATGTAATGAAATCCAGTAAAATAAAACAAATATGTGTATCTTATTTTAGTCTGCACATGCCTGTTTAAACAATTTCCACTCATAACTCTACAATAAAACTAAAAACTTAAAATACTGCACGAAAAAAATGATTTTAAAATCATGGGCATGATATTTCTAATGGCAATGGGTATTGATATTTTTTGAAAAGAACTAACTACCTACCACTAATTAAATTTAATTTAATACATCTTTTGTCAATATTTTTTTGGCTATTACAATAATAATTTAGAGTATTGTTAACCTGATATAAATGCACGTCTGATTTTCAGCGTTCGTCAGCAATTAATTGATAAACCAAATTAAATACATTTTTGTTCTAAGAAAACTTCTCAAGAAATGATTACAACAAAATCAATATAGTACTTGCCACATGCTCAGCTTCGTTTTTAGAATAATTATTAGTTTAGTTTGATAAGTAGTTGCTAGCGCTTTTTAACATGTCTTTGTGGCACACGAATTTATTAGTAGGTAAATGTATAATACAACATATTATATTGATTATCCAAAACCATGCTAATCAATAATTAATACAATTAATGGCGTAGATGGTAAATTGTTTATTAAACTAGTATAACACTTTGAACTAAATTATTGAGAAATTACAACCTACCTATTATGCATATCTGAGATAATTCTATTTATAAATCATTTCAAATAATACATTAATCGTGTAGACCACGTTTTTCAGCATATTGTAGATTTTGATACAACATACATAGTTATATATTTTTTTAAATTTTACTTCGTAGCTACGTCTAAATGGTGTATTTGATTATAGTGTGATGTCTTCTACCGTAAGTTAATTGTATCCAATCCTAGTTGCGATCGGTTATTGTGTAACGTGTATATAGGTATCATGCAATACATGTTATTTGCTATTAAGTACAATATAACTTACTGAAATGGAATATAGAATAGATCATTAGGAATATAATACATAAATAAAAAATAGTTCTTCATGTTTCTTTTAAAACCAAAATTCATTTATTCGACTATTTTCTTAGAATACATACAACGAATTTTCTTTAAGCTTCATAAACTAAGAACATACTAAATTAGGTTTTATTTAAATACATTATAGTGTTTAGAAGAGTATCTATACTGTGATGGAATTAAGACCGATTCGCGCCCGCCGCAGGCAGCCCACCGCTAATATCGCTTAAACCCTAAGGCGGCCCTGCCATATTTATTTATTTATTTATATTATCTTATTATACGCATCGTTAGCAAGATTCCAAAACACACTACGTAGAAAGTATCATCACATAGAAAAAATGGCATCATATTAGTCAAAATCGAGATAGAATTCTTAAATTCTGACAGCACGATGTTTTGTAATTAGCAACATATTTTTATTAGAATTTCGAGCTAAAAACCATATATTTCGATATAAGTATATATATATATATACATAATATTTAATGAATATAAGGTAAAAGATCCAAATCTGACAGGGAAAAGATTTTTTTCAAGGAATTCAATTTCGTCGGTTAAGGTAAAAATAATTAGAAGATAAAAAGAACTTTTTATATACAACATTTTTAAATTTTCTGTTGAATCATATAAACTTGACTTGACTAGCTTAAACGATCAAAAAATTTGTAGTTGATAGAAATACTGAATAATGAAATGTCATTTCATATAGATTTCCATAGTAACGCACATTTATATTATTTAATAATTTAGTTGCTAGGACGACCCAGTTTATGGATTTCTTTCGAAATAATTTTTCATATACAACAGAATTAACTGAAAATGAATTCAATTCTACTTAAAGATGGCTAAAAGTATGAAAAAAATGCATTGGCGTCGTGTTCTGATATATTCTAAAAGCTTCAAATATCTAGCTAGTCGGGAAGGTCAAAAATCGATTGCAAGATTTTTACCGGACAAATAAGAAAACGACCTAAGAAAAACGTTGTAATAAAAAACGTTGTAATAAAATATCTTCAAATTCGTGCTTATTGAAATGTGTATAATGACGATATATCAATAAAACTGTGTACTTTACCAATTTTCATAGATAAATGAAAATAATTAATGAATAAAAACTGCAAAGCAATTTAGTTTTTTTATTTAAATTATTGAAGAATTTCATTTTCCTAATTGGAATACATCGGGTCTGGTTTCATTCATATATTTTTTATAGTGGCTTAGAACCAAATTTAATTTAAGGATGGATAGGGACCAGTGGCGAAGGGTAGAGGTAGACTGTTAAGATCCACCATAAATAGTGTACATTAAACTGTATTAGTCATACGTCTTTGTTTTCATCGAAATAAGACTATAATTATTTACAGATGGTATTGGTTAGTTTTTAAAATTCAATTAAAGCCCAATTAAACCCAAAAAAACAAATACGTATGACTAACAAAGTTTAATGTGTTGGCGGATCTTAACAGCTTATCTCCACCCTTCCGCTACTGATATGCACTCAGTCAATTTAAACTCAAGATTTCATAAACTGCCACGTTACCGCTAGTCCATCGTGAGTGCTTTATTATATAATGTATAAATATTATTTAAATGTGTATGCCATTAATTTTTAACATACATCGCCTATTTGAGATTTTTTATGACATTTCAAAATTTCTACGTACGCCATTTTGGAATCTTGCCGACGGTATAATGTTGTGGAGGTGTGATGATATGGTGATCGGCGTCATTAGAGCTAGTGTACATAGATTGTTCTAGAAGTGCGTGTATGTTAAGAGTTGAGTGTGGTCCCATAGGCCAGTATCAGCTCTCAGCCAGTCAATATCGGCCAGCAGCAGCAGCATCAGCAGCATCGCCAGCTCCATTGGGTCGGCCCTCTCCCGCCCCATCACAGGTAGGGCATGTAAGTACCACCACCGCATTCTATTTTATACCTTTCCAACATATACATTTTTATCTCGTTTGGCTGAAAGCATACTCAATAGTAATAGTATTATCGCGACAATGCTCTGGAGCAGTAGCACCCAACCAAGATTCCACGAAAACTTTAATTTTTATTTTGTAAGTAATTAAAAAAAAAACGTTTTCTCGTGTCCTATTAATAAAATAATATAGAGTTTTCAAAATGTAGGTTGATTATTTATTCGCGTGGTTGTTAATAATAACTTTATATAGGTATTTATATAACACATAACACAAATTCATTAGGTAGGTACTTACAACATAAATATAATATTATGTTCCAATTCGTAAGCCAGACGTAAGCTGGAAGTGTTTTTCATTGTTTATCCCTGTTGAACGTTCCGTAGCCCGGTGTTCCCCCAAATTTCATAAAATATTTCATTAACACGTCAGATTTCACATTATTTTTCTAATATATAGGTATATTACGAACTGTGATGGTCTGTAACTAGTCAAGATCCTTTTGACCGTCGTAATAAAAATTGGCGTTTAATATTATTATTACATTGCATTAACCATTAAAACTTGATCAGTGCCACGGACGAATTAACTCGCCAAAGCATGTATGTCGCGTCAGGCCATGGACGAATATATTCGCGGGTTCTTGTAAACGTCATAACTTCTGAATAAACATTCTGTGTATATTTTATAATCAATATTTATCATTTTAGTGTGAAAATATTCACGATAAACTTGATAAACATGTTGTGTTGCTAAGTTTTCACAAATATTTATCATTCCGTTCCTATTTCATATTTTTTAAAGGATTTATTTTATTCCGAAAATAGCTGGCCTACAAGACGTGTCCACCTAGTAAAAATCGGCTGGCAGTGATAAGGCTGATACGTGACTCCAGTATAAATCTACAAAATTTGCATACTTATATAAAATTTTTGTTATTATCACAGATCAACAAAAACAAAGTAAAACTATGTTGATATTGATGCTTTCAACATTCAGATTTCTCCACATCGAGCTGTGATCTGAAAAAACGCATAATTTATATAGGCCAACCAGAACTAAGCGAGTATTTTTATATTTTTTAAAGTTTTTTTACAGTTCTTATAATTTTTATTAACATATACTATGAAATTAAATAATTTACCATATATTGGGTACTAAAATAAATGTATTTTCACCATTCATTGTTGACATCCCATTTAACTGCAACTAAGAACATAGACTCTGCAATATCGATACAAGTTACGTAATAATTTTGGTCACAGCATGCTATGCCCATACAATCGACTTGCAACCATGTCAATTGGATGCGCCGCTTCACTACGGTATGTTTTCAGCCTAAACCCCCCCATGCAGCTAACATATGATTAATTTACCCTAGCATTCAGTTATTTTGGGTCACCGTATACCGTCGTAGCTCCGTAGAGGCAAATGCTGACCCTCTACGCCAAATGCAATGCACTGTTATATTTACATATTATATTATATCCCCAGTCAAAATAATACTATATTTTTTAAAATTCATGAACATCTTTGTTGAAACAATAATTCACTCACTAAAAGATTTGTAGAAAAAGTATACTTGCTTTGAAAGCAGTTAATTAAGTTAACCTGAATTTGGACGACAAAATGGTGGCCTATGGAAATTATTTTACGCATGCGTGAAACTATTTTAAATGCGTGCGCAATTTACATATCCGCGGGAAAATTTGTCGAACTATAGGAATATTCAAGTCGCCAAATTTTTAGATGTCGACAAGTTTTTTTTATTCACAATAAATTGCATTAATCATGTAATAATTTAATGTATAATTTTAAAAGAAGAATATATTTACGAATATAATGGAACTTAGTGGAATTAGTACTACATATTGTGTTTATTTTAACTAAAACTATGTATTTCCACAAAAAATTGACAGATCGTACTTAAAAGAAAAATATATAAAAATAAATTGAGTATTTATGTACCTACTCATTATTTACAGTAGGTACTTAACTGAGGATGCAATCGTTTTTTACACTAGTATGCGAAAATTGATATCGAATTTATTTGTATGTTTCAGGCTCAATTATCAGCCAAGGTCGGCCCATATCGTCCTCAATCGCCGCGAACTGGGCCGCTGCCCGCTCCTCCTCGCTCCCGACAGGTAACTAACTCACTCTACTATATCGGTTTTATCAAATATACAACATAATAATAATATATTGTGTGCTTGGATAAAACGCATGTAATATTATTTATTACAATACAATAATGTTGTTTTAATTCCAGGTGATAGTATCTTCGCCCGGTTCACCAAGCAGTAGTTCCGACAGCCAGTCGGGTAACGAAACACTGAAGCACGGCAGCTCCGTGTCGTCGATCGCACGGCAGCCAGCGCGAGCGTCTCCCGGCGGCACTTCGACGCGCCCCGCCTTCCAGCCGGGACCTCCGTCTTCGCAGGGCTCCGTCTCCGGGCGCCATTCCCCCGCCCTGCACCAGCAGATCGCGGGGCGACACTCGCCAGCGCTGCATCACTCGGGAAGACACTCTCCGGCCCTGCACCAACCCTCTGCGGGAAGACATTCCCCGGTGAACGCGCGCTGCTCGCCCAGCCCGCTCTCCGCAGGCCTGCTGTCGTCCGGAACGGGGCGCACGACTCCTTCTTACCACCAGACGTCGTCGGTCGGCAGCTACAGCGGACCGCCGGCTTCCTCCTACTATACCAGTAGTCCGTCCAATCAGATTTATTCTGCGAACGGACAGGGTAAGAGCCCGCGCGACTCGCCTAACTTGACGCGCACTTCATCGCCCGGCCATCTGATGAACCGCACGGCGTCGCCGGGAATTCCCGGGACTAACGCGGGAATAGCCGTCACCATGAACGCGTCGCCCTTCCTCACCGATCTCTCTTCCACGTCTCTCACCAGCATGGAGAACACCCTCATATCAAATCTGCAAAGCACAATCAACAACATCAGCACGACCGCGGACTCCATTTTTAATCACACAAACCTCAGCGGCAACTTGAAATCTAACGATCCTTTCAATACGAAAAGCTCCATGTACGGTCAAAAGATGCCCGCCGTCAACTCGACCGCGGTGAGTTCTGCGATTCCGGCCTACGCCACGTACGGGTCCCAGCAAAGCGGAGACGTTTTCAGTACCCAGCAGAGTTCGGCCTCAAAGCAGTCGAGTGCCGGTTACGGCTCGCATGGCGCCGACCTTTTTAATTCCAGTCAAGTCTCCAAACAGACGACCTCGAGCGCGTACGACCATTTGAATTATAGCTCGACTAATCCGTTCCTGCAAAATTACCCCGCAGAAACGATAGAAGAAGAAAGCATAACGAACGGAGACGGGGCTTTCTCTTCGGCTAATCTGTTCGGGACTATGTCCGGCGGAGGCGGAGGGGGAGATCTGCTGAGCTGCCGACGCGAAGGCCGAGGAATGGAAGAGCTGACGCCGACGTCGAGCGCCGGGACAGAAGACTCGCGGCCCCGCGATCAGCAGGAGCGCGACATCGACGGCGACGCGGAGCAAAGCGATTAATTTCACTAAATAATTAACTAAGTAATGTTAAGATTAACTACTTTTGAAATCCATTAACTACTTAACTAAAAATTCGTTGTTCGAGCTATTCGAAATCATGGTCATAGATTATTAGCATGGTGTTCAGAGGCTCTAATTTTTATAACGATCATTAAGTATAATAAATTCCTATTTCATACTATCGTTTTACATTGTTCAAGTGTCTGGATTTAAAAGCTTTTCATATAATCAAATTGCCAAAGTAAATAAGAACCCTTTTATATTCCAATAACGTTTATGTCTAATGGCATTTCTATATTTAAATATCTTCAAAATAATATAATATCTTGCTTATATTTTTTTCAAACTCGCAGCGTACACTCCCATTCGTTATATTATTTTTTCATGTTCAATCATTGTTAGAACCGTTAAAAATAAAAACTAAAAAATAATGTTACCAAGTTCCATTGTCATACAATGAGAGCTAACTTAAATACATAGTCATTATTATCACGATAGTTAGCCGTGTATTAAACGTAAATAAAAGCGCCCAAAAAAAGAGTTTTACTGTTCAAAGTGGTCATTTTTGTAAATGATATTTTATAGGTATCTACGCTTTGGAACTTTTTCACTTTTGAATGATGTTTACATTTTTAAATCAAAATGAATACATACATAAATAGATGAATAAATAATATTTATAAAGATAAGATTATTACATGAACCAAAACAATCGAACAAATCTTTAATACATAAGCAAGAAAATTTGATAATCTGTACATTGCAAAGAGGTTTGTCATTAAATTTACACTTTTAATTAAGTGTTTTTACTGGTATACTCCTGATTGTTGTTATTATGTTGTATCTTCTAAGGAATCTTCCTGTATATAGGAAACTATGCAAGCACAAAATGGTGTGAGTTATGTACCTAACACCATCATAATAATATCATAATTAGCCAATAATAATATTAAATGCATGAAGTAGAAATATTAATATGTATAGTCATCTCATTTTTAATTAACTAATTAATCTCAATTATTGCAACAGTAATATTTGATGAATAATTATTATCGATTTGTAAATAAATACCTTTCTACTTAAAACGTTTGCCATGTTAATATTTTTTCAGTTATCTTCGGCAGAAAATAAGCTATAAATAAAAATGTAACTTTTTAGATATTGTGCTAAATGAATACTCATATAGATTAAAGTAATTCATCTCTAAAAAGTAATCTATACAAGAGTAAGTTGTGAAATAATGAACCTCGGTACTTTTGTAATGAGACAAAATGCACTTTGCGAGACACAATAATTAACTAACTAGTTACAATCCACTGACATAGGTTTAAGTGTAGATATTAATTTTTCTGCCACTGCCATCCTAATATTGTAAATATGAAATATAAATTGATTATTGCGATAATAAAAACATTTTATAATATTATATAAAGTATTAAATAATGTAAGTTTTTTCACTGATAAATTTAAAAATCGTTACTTATAATTTTATTCAGATAAGTTTAGTAGATAGTTTCTGCTTAATATTATTTTTGTTCTTGTTGAAACAAATTCCACGTGTGGTCATACTGCATACAATATTAAATATTGTATAACTGCATACAATAAAATTGATAAAATCTTTCTGCAACATTGAGCCTTAATTTTTCAGTACACTGGCACTATAATGTCTATATGTCAAATTTAATAAAATATGCGAAATTAACTAAATTTACTTTTCATTATAAATACGACAGCGAAAAGAAAAATCACGCGTTGGATGTTAAACAATGTGTTTAAAATAATATGTTTTGTAATGCGATGATTTAGTATTGAATACATAATGAGAAACTATAATACGTCAGACGAGGTAGATACGTATATACAAAGTATGACATACCTAATGACACTTTATTAGCTAGTGTATTAGTTATGTTAGTTAAATTTTATATTTTTTACCATTTGAACGAATTTTAACCGACGTTTATTTATGAACAAAAAAAGTTGAAATATTGTTATTACAAACATAAAATTAGTTAATTACGGGCTCCATTTACAATAACTTTTTTCATAACAATTGATGGAGCGTTCGATAAAGGTACTAAATTAATTAATACTGAATATTTTTTTGACATTTTCAGTCAATTTATGTAAATAATAAGTATATTGTTTCATTGAAAACCTATGACTCTGTAGTGCATATGAAATGTTTGTGTGAGAATATTCATTACAAATATTAGTGTGGTGCTACAATTACCACATAGCCATGCATCAAAAAAATGGAAAATGAAATGAAAATTTTCAATATAGGAGCACAAACGTTCCTTTATAAGTATAATTAAATCGTTTTATTCGAACCATTCTGGAAATTATTACATATAGAACATTAATATATTGTATATTTACTATATTCATCGAATATCACATGAATTCCAATATATTGCGTTTATACGATGGTAAATCATAATAGGTAGCTACTTATCTAATGATTATTGATTTATTGGCTTACCAATTTACACAATTGCATACAAATAAAGAGAGTTATGTATATGTAAGAAACTCAAAACAATATGTAGAATTTTGTGAAACTTATTACTTTATTATGTTTTAAGTTAGGAGTAGCTACAATGTAACAACGGAATTGCCCATTAAATGGTTAATAAATGTAATAATTTTTAACAAACATTTTTTGAAGAATAAAATTCAACAGAATATTAGTTTGCAGATTCAAAAGTCGTTTGAATATCTATGAGAAATATGAATACTTTACGGTTCAATGTCACTTTTTGATATTTCGTTTATTTATAAATAAAACTAGTTTTGTAAAACATAGTTTTTACCAACGTTTCTCAGTTGAACTGAAAGCATTCAATGGATAAATTTATTGAACGTTATAATGGCTTTCATTATTTAAAATTAATTTTGAAATGAAATAATATGAATATGTATTTAATAGTAGTTAAATATACAAAGTAACAATCGGTTTGCTGCTAAGCAATTTGTATACCTATGTATGGATCTATTTATGAACTGAAATTAAAGTAATATTTTAGAATATTATCAACTATATTGAGGATTTGTTTTAGACGCGTGATGATCGTGTCGAATTTTAATTTCAAATAATATTATTTAATGAATCGGTAAAGTTTATATCTGTACCTAAAGGCTGAATGTTCGTATGTCATTTTATTTAAGAGATATTTTATAATAATAGCATTAATAGCATTTCGTCGTTGAGTTCTTCAAATTTCCAATCTGACAATTGTGTCAATATTTTTTTATATTGTTTATTACTTGATTATCTTGTTTTTCAATAAAATCAATATTTTAGAAGATAAAAAATATATATATTTGTTGCATGTAAATGATTTAAATTTTTAAAGACACTATTTTCCCATATCCGACCGAGATGAAATTTTACAGCAATTATTTTTTCATTAAATGAAATCAATCTGCCGGGTACTGTAAAAAATAAATTTTAAAAACACCGAGAGTAAAAATAATCTAAATACAATCAAAATTAAAACATGATTAATTATAGAAAGCTCCGATTTAACCATTTAACAGTGTCACGTTTTAGTAGGTACTAAAAAGTAAAAGTAATCATACCGGACCTGGATGATGATGACCCGGGATGATGACGAGCTATTTAGCACTTACCAGTTACTTAGATAAATCGAGTTATTTACAGACTTCTCCTATAAAAATTTTAATTTGTCACATTGGGAATTTTAACCGCTCAACTACGATTTCTGTTTGCTAGATGCTATATGGTTTGAGTCATTTTTGACAATTCCAATAATTGTTGAATAGTTCAGATATTATTATTATTATTATTATCGAAAGTTGGATTGATCAGTAATTAAAGCAGATTCATTCAGTCCAGATAGATATTATTTGGTTAAATACAATGTAATTAAAAATAATAATATTAATTAATCAATATTTAATGTATTTCCATCAAGCATTGACAAGTTAAAACCATTTTTTTAATCCAATATTTTCAATGGCATATAATTCATACAAATTACTTTTTATTGCGGTTAAAGAGCACTCTTTATACATACGTAGGTACTTAAAATAAAATGATGAACTTGTAATGTCATAATTTTAAAACATTAAAAATAAGTTGACTTCTGACAAACAGCTTTTGGATATACCGCAGGTTTATTTTATTAGAATTTTAGACATATTTCGCAGAATTTGCATTTAATTTAATTTATAAATTATATTAATTATTACTATGATTGAATATAAATAATATTCGTTTGCGCTTTTGTGATATGTATACTGTAAGTCTGTAATACAATACAATTTATTATTTGTTTGTTTTTAACGTGTCCTTCGTGTGTAAGCAAAAGTGGCACTAACTTATCGAAGTGTATGTACGTATTATATTATTATTTAAGAAGTATTCGATATTTGAAATTGACCAAACATTGGCAATATTAAGACTTGTATAGATATTCGTATTACCGTTAGTTATGGGTCTTCTTCTTTTTGTGCCATTCCCTATCGGAGGTCGGCCACCATCAGGGCGATCTTCGATTCATCACTACCCGAAACAGCGACTAAGTTATATCTGAATAACGGTAAGATAATAATAATTAGATCGCCAGTGTGCAATAATTACTAAATTTATTAGTTGTCACTTTTGCCTACATGGAAATGACAACTTTAATATAATATTTTTATACAGCAAAACTATTGATAATAATATTATGTTTCATGATTTTGTTGTAGACTAAATGGGCTTGTATTGTTAGTGATGCTGAATAGTGTTTAAACAACTATCAGATGTTTTGATGATGCAGAAAAGGAGTGATCGGTAATAAAATATAGTCAATTTGAATTATTTTATGAATTTTACTAGTTAAATGGATACAATATTTTAGTCAATTTTTTATCACCTAATAAAGCATGTTATAATTGAATTGAAATTTATATAGATTGTGAAAATGTTTGATTTCAAGATAATATAAAAAATTTATTCATATAGATATGTGTAAAAGATTTTGGTGAGCATACTTTTTTATAGATTTTGTTATCCGGATCATTTTATAGGTAACATGGAATGTTCCTCGGGAGATTAATTTATTGATTCATAGATAATATCTCAACTATTTGAAATGTTTAAAATTAACATATATATATATATATATATATATGTAATGTAAGACTTTGTTAACTGTTTGAGGTACAAGTAAGGTTCTTTTTCACTTTTTTGGATAATCAAGTTAATTTATATACTGCGACGCGTCGTGACCGTACTCATAGACAAGTGCGCAGCTGTAGGTGTGATATAATATGTATATAGGTACATAATAATATACTAATTCTTATAATCACGGATTAGCGAAGTGAATCATGATCATTTTAATTTAAAGTCGAAATGTATGTACAGTAAACAATTTAGGTGTCTATGTTTGCTCTCATTACCTACCGAGTGGCTTGAATACGAGTATCTGGGTTAGACGGAACGGAGTGGTCGAGTGATCGACTCCTTTCGAAGCTATCAACAGTCGAAAAAGCTTTAACTAGGGTGTTTCTACTACTAATTAGTGAAATATAGTTGTGCATAATGTTTGTAGATGAAATGCTTTTGATGTGTATAGAACAAACTAAAAGTGACATCTGGAATTTTTTCACATATAAATAACATTTTGCATTGTAAATTTTATCACAAAATCAAAATGTAGTATGATTGACTTATGGTTTGATAACATATCACTGTTAGAGAAATGTAAGGAAGAGAACAGGTAATAATTATGCAAATAGTTCAATGTTTGTTGGAAAGGTTTGGAGATAGTCATGTAAAAATGCTAATGATAATGATAGATTTTGCACATTGTTCATTTAACTATAATGTGTCGGCACTGAGAGTATACTTTTTTTTATATCTTGGTATGGATTGGATTGTCAGGTTCACAAATCAACTTTTATTTGCATCATCGATTTTTCATAGGAGTAAGATGATTTTAAAAGATTATTTGCGTTTGAGAAATGGAACCAATCATAAATAAAACAATACTTTGCTATAAATCATTTTTTTTAAACGCAATATTTTTTTACTACCTATCTATACAACCTACAATCAGCTTAGTGGAAAATCATAATTTTATTACTTAAATAAAATTAGAAATCCTGATCTGGCTTTGCTAATAAAAGACTTGTTGAATATTACATAATATATCAGTAAATCAATAAGCCTTTATCCCTTTTCATATTTATACTTTCATAAAAAATACATTTGTATCAAAATGTCTAGGGCAGGGGCGGCTTGGTTTTAATGATAAATAAAACCTACTTTATTACTTTTCATATCATATCCTAAAATACATCTAAGAAGTAGAGCAAAAATATAATACTTACTATTAACCTAAATTTGAAATTGTTTCATACAACTACTGCTTATCAATAAAAAAATGTTTCAATATAAGGGTTTATTAAATTAGTAATGTCATTTTATTACTTTTACACTGATCAAAATAACTGATTAAAATTAGCTATATAGGTATTGCCTTGTCAATATGAATTCCACAATTTTAATTTATTTAACATTTTTTATTCTGTAAGATAGAGGTTTTACAGAAATTAATTTATCCGGCGGTTAGTTCATTCATCATTGTATAAAACACTCAATTATTTGAAGATATTAAAGTTGACTATGTTAAAGCTATTCTTTGGTTTAGGAAACAATATGTACGTTAAATATTTCAGTTTATAGTATTATTAAAAAAATGTTTGTGTTAAGTACTTAAAATTGAAGTGTTGAATGTTTTGATGAAATATCAGTATTTAAATCCTCATTATAAAATTAGCATATATCATGTTAGAGAGTACTCCTTATTATATCAAATCTACCATCTACGAAAAATAAATAAACAAAATGTTAAATTAATATTTTTCAGACTTTTATTATTTAAAATGCCTACCTCTCCATTTCCATACAGCAGTGGAATACATATTACCTAGTACCTACATAAATTAGTGATTACTCAATATTTACATCAAGTCATAAAATAATTTATACAACAAGAGTCAAGAATAATTGTCTAAATAGGTATAGGTATAATACCTGAATTTATATACTATTCCACTGATAAATGTAATAATAATAAATTTATAATCTGAGAATAATCATCACCAACCATAGACACTATTTAAATAGAGTTTGTAGTTGTACCTAATAATATTCGTATCACCATAAAGTTTGACAAACGTCCCGGATTTGCAGGATTTGTCCCAAAAAATAAGACCATGTCATGAATCCCGGTTGACGTCCAATCGGGACGACGCGTCGCGACGCAGTGTCCCAGAATTTTAGATGCAATTTTTTAAACGTAGCTCAACATGACAAATAAGTACCTATAACACCCGGCAAAAATAAACATTGTTTATTAGCCTGCATGAATGTGAAAGACAATTAATACCTAATGGTGAATTTGGACGAATTTTTATTATTTGAAGGAAACCCGTTTGGGCGGAGAAATGGGAAGTAAAGGTTAAAATGCCTTTCGACTTAGAATCTGTACAAAAAAAAAATATTTGGGAAGAAAACCGCTAGGATGAAATACAAAATTATTATTACAAATTGAGAAGGAAACTTAAAAAAAAACTCTTGAGGAAGAATTTGGAAAAAATATATTTTTGACATAAAAACCCGCGTTGAGAATAAAGTTTTTGCGATGAAAAACTAAGAAAAAAATGGGCCCCTCAGATGATGGTTACTTAAACCCTGACGGCTAAAATTATTGAACTTGGATACCTACATGCTTTGCCTACTGATTCTCTGAATGCTGGTTGTCCAAATTCGAAAGAAAAATGCCAATCTCTGTTGCTAACGAATTATGTACGACTATTTACTTTTTCGTAGAGCTATTTTACCTATATACTTTATAGCTTTGGACTTTTTTCACTTTTGTACCGCACTGAGGATACGCCTCTTCGACTGATTACCTCGCATTAAATTAGATCAAATGATATCCACTTGTATTAATATGTAGTAGGTAATAAATAAATAGGTATACGCACGGGAGGTCAATACAAAAGCATGTATCCATGCTAAAATAGTCCCAAATCATAATATTCTGGAGGACGAATATCAGACCAAATTTAGGTATACGTAGGAACCTAGTTGTCCCGGAATTGTCTCAAAATAAATGGCAATCCTAATCACTAGCACTACATGTTGTAGAAATATAAAAGAACATATTATTCCGTTTGTTCTAAAATTGAAGGAACAGTATGTAATTGCAATTGAAGAATTAGAAATACCAAAAAAGAATTTTATATTGTTGTTGACTTGCCAAGAAATTGGCGTGTTTCGTTTCCAAACATCTCAAATGGAGTGCGTTGTCGGCTTGTCGCACGTGATAAAATCACACATTACGGGATGAAGAATTATTCAAAACTGCGGCAATCATCTACGATGCCCCAGATCCACTGACGAAAATAAGACGGCATTGGCAATACTGATGGGTCACTTTCAAAAGCATTTCAATCTAAAAAATAATTTTGTAATAATCAAAACCAATCAATAAATATTCAATACAAAGAGATTGGACTCCTCCCTCCCTCTCCTCTAAAATCTCTTTGATTCAATATCACATAATATATCCTATATATTATATCTCCTATTCTCACGATGGCCGAGTGGCTTAAATGCCGGCCTATAGAGTCGAGGGTCCCAAGTTCGAATCCTGGGTCTGGCTAGTACACATATTGTTTTTCAATTTGTGTATGAGTCAGAGTATGGACCTAATAGGTTGAGCAAGTGGCTGACATCCATTTCTCGTAAAAACAAAAATCTGTCAATACAAACCTCCACTCTGTGGAGGCCCATATGATCCTATTAGGATCGGACATGGTCGAAAGAATATATTATATCTCCTATACCTATATTATTATCCTAAGAGATTTTGGAAAACGCACCTACAGCCCATTTAAGCGACATTTTATTGTTATTTTTACATCTTCACTTCAAAATGTGCGCTACCGATTCATCTACCGATTGAATTGACCACATTTCAGGAATTTTCAATGATTTTACAGGTACGTGACTTTTATATCCGATATTTTCTCATATACCATATACGATTCGCCATATTACATTTAACGCACAGCAGAATGACGTCTTCGTCGCTTAAGACCTTCTAATCTTTTAATTTACAAACGGAATCGATTATTTTTATTTAAATATCGTAATGTAGGCATTGGCGCACTTTTTTCCGGTGAGAAAACAATAATCTTGGTACAATTCACTACGTAAATTATCTTTCAACAGCAGCGTCCGCCACTGTCCGCCATTTCATAGATAACATGATATTCCAAATTTGATTTTTTAAAATACTTCTTTGTGGCTGTTACGCACCCTTTTTTATTGAATAATTACCTAGGCTACTAATTTCCATAGATCACAATATAGTTATATTAAACTAACAAAGTTGCCATTGCAAAAAACGAACGAAATTAATACGAATTGTTATAGTTATCAAAATGTGTCATATTGTATAATATCTACCTATTTTTATCGTCCCTATCATCATCAATCTTGACCTATCCACTGCTGGATGAAGGCCTCCTCAGCCTTATTCGACTCCTTACTTACACATGAATTGTTATATTTATCAAAATCATTGATATTATATTATTATCTACCAGTGGCGAAGGGTGGAGGTAGGCTGTTAAAATCCGCCATAAATAGTGCACACTAAACTTTGTCAGTCAAATGTATATGTTTTTATTGAAATAAGACTACAATTTACAGATGGTATTGGTTAGTTTTCAAAATTCAATTAAACCCTGCGAAAACCAAGCAATAATAGATAATAGTAAAAAAAAACTCATCTATCTATAAAATATCTAAAATTATGCAATTAAATCATACATAACTTTGGATATTTTATAGATAGAATAATAATTCTTATCTATTATAGTTTGGCGTAGGCAGGGCTTAATGAATTAAAAAAATGATCCAACAATATGTGTAATGTGTATTCTTAATCCAACGAAAACAAATAAGTATGTATGAAAAAGTGTGCACAATTTTGTCGTATCGCCTAAAATATACAAATACTATTATGGTTTGGTTTAGGCAGGGTTTAATTTATTTTTAAAAACTAACCAATACCATTTGTAAATTGTAGTCTTATTTCAATAAAAACATACACGTTTGACTGACTATGTTTAAGGTGCACTATTTATGACGGATCTTAACAGCCTACCTCCACCCTTCGCCACTGTTATCTACCTATATATAGGTATATAATGCCATTATTACCACGAGCCTCAATAAATCCACTGCTGGATGAAGACCTCTCTACGTTGGTTGTATTCTTGACAGTATTGAGTTTCTAATGTTATTTATCTACATATTCATATCGTCATCATAATTATCATCATCATCAACCAGGATCAATCCACTGCTGGATGAAGAGTTCCGCAACCTGATTCTACTACTATTGGTTTAACGAATTTGTGATATTATACATATGTCTATCCATCTTATCATCATCGACTTGAACCAATCCGCTGCTGGATAATAGCCTCCCTAGCCCGAATCTACTCCTTTCTGTCATATGAATTGCTGTATTTATCAAAATCGGTGATACTATATTTATCTACATTTATTCATATTGTCATCATCATCATCATCAACCAGGATCAATCATCTGCTTAATAAAGACCTCCATAGACTGATTCTACTCCTTTTTGTCATATGAATTTCAGTATTTATCAAAATCGGTGATATTATATTTATCTACATATTCATATCGTCATCATCATCATCATAATCATCACATCGACCTGAACCAATACACTGCTTAATAAAGACCTCCCTAGCCTGATTTTACTCCGTTCTGTCATATGAATCCCTGTATTTATAAAAATCGGTGTTATTATATTTATCTGCATATTCATATCATCATCATCATCATCGACCTGAACTAATCCACTGCTTAATAAAGACCTCCCTAGCCTGATTCTACTCCTTTCTGTCATATGAATTGCTGTATTTATCAAAATCGGTGATATTATATTAATCTACATATTCATATCGTCATAATCATTATCATCGACCTGAACCAATCCACTGCTTAATAAAAACCTCCCTAGCCTGATTCTACTCCTTTCTGTCATATGAATTGCTGTATTTATCAAAATTGGTGATATTTGGTAAAATTATTGGTTTCTATCGTCCTTATCATCATTGACCTGAACCCATCCACTGCTGGATAAAGGCCTCTCATGCCTGATTCTACTCCTTTCTGTCATTTGAATTGCTGTATTTATCAAAATCGGTGATATTATATTATATATATTTATATTTCCATTATCATCATGACCCTGAATCAATCCACCGGCGGATGAAGGCCTCTCTAAGTTGTTTGAATTTATGTCAGTCATATGAATTGCTATATTTATCCAAATTGCTGATATTATATTTACCCATTTATAATATCGTCATTATCATCATCAACCAAGATTAAGCTGGATGAAGGTTATCCCAACCAAATTCTACTCTTCTTGGTCATATAAACTGCTAAATTTTTAAAATTTGTGATTTTATATACCTACCCATTTATATCGTCATTATCGTCATCAACCTGTATCAATCCACTGCTGAATGAAGGCCTCTTTAAGCTGATTCCACATATTTAGGTCTTATAAATTCCTATTATTATCAGATATAATATGTATTGCTTCATTATTTATCAACATTTGTCTCGATATGAATGTCCCACACGGGGAAACTATATTGTTTAAGGTTAATTTTTAATTCAAATTTTGATGTTTTGAACAACGAAACAGACAATGAAACAAAATAATGTTTAAATTCATTTTTTACACTGCTAACCTTCTTCTTTTATCTCAATGTTACCCGAAGGAGATTAATATCATGTTATATTGGATCACTATTTATGATAATCACATAATATATTGCTTTATATTCGAATGATTGAGATGTATAATTATTTATCATATTTAACTGCACATACTTACACATAATATATTGTATTAAAATTAAAATGTCAGTGGCAGCCCATCCCGAAGGGAAAAATATGGCGCCATCTATGCATACTTCACAATTATATTAAAATCCAACACCGCCAAGCCGTCTGCAAGACCTAGCGAGACAGACTGGCGACCGCCAGCTGGCTCAGCTAGTCTATAATAATTATTCTACGACTTCGCAATGACAATTTGAAAACACGCGCGCCTTTCACAATACGTTTTTTGTCTAGTTTTCCCCATTGCGCCATCTCTTGGCATATTATTTGACAACATACTGTATCCGCAATATGGCTGTTTATCGAAAGAAATGTATCAATACCTGGGATCGGATCGAATCGAAAAAAGTATTGAAACTTTTGCAAAATTATCTTGAAAAACAATAATCATGATAGGTATCCGGATAATACCAAATGTTTATATTACAGTGGCGCACCCAGGGGGTGGGCCAAGGGGCCCTGGCACCCCCCAAACATGAAAATTATCAGAATGATTTTAAACATTGAAATTGAAAGCTAATAAACTATACCTTGGGCTTAGACAAATAAAAACAGTGAATAAATGATTTTAATTTCTAACATAAAAATTTCAAAACACTAATGTCGGGTTTTTTTAAAAACCCTTTTTTAGAATTGTCAAAAAATTCTCGGCGCAATTATACTTCATGGCCATGGACGTTTTAGATTATACAATTGTACAATATATTTTTTGATTATTATATGTCGATACTTGATAGCTCCATTATTAAAATAGATGTATTAAAAATCGCCAATAATTCACTGTATAAGTGCCCTCAATTTGAACTAAAACACAATTTGAAAAACGTTAATGTAGAATTTCAGCTGCCTTTAATCTTAGCGGTAGGTAAAGGGCCCGGCAAACATCCTAGCCTGAGGGCCCGTTTCAAGATGTGGGGGCCATGGTATAGGTACACCGAGTGCAATAGACAAAAGACCAATAAACGAGAAATTAGGCTGTGTTGTGTTTAGTAAGTTTGTATATAAGTTAAATGCACTAATACTTTTTTTGTCCATTTTCAATTAATATTTTGGAACCTCAATAATATTAAAAAACCAAAAATCGACGATAAACATTTTGACTTACACTACCAACGACTACACCCAATAGTCGTTGCTAGTGTAAGTCAAAAGAACGTTTTTTTTCAGTGGAATTCGGCATAAATATTGTAGCTCTCTAGAACAAGCGGATAGCACAGCCGATAATATTTTGAGTAATGTTTTAGCATACTAGGCGCACAAGTCCAGCATGGTCGTTGTTAGTCACTTCCAATCCGCCAGTCGCTGATGACACGCTCAACGTTTACCACCGTTATGCCTCCAATTTAATAAAAACTAGGAGAAACTGTACAAATATACCGCCGTGTATTGTGAAAATATGTAAAAATAATTAAATGCGGAAGAAAAAGAGCCTATGGGACTAATTTACATTCTCCTCCTTGGGCCCCCCCCAATATTAAATCCTGGGTGCGCCACGCCACTGGTTTATAATGTGCTATTAATAATACCAATCAATATCAATGTGCGAGGGTTTGATGTTTTAACACATAATACTCAAAACAATTAGGTACCTAGGAACTTACTTGGTACCTACTAACTGTCTTAAAAATTATTTACGTTTTAAATAATCTAGGTTAGGGTTGGCAAACCTATGGCACGTGAACGATTTACAAATTCATGCAACCGGTAGCTGGTCTTGATCGATGTATTATATTTACGTTATATATTATTACCTATTACAAAGAGATTGAAAACTGGAGGAATCCAATCTCTTTGACTTATTATATTTTATATATTGGAAAAAAGTGAATATTTAAATAAAATATTATTTCACTGAAAATATTGGCTAAAATATTCCAAATAGGTATTTTAAAGCATTGTCATCGTCAATCAATTAATTATTCCAACTGTGGAAAAAGTATTGATATCGGTATCGTATCGGTCAAAAGTATTGACATTTGACACCCCTACTGCCTATAAACCGCAACCGCCATTTACTTGCCAAAAGTCGTTAGATTTGAATTCAGTTCGGTATTCGGTCAACGAACGACGGCGATAATGACGTTGAAAGTTTTGTTTACGTTGTAGAGTTCAATGTTTTGTACATATTGTAAATAAAAGTGGTCCTGCTACGCATAAATATGGATAATAATACTTGCACAGTTTTCAAAACACCGCAGAAGATGACTGAAAATAGACAAAAATCGCCATCTCTCAAATTTATACATCATCGTCCTCGAAGTCCTTTGGCGAACATTCAAATGACTTCTTTGGTTAATTCTAGTCAATATACAACTGGAAGCCCTATTCGATTTTTACCCCAAAGCCACTGCTCTCCTCCGGCGCCCCCGACATTTTTTAAGATACGAAATCCATTCGAGAGAACGCTCGTCGAAAGCTTGAACACTCCGATATGCAGGTAAGTTATGAGTATACCAAAAATAAAATGTAAAATACCTTCTGTAATTGACGCTTTAAGTGTGAAAACTGTAGGTATTTAATTAAAAAAAACACAAAAGTTCTGTACCTATATTAGCTGTAATGCTATATTTGGAATTAGTATTTCAGGCATTGAATGCTGTATACAAGGAATTCACAAGTAATCTTTGTAGGTTTTCGTTTGTATTTTTGTAATCTGGTCTTCTCTACGTACCAGTGCATTTACCCAAGGCTATTATGGCTTCAGTGGTAATTGATGACACATCAATTACAATTTAGGCTCCAAAGTTTTGGAATCGTGAAGGCTCCAAATGTCATCAATCTTTATACGGGGTAATCAGGCCGTGACACGAAACTGTGTATTTCAATGGTAGTGCTACTTATTGCTCATATTATGTACTTCGAATGCAATATGGTAAACTGTTGTAGAGAATAATGATTGTTGTATATTGAAATACATGGTAATATTTTAGCGAAATATGTATGTAATCGAAAATCTTCATTCAGCTAGTGATCTTTTTCTATGTATATTATGCCAGAGCAATGGCCAAAGGGTTTGATGAATGGCTAATAACCGTTACTCTTAAAGAAGGCGTTAATATAACTATCACATATTATGCTCCGCTTAAGAGTGAAAATGCTAATTATTTATTTTGTCGTTTTTTAGCCCAGGAATGTTCAAAATCCGTGAAACGTCAGGAAGCTTCAAATGGGATATTGAGCATGTCTCAATTATTAAACCTGCCGATATAGTCGCTTGCAACAGCCAATTCGACCCATCGCCAGATCCTGTTCTAGAAAAAAAGGCAGTTGAAGCCATTGAAAAGTAAAAATTATCCCTTGATAAACTATAACTTTATATCTTATTTGATCAAATAATTTTTGGGAAGTATCAAACTGTATTCATTGAAATACAATTTTAAATAATTTTTTCTTGCATTGTGTTAAGCATAACAAGAGGTGGCGGTTGGTGTATTGCGATTCCAGAGTCAATCCATAGTTTTCTTGAATCAATACAGCGTATGAACCATGCATGCTACTTGCTGTAAACAAAACTACATTTGGACCGTACCGTTCATAAATTATATTTGAAATACTTGAAAGTAAAGCCGCTAAGCGACGATTACAACTAAGGGTTCATTTGCGGTATCACAGTTACACTGACAAAGTATAATAATATATACAATCATAAATCATCCGGTGTTCGAATTTAGAACTAAGCTCATCACAGTATAAAAAATATTGAACGATAATATGTCAAATGTTAGCATGTGGTACCCTCACTCAGCGGACAGCTTATACCTACCGGTGGATCTATAATTAGTATTTTTTTTGTAGATTTTTTTCCCAAGAAATGATTGTTCCGAGTCCACTTGATCAGCCTCCCAAACGGAACATACTTGTGCCGTCGAGTTCTCAAGATGAAAATGCTACCACCCCTGAAAACTCTTCCAAGCTTTTTTCTAAAGAAGGTAAGACTTGTGATAATTATTATTGATTGTTATACTAAAAACTATTTGAAACCGATTGCCTCCATAATTTAATGTTCTGATGATTTTGTAGTGTCTGCCCAGACTGTGCTCACGTTCCCTTCAGACTTGCCGCCAGAAATAGAGAATTTACTGAAACCATTCTACAGTTACACCAAGGTAGGATGCTTATTTCTTAATTGGCATATTATTCATAAAAACTGTTTGTCACATTCGGATATCTGTGATAATACATTATTACCTTGAAATTATTTATCTCTTAAATTTTTAGGAATCAAATAATTATGCTGATCCTGATGTATCTGGGAATGCATCTCTTCGACGGAAGCTTTGTTTTGAGGCAACATTCTCTGACGGAGAAGATGAATCACCGCAAAATGAAGATACCGCATCTGCTGTAAGTATTCAAATTACCTTAAATCTTTTATCATAGCATGATAATTGAATCGCATTATGCGTTTATAGGTCAAGCGAGGTTTATATGAAATTGAGATAATTAGCTTTCTTTAAACTGGTGATTTTTTTATGTACTGTACTGATTTTCTTTTGCTACCATTTTCATTGGCTGCATTGCGATCCATTGTATGGTTTGCATGGTGGCAATTAATTATCTAAAAAAAAATTGTAAATTTGATTATTGACGAAGCTCATTTTGAGCTGAGTGGAACTGTTAACAAACAGAATAGTTAGTCACTTGTGATGAAAAGGAAACCTCATAGAATTCATGAACAACTTCTTCACCCTTGTGAAATGACTTTTGGTGTGCAATTTGAGCTAACATCATAGGACCATTTTTCTTTAACTTTTCTTACATCTAAATACATTTCAACACAATTTAACAGTCAATTCAATAAGTTATTGAATGTGCAATTATTATTGCCAAGATAAACCATAAAACTTGAATTTGTTATGAATGCGTGGTATGTATTGTTTTATCAATTAGATTATTAATTACATAGATCACCCATTTCGAACATGCAATGATGTAATGATTTTTTCAGTTGGACTATGAAGCTATGCAATCTTTAAGACCGGCAGATTTATTTGCGGCGTTGCAAACGTCGCATCAAAATGAACGAGATGCGATGGAGCATAAACGTCGACGTTCCAAGGAAGAGTCAGAGAAACACTCGTACAGTCCGGTGGTTAGAAGAAATTGTCATGATCGTTTCGGTAGTGGCCAGAATAACGACACCCAAGACGTTAAATCACCTTCACTCTCACCTATAAGACAATTTTCATCTTCAAAGGTAATTTATTTTTGTCACAAGTTTCAACAAAATGTTTCCGTTAAAATTGTTTCTTGTCAGTTAGTTTTCAGTCTTACGAATTGAATTTAATATTAATTACAACAAATATCACGTCCTATAGATGTATACCAGGGGTGGCGAACCTAAATTTTGCATGGCACACATTTGAAGAGAGAAAAAAATACCTATAATAATAAATGACAGATTGCATTGTATAAAAATAGCAGGCAAATACTATTCAAGAATAAGTATTATGTTTAATTTAAATATATAATTGGATAGGTCGGTCCTTAGACTTTATGCGTCACATATAATATTATCACACTAACCTCATCAGGCGGCGAGGTGTGCCGCTCCACGAGCCTCCAATTTTGATCGATTTACAATGCTTAAGACGACTAGCGAGAGAATGCCTCATATGATCGGAGCAATTCTCGTGTCAATTTGTGCGACAAGAACCAAACTAATTAATACATTAACAAACACTTTCATTTCTACCCACAAAAAATGACTGAACCAAATAAGAAAGTAGTAATTCTGGTAGACAGTTTCAAAATTAGTGGACCGAAATGTATGGCGTAATTGAAAAAAGTGATATAGCTAATATGTCTGCTATGTTCTGTGAGTGGTATGTAGAACATCATCATTTTTTTAATAGAATTTTTAAAAACTATTTTTTCCTTGTGAAAAAATGCTCGGCATGTCAGAGAGTTGAAAAATAATGTTTGGGAAATTTTGGCACGCCTACCTACATAAAAAGGTTCGCCAATCCTGACCTATACCATTACATGATTGAAAGTGTCTGGTGATATCATCCGAGACTCATGGACATGCTTATTAAATTCTGTCATGATTATTCAATCTATAATCTTCCTAGAAATAAAATTCCTATATTCTAGAAAATAAACTGATATTTAAATTTGATTCGTTTTTGAAATTTTTTGTATGTATTAAGAGCATACTTCAGTGAACCGGCAAATAATTTTCAACTATAGGTGCGACGAAATTTCGGACTCACTAGCAATCGGAGTAGTCGCGTAGTCACGTTCATTTTAGACCGTGCCCCAGCTGAAGTATATAGCCTTAATGATAATTTGTATCAGGGGGTCTATAAATGATGTCACATGATTTTCGGTATTTTATTTTACGTGACACTTTCACTAAATCTTTCTACCCCCCTAATCTAAATTACTTAACTACCCACCCCCATTTGTTAGCAAGCTAATTGATCGGTAATTATTGATTTCACGATAATATTTTCACCCGATATTTTATTCTTGAAAAAAAATGAGTTTATATTTTGTTGGTTTTGTAACCTATTTCCCTTCATCACATATTAGCTCCCCCCCTTTACAGTGTGATATCATACATGCACAACTCCTTGGGTTCCTTTGAAGATATGCTTTAAAGTTATGAGTAGGTAATCTGAATTTGTGGGGTGTGACTTTTTCTGACTAAAACACTGACACAAATTAGATGGCACTTTTATTCTGATTCTTATTAGTAATTTATGTACCCTTTAAAATGTAAAAATGGAAACTACAGAAACACAAAGGTTATATTAACTATTTTTTTTTTTTATATTGAAAGCTTGTCACTCAAAATAGTCATTGGTTCCTTACTCTGGAACACACATACATTAAGAAAGTGTGATTTTGGTAGACACAGCCCATCTTCAGAGGCGGCAGCTCTGCCTCCACTCCACCATGGAGATACTTATGGACATTTAATGTTTCATGAATAACGTAATAAAGTTGGTTATATAATAACAAATAGCAATTTCTTATGATTGTACATTGTAGGAAGCAAAAGATGTCCCTCTGGAGTCACCGGCCACGTCGATTGATTATCATCACAGTTGCGATGCATCACCATTTTCACAGTCTACACCGGAGAAATCCTCACTATCCAAGATCTCAGCAAAATCTAGTCCGGATATCTTAAAAATACCTGAAGCAATAATAGATAAATTTGGATCTCAACAAGCCTGTGATATGCTCAACGACAGCAGAAAGAGATCGCAGTCTGAAGTATCTCTAAGCAGAACGAGATCTTCAATGAAGTTAGATTTTAACATGGATATCAGCAGCGACAGCTCTCTCCATTTCTCTGTTGATCCTTCACTGCGTTGTTATTCAGTTTTAGGTAATTATATAATTGTATTTAATAATCTAATATTACAGCAACAATAAAAAATATCAAAGCCATTGTGCCATGTACTATGCATACTTGTGCTTACCTACACATATCATTAGGTAAATCGTTTTACAGTGGCACCATGGGTACGGCAAATGCGGCTTGCAGTTGTAGTGGTATTGTTTGCTAGCATTGAAACAGGCATTGTCGCAAGCAATTCAATACATGCGCGAATCGCCTATGGTGCCACTGTAGAATGATTTACCTAATGGTTGTAATGTCTTAACAGCAATTTTCAGAACTACAAATCTCGGCGCTTCCCCCCTTTCCACTACATACCAGTGGCGAAGAATCCATACTAGGCGATTATTTAAAGCCTACCTTCTTAAGAAAAATAATTTTTATTTTCATGTTGACGTATTTATATAATCACAAATAATAATACGAGGGTGGGTCAATAAGTCCTTAGAAAAGCCGACAGGTGGCGCGACTAGTACTGCAAGCGGTTTGTTTTCATGCAGCGGCACTACCGATTCAGTATGCTGCGAAGTTTCAATCAGATTGGTCGGGTTGTTGTGTGTTTCTCGTACATTTAAAAAAAAAATTTGCTTGTGGAAAATGGAAAAATGGAAAATGGAGAAAATTGAGTTCAGAGTTGTTATTAAACATTTTAATATAAAAGGGTTAACAGCAAAGGAAATAAAAAATGAGTTGGATTTAGTTCACGGCATATCTGCTCCTTCACTTGCAACTATTTATAACTGGTTAAATGAATTTAAACGTGGTCGTACATCAACAAAGGATGAACCACGCTCAGGACGTCCTGTAGAGGTGACTACACCAGAAATGATCAATAAAATCCACGATATGGTGTTAAGTGACCGAAGATTAAAGTTGAGTGAGATAATTGAGGTTACAGGGATCTCAAAAGGTAGCGTCATTTCTATTTTACATGACAAATTGGGCATGAAAAATATTTCTGCAAGATGGGTGCCGCGTTTGCTCACAGTCGACAATAAACGCAGTAGGGTGGTGGCCTCTAAAGCCCTGTTGTCGCTCATGCAACGCAATCCGGATGATTTTTTTCGTCGCTTTGTGACTGTAGATGAAACATGGATACACCACTATACTCCCGAGACGAAAGAACAGTCAAAGCAGTGGATTGCGAAGGCAAACCATGTCCAAAGAAGGCGAAAACCGTAAAATCAGCTGGTAAGGTTATGTCTACTGTATTTTGGGATGCACGTGAAATTATTTTCGTTGACTATTTGGAAAAAGGAAAAACAATAACAGGGGATTATTATGCATCTTTACTGGACCAGCTAAAAAACAAAATTGAAGAAAAACGGCCTCATTTAAACAGGAAAAAAATCCTCTTTCATCAGGACAATGCCCGTGTTCACACATGTTTACGATCAATGGCTAAAATTGAAGAATTGAAGTTCGAATTGGTCGACCACCCACCGTATTCGCCAGATTTAGCCCCCAGTGACTTTTTCCTTTTCCCAAACTTAAAAAAATGGCTAAGTGGACAACGTTTTTATTCAAATGAAGAAGTCATCGATCGGACAAATGCTTATTTTGAGGACCTTCCGAAAACTTATTTTTCTGACGGTTTAAAAAAAATTGAGAAACGTCTAACCAAGTGTATTATTCCTCCAAGGAAATTATGTTGAGAAATAAAAAAAAATACAAAAATAAAACCTGTTTTAATGCTTTTTTCTAAGGAATTATTGACCCACCCTCGTATATTCAATATGCCCACAGACATCTATCGTAAAATTGTCATGACAATTTTACGATCTTTTCCCATATTTCAATAAGCACCATCTATGGCATCTCTCGAAAGTTTAAAAAAATAGAACACACCGCGTTTCGCTTCACATATTGTATAGGATTATTTTCGCGTGAAACAACGGGTTTTTCAATATAAAGTTTTTTTCTCATTATTTCAAAATGTCTGGCGTCCCGCATACAAATGTACAAGCTGTTTCGTTAGCGCTTACGTCGCGAGAGCTCATTTATTCAAAATAATTAATAAGATGATTTTAAAAAAATATTTCTATGGGATTAAATCACATAAATATGTATTGATTGTTGTTAAAAATATAAAATAATTTATCTCGTGATTTTTATTTTTTTATTAGTTCACTCGTTAGACAATTAAGATATCTGATATTGTACCTACCTAAGTCTGTGTTTTAAATATAGAAGTATTTTAAAATGTCTAGTTTTACGGGTTAAATTATAAATTGTTATTGAACATAATACATACAATACAGCAACGGATATTTTCATAGATGAGGTAATATATTTTGAGCATAAATGTTACGTTTATAAATGTTTAGGAAAATACATAAGTAATTCAAGCTAATTGCTTATTTTTATGAACTAATTATAACAAACCAATTAAGCTTTTGAAATTTCTTCGTTTTAGCGTACCTATTCATCAGTAGTATTATTGGGTTATCTTATTTCCCGCAAATATATTTGACATGCATGGTTACTCCCACAACCTACCTCTTTCAAAAAGTCACCCTTCGCCACTGCTACATACCAAGTCTATTATAGTCAGGCCATGGCAAGAAACTTGATAATTTGCATCATTGTGCTAGTCACTGTTAATACTTTGAATGCAATATGGTGAACTGTTTATAGAAAATGATTGTTTCGTATTGAAAAAAAAATTTAATCATTTATGAAACGATGGAATTGAAAATCTTTATTTACTGCAAACAAGTTACCGCATTGCATTTGAAGTTACGCAGTAACTAGCAGTACCGTCGGAACTCACAACTCTGTACCGCAGTCTGACTATAGACGGCTTTGCTCTACATACAGTGCTAAGAAAATGCAAATAATTAGTTGAAGAATGGATGTATCTAGCTGACCTGTATGAATAAAATATACTACCATCATTTTAGCCTTCACTTCATTTCAATACATTTAAGTGAAATGTATTCGGCATGTAGCAGCTGTAAATCTCTATATATAAAGACTATTGGTTTCAAAGATAGTTGCCTCCGTGAATCACCATTTTCAAAAACCACCAAGCACTAAAATAATACGGTCAAAAGATACAAAAATGACAGCTGATGAAAATATCTGACATTCCTGCTGATTAAATACTATTTTACTTATTGTACGACAACATCTTCTTGGCTACGCTTCTAGGCGCTGCTGTCTACTAAATGGGAGGGGCTTGTTAGTTTATAATGGGATTCCGGGTAAAAATGGGCGGAGCATGTTAGTTCACAGTTTTAACACATAGCCAAAAAGATGTTGTCTCATAATATGAGACTATTGGTCTACATATTATGTAACATTCACTGGAATTTCTATTATAATACTTTGCGGATCCTCTATTGATTGATCAGCTCATTATTTATTCTTATCAATAAATGTTTATCTAAAATAAAATCTTTTTCAGGTGCCTCATCCGATTCGAGTGTTTCACCTACACCTAGCACCGGCAACTTTTTAAGCATGGAGATGGCCCAAATCGGCACATCGTGCTCTATCTGTGGTGAAGAAAAGACTAACAGATTGCACTTTCAATCTGAAAGGTGTGACAACATTGTAGGGGTGTGTGATAAATGTGCAATTATTAACAATCTCAGGCACGACGGCCTCAGTGACGCGTATCAATTTGTTACCCCGCCCGAAAACGCATTGGAGAATGTCATTCAAAATACACGACACGGTGGCGAGGTTTCTAATTATAGCCCCATGCAAATGTCGCTGGATAACAGCTTTAATTTGGAAACAAATAAAAACCCACAAGACTTTTTTCAAACACACCGTGCGACAGCCGGCGATATGTTTCACTATGTCGAGAAAACTAAGAAATATTTCAGTTCTACTTTGTCGAATGGAGACATCGGTGATAAAAACGAAAGCGAATTCCGTGACAATTTTAAGTATGATAATGTCAGAAATGGTACTGAACATTTTTTGACAGAGTGCGACTCGACGATGTGCAATACTACGAAGCTGCAAAGCAATTCGGATATAACAAAGTCATTTAATTTTAACAATGAATTATCGAGCACCAGTTGGAAACGTTATGACAGCGGATTCAATGAAGAGACCTCAGATATCCTTCCGCAGTTGAGCTGCCACGAGCATGTCAAACAGCCCAAGAAGTATACTCCCATAACTGAATATTCCGAGCATGACAAGGAGAATGTGTATTTTGGTGATTTAAATAAGATTTCTCATCCACAACCGCGTGTCTACGATTCCATGTCCATCTCAGATATATTGACAGATGACATGGTGTCTTTCAATTGTAATTTTTCCTCCACCCCGTCAAAAAATCTCTTCAAAAAACTGTAAGCAACATTAACTGTTTCGATAATTACCAGTGTGTTTCTGATACAACTCATTCGAGGCAGACGCTGCTCTTGATAAGTTTAGTTTAGGGTTTCACTAGAAACATTACACCGCGCATAAACGCAATAAAATTTATGTTTGCCGGGTGTTTTAGTATTAGCCATAGTGATTCCTCAGTCGTATAATGCTGCGACTTTTAAACTTCGTAGCAAATCCGCCGCGCTTGACAATAAAAAATGTTTTTTTGATTGCAAATATATTATTTCTACTTATCAAAGGCGATTATATTATTCATTTTTTTACTATTAATTCTTGTTGGAATGCCATAGATAAATAAATAACGGAATTATTTATTGTTGTACCTTTAAATTTTAATAATTAATCAAGACTGTCACTTCGGACGAAAACGGTTTCAGTTGATTGCTAAAATTATATACCTAGTGGAAAAGGTACAAAAATAATGACCAATAATTGTTTTTTTTTTATTTAACTTTATCTAAAGCATTCACACAATTATTATTTTCGTTGTATTTAAGAATTTTGACATATTTTACACTTACTATCTGATCTGGCTGATCCATATACCAGATCATCACACAAAAGTAGGTATTACTAAACGTACTGTATTATATAGTATTTGTATTATGTATGTATAATTTTGGTCTCCATAATGTGTACTATGATAGTTCAGTAAAACCTCGTTAATACGAATTCCATGGGACCGAAAATCGAGAAAAAAAAATCGAAATATGAAATGTATGGGGGAAGAATATTAATTTTTTTTTGATTTTCATTAATTTTATTTCCGATCATAGATGTGCCAAAATTTCCAATACAATTATTTCAAATTAAAATCTGTGCAAATACCATGTGTCATTGATCCATATATTGAGCTAGAATTAATATTTTTTATTTTTCCAATTTGTCAATACAATTGTTTGGCATTGGTCCTCTAGTAAAACTATGTTTTTGATGTTTTAAGGGGGGACATGCTCGGCGTAGGTCAAAATGGAGCTTTTATTGCATTTTCAAACCATGATCCTGGACATTCCTTAAACGTTGTAGATAATCTATTTATATAATTTTGAAGCTTTATTATCCTTTATATTTATTTTAAACATTTTATGACTGCATAAAGTATTTTTATTACATAAAATAGTATTCTTTTAAACCTCTCGCTCTAATGTTTTAGAATATAGTCATATTTCGGTACATGAATGTGCAGTGGTGTTAAGATTTTTTACATTTATTAATTTTTCAACGCATTTATAAAACCATTAGTATAATTTATGACGAGATAATTTTAGTAAAATATTCATGATAAAAAATTATATTGATAATCTCTGTGATCCCAAATTTGACAAGAATTAGGCATTTTATTATTCAAAAAATCGGCAAGATTAACACATTTGAAGATAATTCTAAAGATATATATAATTTTACTCCCTACTTTAATTATAGTTTGTCAATTTATGGCTACGGCCGTATATTGTAGCTTAACCACTGGGGAATGCCAAAAGAAATGGCGTATTTCAAAATAAACACTATTCTTAGGTCAATAATTATTATAAAGCAATCAATATTCGTAGGATGTTTATCAAACTTGAATGTTCAAAGAAATAGCTTATAATTAGTATCTTTAGAATTATCTTCAAATGTGTTAATCTTGCCGATTTTTTGAATAATAAAATGCCTAATTCTTGTCAAATTTGGGATCACAGAGATTATCAATATAATTTTTTATCGTGAATATTTTACTAAAATTATCTCGTCATAAATTATACTAATGGTTTTATAAATGCGTTTAAAAATTTATAAATGTAAAAAATCTTAACACCACTGCACATTCATGTACCGAAATATGACTATATTCTAAAACATTAGAGCGAGAGGTTTAAAAGAATACTATTTTATGTAACAAAAATACTTTATGCAGTCATCAAATGTTTAAAATAAATATAAAGGATAATAAGGCTTCAAAATTATATAAATAGATTATCTACAAGTTTAAGGAATGTCCAGGATCATGGTTTGAAAATACAATAAAAACTCAATTTTGACCTACGCTGAGCATGTGGGCCGTTAAGAAAAGACTGTCACAATTTTCAATGACTGGCTCATGATATAGTGTACTTTATTATGATTTATTGAATATTTTTATATGCCAGGACTCTGAAATCATTTTGAACGAAATTTGAATTAAAGGAATGGTTTTATATGAAAATAATGTTCAAGGGACTTTTTTTTCACGAAAATTTTGAATTAGCGCGAATTTCGAATTATCAGTGTTCTTACTAACGAGGTTTTACTGTATGCCTAAAATACTGTAACTTAAAGATTTCAATTGTTTTTAAAGTGAAAAAAAGCTGAATGCTCCAGATTCGTTTTAAAGAAAATAGAAAGAGATCCGTTTTAATATGATTATAATAGTCAACTTTGCTGTCAACATGTCTTTTCATTTAATTTTACTGAAAGCAGCTTTTGAGATTTTGTACTGCCCATAAACTTTTAAAAAATGACGGCTAGACTGAATGTCAGTCATTTCGAAACTATCTGGTATAGGGATTAGATATATTTATACACATCATGTAATATAAATTTCAATGCATGCGGCTTTATCTGCTGCATAACATTATGAGTATGTTATGTGTTAAGTAATTGGTTCTGATCAGTGGCGCACCCAGGATTTATTATCGGGGGGGGGCCCCAAGGAGAAGAATGTAAATTAGTACCAAAGGCTCTTTTTCTTCTTCATATAATTATTTTTACATATTTTCACAATACACGGCGATATATTTTGCGGGCTCCCTACCTACCGCTTAGATTAAAGGCAGTGTGAAACACTACATTAACGTTTTTCAAATTGTGTTTTAGTTCTTATACAGTGAATTATTAGCAATTTTCTATACATCTACTTTAATAATGGAGCTGTCGAGTATCGACACATAATAATCAGAAAATATATTGCACAATTATATAATTTAAAATGTTCATGGCCATGAAGTATAATAGCGCTACTATTAAATCTAATTTATGATGTGTGTTTATCTCACTTATCTGGTCAACCCGACACGCCAGGCCCCCCACAGCTAGAGCCCTGTCAGCCCTCTCCAGCCATGACCTACACCACTCCGGAATTCGGGTGGACACCGAGAATCTTTTGACAGTTCATTAGAGAACGGGTTTCTAAAAAAACCCGACATTAGTGTTTCGAAATTTTTGTGTTAGAAATTAAAATCTAAGAAATTTTTCTAAAAAGGGTGCTGGAGAATTATAAATCATTTTTTTGCCGTGTTATTTGTCTAAGCCCAAGGTATAGTTTATTGGCTTTCAATGTCTATGTGTAAAATCATTCTGATAATTTTCATGTTTGGGATGCCAGGGCCCCTTGCCCCCCCCCCCCCCCCTCCTGGCTGCGCTACTGGTTCTGATCAATATTTTATTTGCTAAATAATTATATTATAAATATTATTCTATGCGATGTTATAATAATACTATAATATTAAGTCCTCTTCATTAGATTGAGGTGCTTACATATTATGCAATGTTTAAAACAGTGCCATAATTGATAGGATTACTGCCTATTATATGAACTTCCTTCATTAAAAGCATTCATCTCTAGTATACCTACCTACTACATATTCAATGGTTTATTTTCCTAAGATTTTTATACTAAGTATGCATGATAAGGGTAGGATGTATAAATGGCCAAAAAATGTTCAATTTAGTAAAATATTATAAGTGAATATATTGCCATATTTTTAATAAGACTTTCCAGGTTATCAATATGCGTTTTTGGTGGATCACATCAGTCAAATAATGTGGATGAAATGGATATTTCAATGTTGCTTTCAGACACCGCCTGCCAACCGTGTTCAATAAACTAGAAAAACGATAAAACCTAGACCTGACTGAATATAAGGGAGTATTGAAACCCGTGAAGCATCGGACACTTGATCAGTTTTAAATTTTGCCACAGTGATTAATTTAATAGATTTTACAAAAAGTCAACAAAGTTGACAATAATATTATGAAATCGAGAAATGTATAGAAGTTCACCATAGCAAAATAGACTGCAAAATATTATAGCTGTTGCGTGTTATGTAAACTTTTAAAAAATGCTTATGCGACTGTTATTATTTATTTAACTATTTTTGTCGAGTACTTAAAACTTGAGAGAAGTCAAATAAACAGGTGATATTGAAAAATTAATCAAATACAAAATGTATTTAGGCAGGTGCAGGTATGTAATTCTAAAATGCATGATTTATATTATTTCCTGGAAATATTTAGTTACTTCAGATGGAATACTATATTATTTTATATATGACTTTCCATATGCATAACTGCCACCGTAGCAGATATTTGTAATAGTTAAATTATATGAGAATATTGTTTTTCTTTAGATATTAAATTTAATAAGATGTATGTACATTATATAAAATTAATATTATACTTTTCTCAGGATGAATCAACCACCGATTAATTTATGTAATGTGCGAAGTGTCAGTAGCTGTAAATACGCACTTTGGAATATTTAAAAAAATAATATAATTGACTGATACTTTTTTTGTATGTAATATTTTTATGAATAAAGTGACTGATGATTTTTTTCAATATTTTATAATCCTGTTTAAATTAAACAAAATACATAATATCTAACCTAAATGACCACAAAAATATCATTTCTTCGATATTTATTTTATTTAAAAAAGACACGAGTACATAACAAATTATTAATTCAGGACATTTAGAATAAAAAGTACAAGTAATCAGTTAGAGAAAAAAAAAGCAAAAAATAGTTTTATACAAAAGAAATAAAATAAAAAAAAATACACATTAAACAATAAAATAGAATTTAAAAAATAATATATAATGCATCGCTAAAAATATCTACATCTCTAGGGAGTGCATTGACCAGCCGCACAGCCCTCGCTATTAATGCCTGGTGAGCCTGACATGAGGAAACGGCTTTCATCCAAAATAGGTCATGGCTGCGACCACTCATGTAATTGACAGGTGCATAAAAATTCAAATTTTCTAGAATATTGGGATTGGAAACTATACCACGACAGGGCAGGGAAAAATGCTTTAAGAGCAGAAGTGACCTACGAGCTTCAAGAGAATGAAAGGCAAGCATGCCTCGAACAAAGTTAGTTGGAAAATACTAAATAGTTTTTGCTCAAAATGAGTTATTTATACTGCAATCTTGCAATTTTTAACTCTAAATCACCAAAATTCTAACTATACGTTTTAAGTTAAAAATTACAAAAACAAAAAATTCATTAACTACAAAAAAGGTATTTGTGTTATGTAAAAAGTCACCAAAGTACTTTGGTGACTTCTTCCATGCGTATTTTTCTCTATTGGCATCACTGACACATTTTTTCAGTTTGGTGTTGTGTATTTTGGTGGTTATTTTCTCTTCTCGGTTGTACCCTCATGGCTGAGGATCGTGATCACCCTTGAATTTGTCATCCTTAGGGCTACCAAGACTTTCCATCTCGATCCCGTCTTCTCTGGAGGCCACCCAAAACCACCATTCTCTCCAGATTGTCTGGTCTGCGCCGGCCTATATGTCCAAAAAACTGCAGCATGTGTCTCAGAAATATTTTCAAGAGCCGTTCCTTTTGCAGTCTCTGGATGATTGACTGGTTCGTCATGTGCTCTATCCAAGAAATACGAAGCATTCGGTGCATCTCGAAGGCATCAATTGCCTTCAGGGTCCATGATTCGCCACCGCTTAACAATATGGAGAACACTAATATTTGCACAGGCACAAGCAGAAATTCCCCGATCTTTCCATATTATAGTGGTAAGACGTGTCATCGTATTTTCCACAATCTGTGTGCGTCTTCTTATTCCCGCTTCATATCCACCTTTTCCACTAATGGTCGATCCCAGATATACAAACTCCTCCGCTGTTTCTAGGTTTTGGAACATACTTGCTGTTGGTAGAAGGTTAGCCTGGTCGACAACCATTGACTTGGTCTTATTCCTATTAATAAGGAGGGCGTATTTGCGACTCTCTTCCTCTTCCGTAGTAAGTCTGTGAGTTCTCTTTTATCAGCAGCAATTTGAGTGTTATTATCTGCGAATCTTAAGTTGTTTATTTTCTGACCACCAATTCTTATTCCGCCTTGCCATTGATCTAGCTAAGGCTTTCCGCATTATATGCTCTCCATATTATTGAATAACTGGGGAGATAAAACACATTCCCGACAGACTCAGTTCGGAAACTCAAGAAAAATGGCGTTTACAATAAATTTGACTATGTATTATCGACCGAAGGTACTCGATGGAATTTGAATTCTAATGGATTTAAGTTTTGTACTATTCCATTTGAGTCATTTTTTGTGACCCGGGTTTCGCAGTGTCCAAAAATGTTCCTCAGAATGATATTGTAATGAATGAAATCAAATCGGAAGAATAAATTGTTACTATGAATGAGGCTATGTATAAGACGTATAATAGGTACAACGGACAAGATTATTTTACTTAAATACAGTATACTATTCCTTTCTAATGTATTTTATTGATATGATCAGTCAAGATAAAAACTCACCATTTGAATAACGTCATACATTGAATAGGTGTGGAAAAACTAACAAAGTACGAAAAGCAGTTTTTCTCGATTTTTTTCTAAGGAAGGTTACATGTTTTAAATGAAATGTACATAAACACAAAAATAAGCAATCAAACAAAAAAAACCGTTTCCTTCTGTGTCTTAGTTTTCTAATTTGAGCAATTTTAAATTTTCAAAAAGTTAAAAAGTCTATTATATCATGATTTTACTTTTGTTGGTTGGTGAGTTCTTCCTTGAGGGCGACGATATATAGATTATTCTAACCGTGACTAAGGTAAAATTAAGGAAATGGAATTGGTCGGGTTTAATAAATACTCTTTCATAAGATTTATTGTATTATATTGTATTACGTTCAAAAAAGAAATAAAAATTAGTTTCATTAAGTTAATTAGCCGCTGAAAACTAAATGTTCATATTAGATTAACGATGTGGATTTCTGAAAGCGGCTGGTTTTATATCACAGTGATCACAAGTGATGCCATTTCTTTTATGTGAGTGCATAATAAAATGACTACTGTGTGAATGTACGCAAGTTACAACTCATAATTGTCTTCATAATTACTTTGTATCTCTTTAATTTTATCGATTGCTTCGTTAACGTCATCGTCTTCGAGACCTTCTTCTTTAAACTTGTGAAGTTTTCCAATTTTTATTCTCTTCGCTTCCCTACAAATAGTTTCCAATGTGTCAAACATAAAGTTTCCATTATGCAATCCGGCAATCACGGGGACACTTTCAACAGTCTCATCGTTCACAAATTCTTTGTGAAATCCGTTTCTATTTAAATCCTTGCTAAATATTTTAGGAAACGGTGAATTGATACTTAATCCGTTAGGAGAAATGGTAACATTTGTCGCTGATGCGAAGCAGTTGCATTGGAAATACAATTCAAACATATCTTTAACGGTGTTGCATTGATATGCTGCCATTTGCAATTGATTTTTTGCAATCCTAACTGGCCTTTTCAGTCTGCTCTCTGGTATTCCTCTTACAGAAACATGTTGAAAGACTTTATCCGATGCTATAGTACAGCTGGGCGTAATTGATGTCCATAGAGGCACTTTGCAATTATCCAAATGATCGATCAAATCATCTTTTTGTCGCATATCAAAAGGGAGTCCAAGACTTGCTGAAGCCATTTTTCTGCCATAACCGGTCATATCAGCGCACAAGTCTGACAATGTAAATTGTGTGTTTTTGTTACGATACTTGAGGGAGATTGTATCGAGAGCAGCTGCAATAATTGCAGATGTATGGTAATACAATTGAGCGTTATAATTTGTATTGTAAAATAGTCGCTTGTGGCCTGGTTTTCGCCATCCTCTTTCACCTGTGCAGATCGGTACAAACAATGAGCTGTTTTCAAATAGAGATTCATAGAGTAGTAAAAGATTAATGACTCTTGTGGAATCTTTAAAATTTGAGATATCTCGTTCCTTCTGATCTTTCGGATCATTGTCGGAGAAATGTGAAGCAATTAAAGGTAAGGCAAAGAGAGATTTGTTTGGATATTCATCTGCAAGATATTGTATACAATTACTACCCAGGCCACCGAATCCATCAGACGAGTCTAGTGACACTTTGAAGCCTTGAATACTGTTACATTCTTCCACGTAATATCGTATATCATCACAGAAGTTTTCACTGAACAGATTTGTTTTCCAAATATTTATGCCTGAGTGGTAAGTGTCAAATGGTACCTGCAGAAGGGGACAAACATATTATAATATTATTTATGTAAATGCTAAGCATAAACGAATCAATGTCAGTTCAAATCTACAGATGAATTTAAGGATTATTCTCATTTGATGTGATTACAAATCAAGCATTGTCTGATGATAAATTTAATATGTTACGCGAGTGGAGAACTACAAGGTTCTAAGTGTTTGTCCTTGATGAAACAAAAGTAACAATGTGGCAGCTTAGAATACTACTTCATTGTTGAGTTTGTTTTTTCAAGGACGAACACTTAGAACCTTGTAGTATTAGGCTCGCGATTAGTTCCACAATTAATTCATTGCTCAACTACACAGGAAAGCTTGTGCAGAGAGAAACAATGGACAGAGGTGTGAATTATTCTGCCAAACAGACTTCATGTATGCATTCCACTTCAGTATGTACCATCAAGTCATATTTCGAACGACCATCTAGCTCTAGCTAGATAGAGACCGACTTCTATACTAATGCTTCTACGTCACTGCGCTAAGATTACATCATAACAATAGTTATTTGCGTGCTGCCGGTGTTACAAGTCATTCAAATCTTAAAAATATGTTCAAATGTTTTAGTCATGTGAAAATATTTCGGGTCTTTTTACTGGTTCTCCGCCACTGCTCGCTGTCATCTGTCAGTGAGCGCAGTGTTGCCAACCGAACTATAATTATAGTACATATTGGTCCGCATACTATAAAAAAAGTATAGTACGTCAAGATCTTAGTGTGCGATTTTAGTCGGTACTGTTCGGTTATCAGGAATACAGCGGAAAACACATTTTGAAAATACCCGATATACTGGATTATTTGTTAGTTTAGGTTTGGTTAGGTTAACTTAACAAATAATCCAGTTTATCGGCTATTTTCAAAATGTGTTTTCCGCTGTATTCCTGATAACCGAACAGTACCTATTAGACTATGGTCGTAGTCTTGCGTTGTATACTCTAAAAAAACTAACGTGACAGTTAATGACGGCGGCCGGCGTTAGCATTTTTCGGTCATTTTCGTAAGGTCGGACCGCGTACTATAAATCGATGACAAAAAAATAGCTCTATAGAATCTCTAGAATTCCAAAATGGCGACTGACAGATTCAGATGGCGGAGCACCAGTAAAAAGCACCAATATTTCTGCTAAGTAGATAAAGTCAGTTACCTCACTATCATTGTGTTTGAATTCATTAACGACATTTATACTCTTGCGGTGAAATCTAGGATATAGATAATCAGTCCATGTTGTTATATTTGATTCAAAATCATAATTCTCCAAAGAACTTGTTTGGCTGCCGTCAACAGAGTCAATGTGTTTTAGGTAGTCGTTTTTCTCGATCTTTGCTTGTTCCTGCTTCTCAAAATCAGTCCATTCTAATATTTCATCATTGATTGAAGTAACTAAACCGCCAGATTCCGGTAGCGTGTGGAGACTACCCTTCAAATCAGCCAACAATACTCTTGGGGTGTACGTAACTCTACCATCAATGGTTGAACCTTCACGGTACAGTACATCATGGTTGATGTCAGAGGTGTTTTGGCCTTCGTAATTAAAGCTCAGCTCTTGAATATTCCAAAAATGAGCACCGACATAATTTGAATAATGCCCAAATTGAAGCGAAACAATCTCACGGGTACTATCCATTGAAATGTTGTATTATAATTAATTTGACAACAGCACACCACACACGTGAGCAGATGACACATGAAAATGACAGTTAAGAGACCATAGACAAAGTATACTAATCTCAATTTCTCTGCCATTGGCCAACGACAAGCGACAAGTAGAATAGATGCAGTGATGCCAATCGTACTATAGTTATAGTACAGTACTATAATTTTAAGGGTGGGAATTAATCGCACAATGGAATAATCACAATTCACAAAAAAAAATTACTTTAACATTTGGAAAGTAGTTTTCACATATATTAAATGATTTCACAAATAAAATATAGTTGAAATCACATAAAATAGTTTGTTTCACAAAACAAAAATCATAAATCACTCATTGTAAATATAAATTCACTCAATTTTGACAACTGCACACATTTGTAAAATTGTTTTCACCAACAAATAATATATCGCACAAAGAAAAGGTAGAAATTCACAAATGTCAAACTAATAATTGTAGCAGCAATACAATTTATTAGAAGGCAATCGCAAAAATGATGCTTAGGTGTCAATATAATTAATGTTTAACGCAGTAATATAAATATGTGTATATTCGTGCTGCTATCGTTCATATATTATTTGATGTAAATCTACAACCAAATAACACCACCTAGGTATATCTTTTTCGGTTCATCGATATAAATTTTGGTAAATGTGGCGCAGATGCCGTCATGAGATTGTATAAGTATCATTTTTGAACTAAACCTAACCTAACCTATTCTAATGTAATCTAACCTAATATAACTTAACCTAACCTAACCCAACTTAACCCAACCTAACCTGACCTGACCTAACCTAACCTAACCTAACCTAACCTAACCTAACCTAACCTAACCTAACCTACCCCAACCTAATATTAGGTACCTAATAATATAATCTTAGATTGTGATAATGAAGTATCAAAATCCATGAGCATTTCAAATTTTAAATTGACAATTATTGGATCGATAAACCTATGTGCCGACAGAAAAAGGTATTTATTATAATTGTCTACTGGAATAAACTGTTTTCGTAAAAAAAATCATAAAAGCTCATGACGGCATCTGCGGCACAATTACCTAAGTTTTAATTAACGTCACTTTCTTAATAGGTATTTATAGTATTATTTGAATCTGAAAGTAGGTACCTAATGCATACTTATGTTTTGCCAAAATATTGTTTAAAATCATTAAACCTAATTTTCATAGTGTTTGTATTCTTTTACGATTAATTGGTTACAATACCTAGTATATTGATACGTGAAGACTACTTTTTCCTTAGTGCAAATCGATCATTTGAGTGTTGTAGTTGATTTGTGAATATCATCCATTTCCGATGTGACGAACATCTTTTTAAATGTTGTCAGCGCTTTGTGAAAACAGTCTATTCAATTGTGCGAATATATATTCCCCTAATTTTAATTCCGCGAAAAATGTAAAATACTATAATTTTACGCCAAATATACCAAAATACTATAATGTCATTGGCTTCGTACTATAATCAGCATAGAAAAAGATGGCAACATTGAATAGATGACAGATTACCAAAAACAAAAATTATGATACCTACACATCAGAGATTTTCTTCACGAAAGAAAGAAGTTAAATTACATACCAACTCTCCATCAAGAAGATTTTGCCAAGATCCGGAAGGCGCTGTTGTCGACTAAATGGGAGGAGCTTGTTAGTTCACAGTTTTAACACGTAGCCAAGAAGAAGTTGTTCGAGTATAGTGTACGTTTGGTACCTATCTAAAATTTCATAATTTTTGTGGGTTTATTAACTTTTATGTAGGTACTAAATCTTTTGTGGATGTGCTTCCTATTAGAGAGGAACAATAATTAAATTTTTATTATTTAATAGGAAACATCATTAGTAGAAACCGAGATAGGTACTTACGTATAAATTACTTACCATGTTCGCTCCTAAGCAAAGCTTGTAGGCCTCCATCGGGACGGTGAAGGTTATTAATTATATTATTTCGATTGTGGCAAATACATCTCAATTGCGAAATCTATGAGGAATTTGGGGAAATCAACATGATCCAAACCATCAAAATTTCCTGACTATCATGGGCTGGTCATGTTCAAGGAATGGACCTGGGCCGACTGAATGACTAAATGTGCCGCAGATGTCCGCATGAGTTATTTTTTACTAAATATACCAGCATATAACTTTATTTTTAGACCAAACCCAACTTAATCTAACCTACCCCAACCTAATAATTAATCTTAGTGTGTGATAATGATGCATCGAAATGTATGAAAATTTTAAATTAACAATAATTATTAGATCGAAAAGCATCTGCGGCGACAGAAAAAGGTATTTAACAATTAAAAAAATATCACAATAAGTACATAAAATTAACGAAAATTGATGCCGAAATGCCGTACTGGTGCATTACACTGGAAAAAAAGCACTGATTATTATAATATTATAGTATAGATAGAGGGCTCTGGAAACAAATATGGCACATTCTAATCAGTTCCATTTTGAACGTGAAATATAATTTTCAGAAAAGTAAAATTGTTTGAATCCTTTTGATTCAGTTAAGTACTTTGACAAATAAATTTTCTTTCAAATTCAGAGAATCAGTAGGCAAAGCATGTCCCATGTTTAATAATTTTAGCCGTCAGGGTTTAAGTAACCATGATCTGAGGAGCCCAGGGGGGCAGAGCCTCCATGAGGAGCAGAGCGCCGAGTTTTTTTTCAGAAGTTATATATTATATAAAAAAGAAATTTAAACATTTTTATTGGTACACCAACATTTTTCCAAAATGAAAACTGTTCTGTTTGTTTCCTGAACTCATCAAGTCGTCTTCCCCAGTCTGCTCTATCCTCTACAGTCTTCCTATTTGGAATTCTGATCGTTCACACATCCGAGACCACACCATCTACAGTTATTCCATATAGAAACAGTTTATTACATGTAGAAAATTAACTTAAAATAAAAACTGTCCCTCTGTAGATAATCAAATTAAATATTGTTGATTTAATAAATTAAGGGAAGGGACAGTACACGATTAAAGTTTTCTCTGTGAGCTCATGTTCACGTATCTCAAGTGTCTTCTGTGCTCGTCAATACCGTGATGTGACTACGGTAGCTAACTGACCAGTTGACAAGTGTTTGTAGTCCACTCACTCACAGAAGACATGTGCATGCCAAGGTGTTTGCTCGTTGGCGTTTTCGTGTCCGTGAATCTTTGGGGTTTTTATAGGATTAAGGGTTGATGCATGATATTCTACAGGCATTATCTGGATTGAGTTTGGACCTGCAGGGTTGCGGCCTGAAGATAATCAGACAATAGAAAAACACTACAACTCTCTCAGTACTTTTGTCCATCAAACTTGTTGGATCACCTGTGCGACGATAAAAATTACCGAAGAATGTTGATCTGTGGTTACTCAAAGAATGACAATCAGCCATAGATGCTAACAGGGTAAGGAGTCGAGACGATAATTGGACGAATCTTTGGAATCTACTGTGAACTTCCTTTACCCTGTATAGGTGCTCTAAATTACTTTTCCTTCAATAAAAAGCTAATCAAGATGTGAGGTCTGACACTTTTTTAAACAAAAAAAGCACTGGAAATAGAATTATATTCTCCCTCTAAGAGAGTTGGAGCATATTATGGACACCAAGCGGCGCCTCCAAAAACCCCAGTCGCTCGAAGAGGGGAGTTGCTGGAAGACTAGCGAGCGACAATACTATATATTATATTATCTATAATATAATATATAGTACTGTCTGGGCCGTTGCGTTCCACATAATGTCTTCTTCTAGCTCAAATTAGGTCCCTTCAACAAAGTGACTATTTCAGCTTGAATAATCCAAAATCACTAGGAGCCATATCTGGAGAGTAGGGAGCCTAACGAATCACAGGAGTGCAGCGTTTGATCAAGAGAGTCTGAATCACATAATATGATGAATGAGCTGATGCATTGTGATGATGCAGTTGCAAATTTTCTGCTGCTCAAAGATCTGGTTTCTTGCGCCGCTCGAAATCACGAAGGTGACAGAGGATCTCCAGGTAGTAGGTACTCTTTGGTAATAGTCCACACATGGTCAATGACCTTGTCATTTTGGTTTGTTGAGGTCCTATCGGAAAGTGAGTCACTCTCCAACGATAAGAAGCCATCTTTTAATCAGTTGTACCACTCCTTAAGTTGTGTGATGGCCATGGCATCGTCATCGAAAGCCTGCTAAATCTTCCGAATGGTTTCCACTTGAGTATCGCCAACCACGTTGCAAAATTTGATACAATACCATTGCTCAAGTCTGCTCTGTCATTTCGTGTGAAACGAAAATCTGAAAACCACTCACAGTTGTGAGGTTGATTACTTGATTGTCAGAGGGTAGTGACCGATGCTCTCTGTGGTTGGGAAAAAATTCTCACATGCGCATGAAGGTTCTTGTCGGATAAACAAAGGTCGAAAACTTTATGTGCAACCCAAGACTATATTAGATTCACTTAAAATTCGAAAGATTTTAATTAAGCTTCACCAAAATATCAATAGCAATATTTATTGATCGCACAGTAGCATCCTCACTTGGCGACAACTTAATATATTGGATAAGTTTTTATAAACATGGTATTTGTATCTACCTTTATAATAAAAAAGTCTAGATAATAGTGAGAAATAAGGCTCCATATAATATTTTTTTTCTTACCCATTTTAGTTTAATTTACTCATTTCTGTAGAATTTTATCTAGTAGAAACATTTTTAACACTTCACCAACTAAGTTAGCATCACAGTGCAATAATACAATAGTATGCACATGAGACAGTGAATGGACATCTGCATGTGACATGACATTAAATTACATTATACAACCCTCAGAGATCAACAAAAAAAATGAATTTAATGCAGTAACACATTAGTAGGTAGTTCAACCGATGTGACTTTCGATTACAGAATGTAATATTTTTATATCGTATGTCGTTAATAATGGTGTCAGAATAGGTGATTCAATTAATTATCTCACTAGAAGTAAGATACGAAATAAATGTAATTCCATGTTTTAATTATCAAAATAAATAAATAAACAGATTTAATGGAATCAATTTTGTTCACCAGACATAATATTTTAATTTGTTTTTGCACTTTTTATATCCGGCAGTTTCACCTTTGACCAAACATTTTGGACTTTGAGTTTTGCTATGATATTATGTTTTATTACAAAACATAATTTTGTTTTTTAATGCAGGGGAGTCTATTATAAAATTAATAAGAAGTTTTAATATAACATAATGAACCAGCCCCTATATATAAATACAATTCAGCTAGCTCATCCTAACACTTCTATAATGTTTATACATATTAAAGAAAATGCCATTTCAATCTCTATCAAGTCTACTTCTAACAAAATATTGTAATTAACTTGAATAGGCACTTTCATTACAATAGAAAAGTAAAATAGGTAGTATAATCATTATCTTTGTGTTATCATGACGTGATGAAAATTAGCAATATTATGTTGGTTTTCGTAATAATAATACAATTGCGGAGTTGAGGATAATGAATCCAAGTAAACAGTTAACCAAATTGAGTAAATTGACTTCAATTTAATTAATGATTACAAATTCTACATAACTATCCGACATTTTGTAATTGAGGTGTTCTCAAATACTAACCGAGTGGTGCACGTAAGGGGCCCTCGTAATCAAATGCGTGAGGTACTGGGTTTTCATTTGAGGGCTTTGGATTTAATTCCCGGTGAGGTCACAGTACATTTATTTGATTTTTTTATGTGAAGTCCGGGTGTTTATATGATGGTTTCACTTCTAATGCCTCATTACTGTCATTGGGTTTGTACAAACACGCGCGTTAACATGATCTTACTCCCTACTTCATTTATCGTTTGTCAATTTATGTTCTACGACCGTATGTTGTAGCTTAACCACTGGGGAATGCCAATAGAAATGGCGTATTTCAAAAAAATACTACCTTATTCGTAGGTCAATAATTATTATAAAGCAATCATTATTCGTAGAATGTTTATCACATTTGAATGGTCAAAGACATAGCTTATAATCAGTATCTTTGGAATTACCTTAAAATGTGTAAATCTTGCCCATTTTTTGAATAATAAAATGCCTAATTCTTGTTAAATCTTGTCAAAAAAACAGACATTATCAATATAATTTTTTATTGTAAATATTTCACTATAATAATGTCGACATAAATTTTACTAATGGTTTTATAAATGCTTTCAAAAATAATAAATATAAAAAATCTTAACACCGCTTCACATGGACTGAAATATGACTATTATCTAAAACATTAGAGCGAGAGGTTTAAAAGAATACTATTTTATGTAATAAAAATACTTTATGCAGTCATCAAATGTTTAAAATAAATATAAAGGATAATAAGGCTTCAAAATTATGTAAATAGATTATCTACAACGTTTAAGGAATGTCCAGGGTTATGCTCTGAAAACACCATGAAAGCTCCATTTTGACGTACGCCGAGCATGTGGGCCGTTAAAATGTTTTTTTTTTAGAAAGATTGGTAGGAAGCTATTCATTGTATAGTCGTCAATTGGAAATATTTTCTTTTCTGGTATCGATGTCATCTATATGCAATATCGTCGTTTGTATACCTATTACTTTTAAAAGTATAGTATTTCCGTAAAAATTAGTTTAACTGTGTCTCCCTTTGCATACTACCAGTGGTACGCGTGGAACAATTTAGGATACCCTGATATATTACTTTCACCTATTTACACAATGCTACAAATTATTACTGTTTGGCAATGGCAAAAATATTATTAAAAATTTTATCAAGTGGGTAAGTAGTTGTTTTCGTATATCAGATTATGCCCAAGCAAAACCGTGTATTATTTTAAAGGGCTAGTAGACTTTAGACTCCCACTTGTAGACAAACAATAAATAACATTCTATGATTGTGAATAACAACATACAAATAGTAAAGTTTATCTAACTTATATTGATAAAACTGTAACTAGCACAACATAAGTATCTAAAAAGTTTTCTATTTCTTTCCATTCAAAATACTTGCATATCAAAAATGCTCAACAAAATCTTTTTCTTAAGATGAAATATGGAACCTAAATTTATTATGAAAGTGGTTATTAAGGATAATGTTTTAAATTAGCTGCAACTCATTTCGCATAGCAAATTCATTTGTAATAAAGATCATAGGGCCTGTATACGTGACAGCAATTCGAGGGCTTAGTGTCAAACAACACTATCTACAAAAGTGCAACTTTACAGGAGAGCCAAAAATCATTATTTTAGATTCTTGTAACTCAACAAGGGAAATGTTTATTTAAAACCTAATGTTAATATTTTATAAGTTATTGTGTATTGTACATTTATCTTGCTTATGATGATGTTAAAATTTATAGGGATAGTTTTAAAAAAATATGAAAACAAGGGTAACTTATGTAGTTAGCGTTAAACTTTACTGAAGATTTAATAAGAAATTAAATAAGATTGACATAACGTTGTTTTACTATCATGTAGCCGTAAATGTAAAATAACGTTATCTCAAAAAAAAAAAAACCCTTTTTTGTAGATAACGTTGTCTGACTTTAAGCACTCGAATTGTGCGTATACAGCCAGCCTATACCAAATAAAGTGGTTGCCTGAAATTCATGGGATATTCAGTGTCAGCATTATTCGATTGTGAGGCCTTCAATAACACTAGCCCATCACAATTGAATGTAGATGTCACTCTCAATATCGTCGCGCCTCACGCAAAATAACTCACTCCGCTTTTATCTTGTATAACTCCTGTTGTACTTATATCCTTGTGCATGTAAACCAGTAAATAAACACACAATCTCAATCCACACTACAAGTTTTCATATCATCATTCATCATCATTACCTACACGCACATCTTGCATCCTAAAGTCGTTGAATCGCAAAGTTGCAATACAAAAAGTTTATATGAATATCTCGTTCTATACTTCAAACTTTTTGGTAAGTATTAACATATTTTTTCAAAATAGATAAATTATAAATATTACACATTGTAAATAAGGTTCGATAAAGGATTATTGCCCACCCAAATTATTATTATTTCTTATTATAAATTGCAGGAGACCGACTGAGCGAGGCAGACCAATATGACAGAATCAATGTCAACAATAACAACCATTCCGACCACGTCCGATCTTAATAAGATCATATTATGGACCTCCACAGAGTGAAGGTTTGTATTAGTAGATTTTGTTTTTACGAGAAATGGATGTCAGCCACTTGCTCAACATATTGGGTCCATACTCTAACTCATACACAAATTGAAAAAAACAATGTGTACTTGCCAGATCCAGGATTCGAATCTGGGACCCACAACGCTATAGGTATTGGCCGACACTTAAGCCGCTCGGCCAACGTGGGCGCACAGACAGTATAAAAATTAGATCCACCTACTTCTTGTGAGCACGGTAAGAAATGGTATCACACCTAAAAGACTGTAGACACACAAGTTGACAACATAAAACGTCAACTCGGCTTGCTGTTGTTGAGTCAAGAACCCATTAAAACAATTTATTGGAAAATAAATTTTAATACCTAATGTGAATGGCTTTTATAATTATTATTACTGCGATTGATGCAATGATTGTTTCTGACATGCCAGGGAGACATGCTGTTATAGTCCCTACATCAGAATGGTTTTGATTTAGATAATGATAACAATGATCAGTAGGCATATTATTAAACACTTCTCAATCATCAACTCTGATTATTTTGTTCACGAAGGTAATGTATCCTTAAAGTGCAATCAGATCATTCATGGATTTGTATACACACAATTGAGGAGCCAACCATGAAAACAACCACAAAAAATGACTAACCCTTTCACTTATAAAATATGTACAAGATCAATATATCGTATGGAACTGACATTATACTGAGGTCACAGAAGACGGTTGAACTACAGTCGTTCATGTGACCCCAGAAATGCTTTTTACATTAAAGATATTACTAAGCAGTGGGAGTGGTGGTTTTGCTGTCATTATTATCTGCTATCTATTATGAAACAATCATCATGTCCCCAATATGTCAAAGTCGAATCTCTCAAAATTTCCATTCTGCTGTTGTCACCCGGCCTTTAATCCCATATTTTTTATTTCTTTGACTCAACAATCCGATGTGGGTTTTAGCACCTCCCTCATTAAAAGATTTTTTATTACAACCTATTAGGTCCGTGGTATTGATCCAAATGTGCATGTGAATTTATCAGACATGGGATTCAAACCCACGAGTCATAAACCCAAGAGGATATTACTCATCCATCGGGAACGTAATACAATACATCAAAAAATACCTATTCGCAATTTGAAAACTGTTGATTATGATTTGAAGTTACATTTTTCATAAAATTTTTAGCAATCGTAAAGAATATTTTGTGGGTACAATAATTATTATTGTTATTTTAATGATTTTGACTTCCAGTTTAACGAACCATAATATACATTAATGGATAAACTAACAATTATAATGTTTATCATGTGCGTCAGTGATACTCCTTACAGATAAAGTCAGTCTGTCTTTTAATAAAGTTTCATGTGGGGCACTTCAGTTTGGCACCAGACATAAATAGTGAAACATCTTATTAATATTTACCATTCTTGATTTATTCATATTTAAATGATTACTTATAATAGATTTTTATATTATTATTATTAGACTAACAATACTGAACAACTTTAACATTGTTTTTATCATTGATAAATGGTTTTTATAAAACAATAATTTAATTAATAATTAACTTCTTAATGGTAACAGTTAATGGTATTATAATATTAATGTGCGTATACAATGTAGGTATAAAATAAGAGAGAATAAATATTTTCAATTAAAATAAAGCTTAAACCTACCAATTTAGTAGCAATAGATAGTAAAAATAATATTGCAGTTGTGCTGTGGACTTTGCTCTGCAAGTATTGTTTTTCTAATCACTTAAGTTTGAGTGGTGAGTTGAAAAAGTGTCAAATTGTAACATTTCATACGACATATAAAAAATGGTAAATTTTACCGGCGGGTTGTTGTTCAATACCATATTATTGATGATTGAAAAAGACAATGATACAAAAATTCCGATTCAAATAGCGGCCGACAGCAGTCAATCAGGTATGTTATTGAGTTTTATGAGTATGTTCAAAATCAAAGACAAGTCTATTACTTATTCACTTTTTTGTAAACTCATAAATTTGAAATGTGACTTGAATTGTTTGATAATATGAAAACAATTATTATTGTGAGTGCAAAAGTATTACATTTTAACCACGTGGGTACCTCATATTACATTAATTAAGTACTCTTGACACTTTTATTGACAATTCAATTAACAATAACTTGGAATAAATTGTAAAAACAATTTTTAAGTATGTATCTCTATGTATTTGATTTCTATCTGAAACTATTAAACCTGTCAGAAAAGGGTTTTTAAACGAACTTATTTGACAACACATACCCGTACAATATGTAGAAGTACCTACTACTTTTCTATAACTGATATAAAAAAAACTATTTAATTACATACTTATTTAATTGTTGCCTTGTAGTAACAGAACGAGAAAGATGTTATGATGTATACGGTTGTTTCTCGGTGGCACATCCGTGGGTATCAGAAAATCGGCCGATTGCTCTATTTCCTTTTACACCGGAAAAGTTAAATGTCAGGTAAATGTTCGTTTAAAACTTTATAATAGACAATTAATTAATTTTAAATACCTACCTATTAACGATTAATATAGTTTACCTTTTGAGATTAATGAAAACGTTATTTACTCATTGAGACGAGACCTGTAAAATGGCTATTTTAATTAGGTACATACTCATAATCCCTTGAAAACTCAACCAATAACGGATATTTAAATATTTTTGTTTACTTCTGTCAGGAAAGCTTTGAAAATAAAGAATAAATTCGAATTTATAAGACTTCCATAAAGATCAGTTTTAGTATCCTCGGTTTATTTTTATAAGGAATACTCAAACAGACAAACATAATAATATGAATCTGTGTTCCTTTGAGATCGGTTTGAATTAAGTATGGATGCAACGATTCTATACATGTTTAAGAAAAGATAAAAATTAAAATTTAGTTTAGCTAAAATATCACTTACTGTGTAAATGCATAATGATAATCCAGTTAATATTGTTGAAGATTATTGACAAAAATTGATTTTATGTAAATTTACTGATTAATTTTACCTTTTAGTGATCCATTAAGCTAAAAAAAGAATTAAAAGGCATCAGGTACATTGCTAACAATGATGTAGAATGATGTAGCAAGAATAATCAATAGTCTTTTAATGTATATGGGTGCGTCACAGATATTCATCGGAATATAATTATGTCATGAAATTCAAAAGAATTTTTCACAATAATATTTCCAGAACAAAATTGAATGAAGATAAGTGGTACAGTTATTTTTAAACTGTTGTTCTGTGTTATCAGTAGCTTAGGTACATGGTTAGTACACACCACACAGGCAGCCCTGTGTATTTATGAATAGTCAGTCTACCACATGTCTCAATGCATTATTAATCATTTTAAAGATAAGAAAAACAAGCATTGATTTAAAATGAAAAATATACATAGCAGTACTACTGTAGAGCATCACATTGCCTTTATCCTTAGCGATAGGTAGGGGGCCCCGCTAAAGATCCTAGCCTGGGGGCCCGCTTCAGGATGTGGGGGCCATGATAGGGAGTGTATGTAATAGGAAACCGTCCGTTAAATCTTCAATTTACCTAGTAATCTACTACTTCTCATGCTTTTTCTACAAAAGGGTATCTTTTAGCAAAGCATGTATTTTAGCGATTTTTTTTAGGTTTATACAATACAGTCAAATCCAATTTTTGATGCAACAAATTAAATAAATATTTAAATGTAGAGGTGCTGAGGATTAAACAAGTATAAGTGGCATATACATTAAATAAATATATAAATGTAAAGGTGCTGAGGATTAAACATGTATAAGGGTCATATAATTTAAAAAAAATAGTTGGGAGCAGTTTTTACATCACTATATACCTACCTTTTTATGCGTGACCAAAATTCATACATGAAACTGCTATGTATGAAAAGATATTTAATATAATAATTTATTATATAAATCATTGTATTTCTAATATTCTAGTATCGAATTTTTGATTGGGAAAGAATGGACTTTCAGAAAATAATAAGTCTATGTAAAACTGTCATATAATTTTTTTTATACCATGTCCGATCCTAATAAGATCGTTTATGGGCCTCCACAGGGTCGATACTCTGATTCAAACACAAATTGAAAATCAATACATATGTGTATTTGCTAGATCCACGATTCGAACCTGGAAACCCACGACATTATAAGCCGATGCTTAAGCCGCTCGGCGATCGTGGGTAATCTGTAAAATTGAAGATTTAATGCGAATGTTGACAAAATAATAATTTGTAAATAAAATTTCATTATCAACCTTCACAGCACTCCGGCACAATAAACATAAAGATATGTACTTATATCAATATTATTTTATGGATAGTAGTGAAGAATCATTTAAAAATGGGATCTCATTTATAAAATTATAAACATTTTACTTATGTGGAATTTACAACCGCATGCGATTTACTTTTTATCACCAATGCAACTGTATCTGTTCAATCCTCAACACCTCACAAATCGAGTTAAAAAAAAAATTTAAAATATTATAAAAGCACTGATTATTTGTATTCATTTAGTGATTAAAACATGTTCATGCGTTAGAACTTTAGTTGTTTGAAGCAATATCCCGTATTCAATTTGTGATTTTGAAGTTAGTGGCATGTTCCGCTGGCATATCATCAGAACGATTTGTCACAAACTTAACTGTAAAACATAAAAATAGCTCACTCAGATATATCAAGCGAAAGTTTTTGGCGAACATGCCAGTTAAAAAAAAATTGTCTGTAACGTACCAAAATTATTTATATTGTTTATTCATGTAACTCCGTTTTCTTGTAGATATTCAGTATTCACCCGAAACAATATTGACATACCATATTTCTTGGATGCCAATAGCCCAAATAAAATACGTCTTTCAAAAATTAATTCCAAGGGACCATTCTACTTCATTTGTCATGGATACTTGGAAGGTGGAGATAAACTATGGGTAAGGTAAATTATTTGTTCTGTTATATTTTAACTAAAATAATATAAAGTTGAGAGAAAGATTTTCAATCAAATAAATGATATTCTCCATAGAATGGAGTGGTTTTTTCAGTAAGAATGTTTTTTATAGTACGGTGAAATATGTTAAATTTAATTTATATGAACTGTCAATAATAGTTGAGATATGTAGTGAATTATATAATATTATAATAATTGATACTTACCTAGCATAGATATATTATTATTCAATTCTAGCTTATCTTACAATTAATATGAATACCAGAATAATATTTACAGCTAGGGAAAAATAATATTGTTTCAAATGAATTTATGAATCAGTGAAGTTTCCAGAACTAAATAAACAATTGCATTTCGACACCGCTTACGTAAAAGACCGTAACTGCATTTTTGGCTATTTTGACATGATCGCCTTTTATTAAATAATTTTAAAGATAATACAACACTGATAATTGAAAAAAAACAAAAATTCAATCAATATAATATCAATCAACTAAAAAATTTCGATTTCAGCATTAAAAATATACATTGTGGTGTCATTAAAATTTATTAAAATCTTACTACTGAAAAGTACCATTTTGCAGTTACGGCCAGTTATGTAGGAGGTATTGATTTGATGTAAGTACCTAGTTATTTTTTATTCAGTATTTGAATATATTTAATTATTTTAGGTTGGCAGTATTTTAATAATCGATTGAAGATGTTATTTGTTTTGAAATTTAAATTATTTTATTGACATTATAATTTGGATCGGTGGTTTCTGAATATTATGTATATGCATCAAACAATATTATATTAAGTAACATTATAATGGTTAATTTCAAAGATCCAGAAGATGACTGTAAATCTACTTCAACTAGAGGAAAATTCAGATGCAACTGTCGTTTCCATCGACTGGAGAGATGGATCCGGTCCACCTTACGCTCAGGCTGTGGCAAATATTCGCCTGGTCGGCGCGATCACGGCTCAACTTATTCATAATATTTATGTGAGTAAAGAAATATTTAAGAATTTACCAAGGAAAGATTATTATATGAAAACAAACGTAGGTATACATTTCCTATTTATCTGCACGTCATAAGTGTTCCATAATATTTACAACAGCATACCATTGACGATGCTAAAGAATTTTATCGTAACCTAAACTGAATAGTCAGATGGATAACTGTAACGTACATCATTCACTGATAACGCTTCATTGAAACTTATTCCGTCATGATATTGTTTTAGTTTCCGTGTTTTAAGAATTATTTAAATAGGAATGTATTTTCACGTATCGTTGATATTGATAACAATAATATTATTCATGTACAACACAGTTCCGGTGGTCTCATTTGTTGAGTCCTGACGTTAAATTATTGATAAAATTTATGAAAGGGTCTGCGTAAAATGGAAAATGTACAATGGATTGAAATACATTGTTAATAGATTAATATCGGCATTCAAGCAGTCATAAATAATCACCAATAATAATTTCTTAGATTCTAATAAATCGTCATGGTTGCTTTAATATAGATAAACGAATCCTTGTTAGGTCAAATAAATAAAATAAAATGTGATATTGAATAAACAAAAATAAATTCACTCTTTATGATACTTACCAGGGAACTCAGAAATAATGGGAACTGAAATACCTAACGGGTAAGCAGAAGCAGGCAAACGATCTCGAGTAATGAAGAATACGGAAAAAATTTAAACACGTGTCAAGAATACGTTATACGTCGAATACTGCTCTTGGTTTATGCATTTACACTCATTTAATATTATATTATATTTAATATCATATAATGTGTTTCATTTTCGTAGGACACTCACTCATTCAAAACCCTGCATTAACATGTGGCGTATTGAACATAGTGATACACCCCTGTTACAGGCGGGCTTCTCCCGGTGTAAAATAATCATTTAGTAGTCATAAGTCGAAACGTAACCCTGACCTCTAGAAACGGCTTCATAAAACATCTAATCTGATTCCTTGCTCAACTACATAAGTATTTTTTATTCATAAGTAAAGGCCTTCGTCCGGTATGTGAAAATAACATATTGGGCGGAGGTGTAATTAAGATAAATTTAATTTAATTTAAAAAGTATAAAATATGATGATGGATGAAAGAGATAATTTTAAGACTAAATATAAGTATTCATATATAATAAATTTTGCCGCGCTTGCCAGCTACGTTCAAATTTCCACGCGCCTGCGCCGGGGTGGTCCTCGTGATTCGTCAAATCAAAAGCATCACGCGATAAAATTTGGCCAATCACGAGAGTCCTTTTTGCTGGACGGCGTGGATACGCGAAATTTGAAAAAGGAAAGAAAGTAGTAAGCGTCCCTTTTCCAACATGTACGGACCTGCGAAACTTATTGTTAAAACAAAATATATAATCGTGTAACGAAAATGTAAAATATAAGGAGTACCAAGTTACGCACGAAATTAATTTCTCTTCAAAAAAAAATATCTTTTTTTGTGAATCCGGGGTTCGATGGACACCTGAGCTAGCCGCTGGAACCCCGAGTATCTCAATAGCCTATCGGTATTCTATTTATTATCTGTTCTGTGATACCTACTTTGTATATTACATATAAATATTCTACAAGATAATATTATATACACTGATGTCTCATAGAGGTAAGCTGGTCATCTGCTAGGGTAACAAAGTAAGGAAAGAATGCAGGCATTATAACATTCAAGAGTATGTTCCGTTTAATTGATTGAATTTTTACTATAAATGTCGTCATGTAGGTATTTAGATATAGTTATCAAATCAAAAGCTTTTATAAATTGCTATATATTAACCATTAATGGTTTCTGTCTTGATGTCAAATTTATTTATCTATATAGGTACCTATTTTAATACTTACACTAAGTAATGTGAAAATTTTTACTTTCATTTCAGCGGTATTTTGACCTTAAAAACCTGGATAATTTTCATTTCATTGGACACTCACTCGGTGCACATTGCGGGGGATATACAGGATTCACATTGCAAAAGGTTTGATTTCGTCTTTCATTATTCCGTTGCTATTAAAATGTTTCATGTTACCCACCGAATCCGAATTGGTAGAGCGGCCATCTATAAAGCCGTGGGTTGCGTATTCGAGCTCACAGAGTTGGTAAAAAACAATGCCATTTTTTCAGTGTGTGTTTGATCCAGTGCAAGGACTCAACAGGTTGAAAGAATGGCTATCAACCGTTCTCCATAAAAAAATGTCTGATAATATAGTGGAGGCATTAGGAATAGTGATTTATTTAGTTATTTTTTTACTTTACTAGTTCGTTATGCCATCAGTTTAAAATAAATTATTTACACATTCTTACATTATTTTATAGCACTACAACTTGGCCCTGGGAAGAATAACAGGAATGGATCCTGCGGAGCCACACTTCAGGAAAGCTGAAGATATTGTGAGACTGGAGAGAACAGACGCCAAGTTTGTTGATATAATCCATACTGATGCCTCACCTTTTATTAGCGGAGGTACATAATTACTACCATATTATTACACAAAATTAAAAGACTATCATGATTCCTAAGATAAGCTATATTGGTAAATAAGTACTACACCAATTGAGGACTATAATAGTGTACTTAATGAATTTTTAAAGGTCAATTTCCATTTTCACTCCATCGCACATATACAGTGATGAAAATATTTTTACCTAGAATGGTTATTTCATGGTCTACTTATTTCTTTCTGAGAATCAAACACACATTGAAAAACCATCCTCTTTTGCTACCGATGACTTCAGAGGCAGGTAATCTGTCATTACTCCACTGTGAGCATATTATGATATACACCCACGGTGAAACAGAGGCTAAGAATGCTTGCCTTTTGTTCTATGGCTTGTGGGTTAGACTCCGAAAGCTTTATCAAATTCATTAGTAGTTTTTTAAATCAATAAGTGTGTTCGCATCAAACGCATGGAATTAGAACAGTTAAGGATGACTAACAACGGATCCATTTAAATTCATTTAGGAAACCTCCACATTATGGAGGGGCGGAAACGGTGATAATTTTTATGAATTTTATAAAAATGTACTTAATCTGTAATCTTTTTATGATTTTTTTTTATTCTAATCAAGATAACAATATTTAAAAAAAACTTTTTGCCCAATATACTTGGGTCAATCATTGATAACACTTTTGGTTGATAATGAATTACGTTCAACGTAATTATTGCTCGTGTATATGTAATTATTGTAAACGACATTGGGTAAAAAAAAATCAAATTAATTATTCATCATTACATTATAAATTTGTGTGCCAAAGGATAGAGGCGATAAGTCAAGAATATTGTAAAATTAGTCAAACATGTCAAATAAATCACAATATGTATATCACAATCATAATTAATCATTATTCATTACACATAAAAAAGAAAAGGGATGAGTCAAATGGACCACACTGAATTAGTAAATTTTACATTTAAACAGAGAAGTGATGATGGAGACTAATTACTACTTGTGAGTTGTGATGGAAACATTCATATTATGATTACATTGATTATAATTATGTACTTTGTGATTTTCACAGGGTTGGGAATATCCGAAACTATTGGCCACGTAGATTTCTTCCCAAACGGGGGCTCAGACCAGCCAGGCTGCAATCAAGGAATGATGGAATACATCAATTCAATAGACGGGTCAATATTGAAAGGGATTCGCCAATTTTTGAGTTGCAACCATCTGAGGAGCTACGAATTCTTCACGGAGAGCATAGTTCCATCTTGCCCATTTATAGCTATTGAATGTGCAAATTATCAGGTAGACATATGCTTTTATTTTTTCTTTTTCAAGTTTTTGTGAAACATCTTTTCAAAACTTACTTACATGTAAAAATGTCTGTTTTCTAGGAATTTTTGAAAGGTGCTTGCGCCCGCTGCGGAGCAGCTAATCACAACTGCTTATTTTTCGGCTACCGCTCAATCAAGAGCTATCAAAGTTTGTTGCAGAGCAAAGCAGTCTCAACCAGCAGACCAATCAAAGCATTCCTTATGACAAACGATATATCACCCTTTTGCAGTGAGTATTCTTAATTGTAATAAATTATTTAGTATGACAAAGATGTTACTTAACAAATTTGATTGCATGAAAATAATAATCGTGTCAGTGTAACGTAATGCAGGCATTGTTAGTGGTTATTGATTTTATAAAGTTTATCTATCACTTGGTATTTCACCACATAGAAAAATTATTTAAAACAGCATGTAACAGCATAATATAGTACTATATTATCGACTGGGGATACATGCTGGAACTTGAATTTAAATTCCAATTCATGAGGAAGGAATACTATTCCATGAGAATAGAATATTCCTGTGAAATAGTAGAAAGCTCTTAAAACAATTTTGTCAATGGTATAAGACAGAAAGATATATAATAATAATGAGAAAGGGACAGCTAGTCCCACTCCTCATGGTTTTTTTTCAATCCACTCTACCCAATTGTAATTTGGAAATTTATCATCTGTCTTCCCCCCTCCTCTCCCTCACATTGCATTGGCAATAATTAATTTTATAACGTAAACTAAAATGTAACATTTTTGTACCCATTTTTGATAATTGAAATACAGTCGAACTTGGTTATTACTAGGGATTGCAATACCGAATGAATATATCAATACCGGTATTCGTCAAAACTCATTATAGAAAAAAAGAAGTACCTATCAATAAATATAACTATTAAAATCTATTTGAAATACTATTTTTTTGCAATCTAGCTACATTTATTAGGTTGACCTTTATAAATATGTATAGATGATAATATTTTAGAACTGTTAATTTTTACAAAATACTAGTCCGGGTACAGGAAAATCTTTCTGAAATACCTACAACGTTTGTTGGATGTACTATCAATGTTGGATCAATAGTTATAATAATTGGAGATATTATATTTGACACGAATGTCTTCTTTTTCGAAATATGTTAATTCATCGTGACAATTCTATAAGTAAATTTGAGGGATTTTGTTTTAATATTATGTAACTTTTGTTGGTTTCAGTCAATATATTTGCGTTTTGGCAGCATAAAATTTATACACTATATTATATTTAAACAATATTTTTTTTTTCGACCATGTCCGATCCTAATAGGATCATATGGGCCTCCACAGAGTAGAGGTTTGTATTAACAGGTTTTGTTTTTTTACGAGAAATGGATGTCAGCCACTTGCTCAACCTATTAAGTCCATACCCTGACACACACAAATTGAAAAACAATATGCGTACTTGCCAGACCCAGGATTCGAATCTGAGACCCACGGCGTGATAGTCCAACGCGTGAGCCGCGCGGCCACCGTGGGTGTTTTGGTTTTGAAACCGGTATTTCGGTATCGATAAATAATTGAATACCGGTATTGCAATCCCTAGTTATTACGAGGAAGATGGGACCAACTGAATTTGCTCGTTATAAGCATTACTCGTTATATCGTTACATAACATTTTTCGCGTCACATTCTATTTAAGCATAAACATTTAAAAGCAAAGCATTTAAACATAAAAAATATGAAAATCATTGTAAAAATCCCCGAAACAAGCATGGCACTCATAAACTACAAAAGAAGTTGTTTATAATTGTAATGAAGTGTTGAGCCGCCGCCGCTGGTAGGTACCTACTGACTTCACAAAGCTTGGATTTTTTACATGCAATTTTTACTACAATTGATACTTTTTCAATGTTGTCGGCGAAAACACCAATTAGGTACTTAGACACTTAACTAGTGTCATAAACGTAATTTGATCCGATTTTCTTGCTAAGGGTCGAAAATGTTATTTTTAAACGATCGACACTTTAACATTCTTGCTCGTTATACTCGAGAAGTAGCTCGTTATAAAAGTGAATAAATGTATGGAGAAAATCATAAACTAAAATGTCAAAGAATGTTTCCTCATTACATCCGAGATCTCGCTATTTCCGTGATCGTAATAACCAAGTTCGACTGTACATATTATATAAAATTTTATAAAACAATGGTTAATTATTGTTATTAGTCCAAATATTATTGTATAATATGCAAGCTGAGTTAGATAAAAATATTAATTTGTATGTAATATGCATTATTTTTAGGGGTACACTACCGAATTACAGTAAATATTTCGGCATCAATGGAGAGTTCAACGAATGGTGGAGATGTCGGCAGATTGTGGCTGATACTAGTCAATAAAAATGGAACACATTCCGAAAAAATACCGTTGGAAGAACATGCTGGGTAATTATTATGTTTACTAATTTGTTAATATAACCATCTATCTCTTCATGTAACTTCCATTCTTCCGCTAAGGAGTAAAAGTAATTTACTTAGTTGATATAGACTGGAGTCTTAATCGAAGTCGAATTAAGCAGATTGCAGATGTTTCATATAACTTTACAATTACGGCCAAACTAATTTGAAGCTCTAAACCGCTTTGACAATTATATAAATAAATCATTAAAGTTTTCCAAATGCTGGGACACAGATTGCCTTTAGTATCTTAAATTGTTTGATGTAGTTTTAAAAACAGTAATTTATTTTGTGATTAATGTTAACAGCTACCATAAACCTGGAACTCAGAGGACATTGGCAGTTTCAGTGGGCGATGTGGGTATTCCGGCGTCAGCAATAATTGAATGGGAATATGAAACTAATCTTTTGAATCCGTTAACATGGAGGATTCTCATGTCACCGCGTATTTTCATCGCATGGATACACATTATGTCAATAGAATATGCTACCAGGTGAGAAAATTATTTAATAATTTGCATCTCACCCATGAACATTCTGTAACAAAGTGCTATTAAATTTATCATAATTGCAGAACTAGATATTGATATCAAAACACGACTATAAAGATACAAATTATGGACCGTTCATTTGAGTTAAAGGAAAATTTTGCTTGTACGTCAGTTTTATATTTACTGCAAACCGAATACTGATTAAATTCGGTGTTAAGCAATATTTTCTAATGAATTTCACATAATAATTATGTTATGTGAATAATATTTATTGATTTGACATTCAAGATTTAACAATAGTTTTAACCGTACCTTAAAAAAGTTCTGATACGAATTATTCTCCTTCTCGTGCCAACATGGAGTTGGGAGATAAGCCGGCGATGTGATAATATTTATGGTACATACCTACCTGAATATTTTTGTATATTAATATTATTTATATAGGATGTTTGGTACATACATAATAATTAAATTATCTATGATTTTAAAAGACATGTTACTTTACTTTTCAGTATGACAGTCTGTCCTACAAATGGAAGTCCCGTGATAGCGAATACGCCGAGTCAGTTTCATCCGCATAATTGTGGAAGTAATATATCGCCAATAAAAATATCCACATAGGTAGACTTATATAATAAATGTATTTGTATTGTTTGTAATTATGTGCCGTAAACATAAAACTCGTGTTCAATTTAGTTTTCACAAGTTTCAAATATAATGAAAGATTATTATAGCATAAATAAATGCAGAATACAATTTTAAAACGTTGTAACAGTAATTGTGAAAACAGTAATAAAGTAATACTCATCGGATGATTTTATAAGCTGATAAGTATATTATTCATACAAGGTAGCCAGAAGAATAGATTTAATTTTATATAAAACATAAAAAATTCTATCACAGTCAGTGATGAAAGATTTAATATGAAGAAAAACTATTTATAACAAGTGATCGATTTATTAAACGATAATGATTTTATTGTTTTGATAATGTTATGAAAATGTATTTGTGAAGAACCATTGATATTCAATGATTGTATTAATTTATTTAAGTAGGTAACACTTTATAGTAAATAAGATTTTTACAAGCTGTAAAACACTGTTTATTTAATATTTAAAAGTTTGTTATAATGTAAGTAATGTATTTTTTACAATAAATCAATATCATATGTAATAATAACTGTTTGTTGTTTATTTTCATGTCAAAATATTTTCTGGTTTGCTTTTCTAAAATATTTTGAATGAATAATGCAGTATTTAAATGTTCCACTAATTAAAAAAGACATTCATTTTCACCAGTCAGTGTAAAAACTACATATTATTTAACAAAAAAGTACTTACTTACTGTAAAAATATTCACTTCAAATAATAGTTAATCATAAATATTAATAAACACATTTGACATTCTGATATCCTATCGATAATATGCCAAAATACTTTATATGTTCAATCTGTGAGCAAGTAAATAATATAAGTGTGTATCATAATATGTACCTATATACATACATTGACAGAGATAAATTATTGAACCAACAAAAAAAAACAGGCTGAATTACCAAGTCATAATTCATTTGTAACAGAAACAATAGACTTGCAAACGAACTATCAATACTCCTTTACATACATATCGTCGGTGTTTTGTAAAAAGGGCGAATCAACCATTTTGGCGAAATCGAGATTTTAATGAAAATACAATATGTACCCCACTAGCTTTGTTGTGTAAAAACGGCGAATTTTTATCTCCACAGGAAAGTACTTAAAAACGATAATGGACTAAAATTAAATTAATTAAAATTACGAAATAAAAAGCAAATGTGACATATTAGGCCTTTTAAAATATTATATAATAATACCTATTATAATGACAGTATTCTTTCTAAGGTTTATTATAAACTTGTTAGATATTTATAATCATCTACAGGTAAAAAACAAATAAATGTCAAAAGCTAAAAATCCTCCTCCTGTAAAGTAGGATTTTGATTAATTCGCCCTTTTTACAAAACACCGACGATATCTATGCCGCCAACCTGCGCATTCATCCTTTACAGTTTACACTATATACAGGTTTTGAAATTGCAGCCGTTGCATGTTGGTTGTAGAATTGATATATCGTTATACCTAGACCATCTTTTTTTGTGAGTCACATTTGCAAAGTACTCAAAAACTTTTAAATTTGCTTCCAATCATAATTTCTCATAAGAATTTATTTTGAATCAATTCTATACTAGTTACGAATTAAAAAATGATTTAGGAAAACCCGAATTCTCATAAACGGTCGTCTACAGATGTTCGATTTGAATAAGTACCGGTAAAGAATATTCGAATTTGATTTACTTATAAAGACACTTAAATTAACCGCACTATTAATCATCTCCCAATGTCTGATCGACATTATCTGATCCTTTAGAGATGAGTGGTTTTTCGTTTTGTTTTTGAAGTAAGCTCTTTTCCAATCTGGCCCAAGGATTTTCTATCATAGCTTTATGATAATACGCTGAAATGTCTTTAGGTTTTGAGTTGTCAAATCGTGGTCCTTTGTTGAAATTCTGAAAGAAAAGATAATTTAAATGACTACGCTTCGATAAGTAAATTTGGGTACACAAATAATTAAACAAACTAACGATGTTTTCAACAACTTCAGAATATATATTTTTTAAATTTGATAATAAGCATGATAGACAAGCAACATAATATTATATCGTATCGTCTCTGTACAGGCCAATTGCTGTAATCCTCACTTTTCACCAAATTGACATTTTGATGGCAATGGACTTATTGCATACTCTTACACGAACTGGCCAAGTATCATAAATCCCAAAAAATATTTCATATCAAAATAATTAAAAACTATTTTTTAAACCATTTGTAACTTGACAAAAAATATTCCAGCCAAATGCTGTAACCCTCTCTAAACGTAAGCCACGGGGGAACGTACAGAGTAAGCCACTCAGTTTGTAATAAAATAATAAATGTATATTATATAAAATAATAAGTAAATCCAATGCCCACAGTTTTTTTCACTCCCTGAACAGTTTGATATTTGAGGGTTACTAATTTCACACACTTATCTTAGTCAAAATTATTAATTAAAAATAATATGTGTAGTTAGAATAAGCCATTCACCCTAACATAAATATGGGAATGGAATTTCTTGTACTCAATATTTTTCTTAAATAGGTACCTTCTCAAGCAATATACATAGAATTTAATTTGGTACAGTTCGGTTATGAGGTATACAGCGGAAAACACATTTTGAAAATACCCGATATACTGGATTATTTGTTAGTTTGGGTTAGTTTAGGTTAGGTTTGGTTACGTTAACCTAACAAATAATCCAGTATATCGGCTATTTTCAAAATGTGTTTGCCGCTGTATTCCTCATAACCGAACTGTACCTTTAATTTTATAACTGGTAAACTAACAACGTACCTTCTGATTTTGATTATAAGGGCTAAAGTTGTGGCCAAATCCACTATTTCGATGGTTTTGGTGAGACTGCCTTCCTGAAAATGATCTATCTTGTCGTCCTCCTCCTCTATGATTCGATGATGGAAATGGACTTCTTCCGATAGGATTAAAACCAGAAGGGCATTCAGACTTATCGGGATAGCTGGAATACCCCCGATTACCTCCTGGTGAATCATTCATGATGATATTTTACAATAAGAGATGAGCCCAAAGAGATGTCTAATGAACGGTCACTCAACTAGCAAATATATCGCTAGCAAATATATCGCAAATATACTTGCTGAAAATTAACAGCAGCACCCAAGTCCGTGAGATATTGTAAAAATATTATAATTTACTTCACACATGTAAACGTCAAAAAATATTCATAATGTAAAAATCAAAATAAATGACTGCGACTTGCGAGTTGCGAGTGACAATTGACTGAATTGACTAACAAACCATAAACAAACTGACAGCTTTACGTAGGTATCAGTGCTGCCATCTTTTCAAAGTGGAATTATAGTACAGAGCCTCCAAAATGATAGTATTTGGGGAAAAAATATAGTACGCATTGTCATCAGCTGTTGAAAATGTATACTTAGGTTTTTTGTTTCTCAGAAAAAAATAACGGTACCTTCTCCGACTAAAAATGCTTACCGAAGAATTCAAGAAATTTCATTTTAAACCAAAGTTAAGGGATTTTTTTACGTTTTTGGAGCCATTTTTTCCAAGTTCTCCAAATCTTCTTTTATTGCGAAATTTTAGTACTTTGCACCAATTTATTGAACGGAAATATCGAAATTTTAGTACTTTTTACATCTTTTTTCCGGTATTCAAAATTATAGTATTTTGGGCGTACTATACCTGTTTTATATCGTACATAGTACGCGGACCAAAATTATAGTACAAATACTATAATTATAGTACGGTTGGCAACACTGGTAGGTATACTATCTACGCTGACAACTGACAGAGTATTTCCTGAATAAGCATACTATCGCTAAAATTCATAATGATACTTGATTGCAAAAAATAATTTTGTTTTATTCAAGCTAAATAATATTTAATATTATTATGATCTATTTTGATCTATGATAAACATAGGTAATGTTTTATATAGATATTATATCCAATTTACAAACAGTGTATTAGGTAATTATTATTAGTTAACAAAAAAAAAAAAATATTTTTTCTTATTATTTTATAATATATTTTTATATTGAAGTTCCAAAGCGGTAGGTACACAAATAAATTTATATTTTATTAGGTAGGTAGGTACATTATAAATTATTGATAAACAACTTGACGTTAAAACTTTCCAGCCACTTTAAATCAGTTAGATATTGCTGTGCTAAGGTTTAAATATGTTTAATCATTAGTGGATAGGTACCATAGGAATACCACCTTTGTATGGATAAAAGACAATATTATTCTCAATAATTATTAAAACCTAATACAAATACCTAGGTAGGTAGGTAACATAATTATAGGATTGTAACTTATAATCTATTCACATTGAGTTCCTTCCACTGCTGCATCCAAATTGATACGGAAGATTCTTATATTGATTTTATTCTGATTATGACCTTCAACCAAATATTTTGGAAGACCATTAGATAATACCCAAAGATGACGAGTTGAATCAATCTGTAAAAATAAATTTAATGTGTTAGATTATTTTTACATTAATCTAAAAAATTTCATTTCTTATGGCACATTAGTGGTAAGTTATCTACCTAAATCAATAAGTACCTACCTACTTACCATTAAATTGCATAATATATTATTTTTATACCTACCTAATTGTAGAGTAATTATTGATGTCTTAAGTATATAACGATAATGGGTAGGTACTTAGGTAATATTATGTACCATGTACCTATAATAATCTAAAGCATAGTACCAACGTACGTTCTTGTTCGACGGTTTTGCTCGATCGAGCATGTTGACTTGGAAGCATGCTCGTCGTTGCGTCCACACAGTCAAGCAACTCGACACAAGACGCTGTGAGGCCACCGTCGCACCGCCACGACTTCGACCACGAGAGAGAGCGAGGGGACACTAGCCTTGCCGGTACGTCCTCACTCCCTCACTCTAATTAGATTGCGTAAGAATAACGGACCTTCAATTTTTTTCGGATACCGCAATTTGTTCGATGTTGAACAAAAAACCATCGAGCCAGGTACACACGTTGAGACATGTTGGAATCAGCGTAAAACCATCGAGCAAGCACGTGCGTGTGTACTTACAAATACAGTAACAAGTTACTATTTTGACTAGGTACCTACCTAAATATTTTGTCAGTTGCAAATTTTTTAGAATAATAGGTACCTATTATAATAATTATTGAATACTTTGAATTTTAATTTTTCTGTGAATGTGTCACATTTGGGAATCACTATTATGCCATAATACATTTTTCTGAATAAATAAAGGTATAAACAACAAGCAACTATAAAAATTAAGGTAAAAAAATATTTTGTCTGAACCTTTATATCACTTGGGAATGTGAGGAACTGTTCATTTTGAGCAATTAGTGTTACACTGGAAGGTTTATACTCTGTACTTGATTTCCAGCAAGCCAATCCATTTTTATTCACCTAAAAAGCAAGAAAATTTTGTATAAAACATTATTTTTTACATACAGAATGGTCTTACTACACTAATCTTTTGCTATATTACGAGCTGAGTCATCATCTTTTACGGCACTACAACCCTTGGTGGGTCTAGGCCTCCTCCCACTCCATCCTGAACGATCCAGCGCTGACACTCTCCAATTGCTTTGACTGAGCATTTTTAAATCTCCCGTGGCACAGTCCAGCCATCTCAACTTCGGCCGTCCAACTGTTATCTTGTCAACAGGGGTTGCGTACATAGCCCACCTCACCGGTATATCCTCAGTCATTATATACACGTGGGCGAAGCTGAGTAGCTACGTGAAAGATCTGAAATATTTTTAATTTTCTTACCTGGGTATAAATTATGACTCCTGTATTACTGTCAAAACAATTTGTTGTAGATTGTGTCTTCATTCCTCTTTCCCCAGTCACCTATGGTTAAAAATCAAACATTAATTTTAAGTTCTGTTACATTAAAATACGACTACACACTTTGACAACAATCAATATTGAATATCATACTAAAATATAGTGATCCTAATAAATGTAATAATTATTGAATGAAAACACTTACTTTGAAGTCATCAAAAGCAGGCATCGAGTTGGCCCATGTCTTATTTTGAATAGTTCGCGTTGATACTTCAAATTGTGTTGTGCTTGTTAGGGAATGAAAATATAAGGTTCGATACCTGAAAGTAATAGAAAAATAATATATTTAAACAGGGAGCTTTCATTTTGAATACACAGAAAATAATTGCAACTAAGATTTTTTAAATTGATATCATTGTATTTTCTTACCCATCATGTCGTAAATTGCCCAACGTCATGCCCAAAATTCCATCCGACCAATGAACCCTCACTCCTTCGGCAATAAATTCTCCAGCCAATGGATTGGGGTGTAAATACAAATGTCTGATGAGCCAAGATGAATCTTGTTTTAAGTCGTATACAATTAATCCATATCCACCACTATCGGCTACATAAGCAAATGCATCTCCGCATTTATAAGGCGAGACGTCCACCACATATAACATAAAATAAATAATATTAGCAATTTTATTGTTAGCACGTAATCACCTATAATATAATTTACAGCTTTATCTCTCTGACTGAGTTTTAATATGTCGAGTAGATTGGTATAGAAAGCTTGCTGTGTATTAACCTCCTTCAAAATTTTCTCAGTAGATTAATTAACATAAATTTTTTATAGTTATTTCATACATTAGGATATTCTGTAATAACTCATTAATTATAATACTCCCATAAAAATTATTATGTACCGTATGTATTACATTACTTCTTTCAAATGTTCTATTTTAGTAAAATGACATAAATATTTTTAGAATATATATAAACATAGTATTTTATCGCCCACCTGCCAAGATTCAATTAGTTATAAAATCCTATATAGCTAATAGGTACATAAAAAATAGTAAGTAGACTATAAATGTATTTTTTCAACAGCATCCATATAAAGAAAAGTCAGCGCACTTCACTGGTTAGTAGATATGTCATAAAATTTTACAATAAACAGCACATTACATTTTTGATTTACCAAGTTCTCTAAAGCTCGTTCACTGCTAACCAGTTAATTACCCTATTTAATTATAACGTTAATTGCTACGCGCTAGGTGCGGTGTGTGTGTTGAATGACTTTTAATAGGACGGCTGAATAACTGTAATGAAATAGATCTTTTATTGTAAACATCATTTTTGTACTTCTAATGATTAAATTTATTCACAGAATATGGTGAAAAAATACTTTCTATGCATTTAAATTAAATTTTGTGTTGTTGGTAGTAAGATGTGGTAAGTAATCCACTATTATAATTATATTTTTATGGATGACTCATTTACAGTGATAGTAATCTAACATTTATTATATAATTAAATTGGGTAAAAATATTATGTTTGTTATGTAATTTTCAATATTTTCATTGATATCTCGGATCAACTGGGAAATATTATAATATTATTTAGAGAAAGATTTTCCAATCTACCCCTGTAAATCGAGAGTCAATTTTTATAACTGAAAATTTGGTTTTAAATCTCAGTAGTAGGTATCTACTATATCGGATAAATATTTGTTATACTTACGATGTTATTGAGGAATGGTCTTTCAGTGACGCTGTCATCGTCGAAAAAATGTCTTTTGATAAGTTTGTTTGTGTTGAGATCATAAATCAAAATTGATCTCTCCACCACTTTTTCTTGTTTATCTGTAATCATTTTTCAGAAATAATAGATCACATTCACAATATCTATTCATACAATCAAATCACTAAAACTATTATATTCAAAGTGTTTTCTTATTATAAAAATGTATATTTTAGCCATAATGACTATATTGTATAAAATTTAGTCATCAAATTTTATATTACCAATTATTCCATCGATTCCATCATCTAAGGCCCACAGTCTATCGCAAGAGTCAACCCACACTTGCATAACAGAACCAATTGGCAAGCCATCCTCTACTTTTCGATCTCTAGTTACAATTCCTGAGATTTGATTGGCCTCCCATGATGGATAAGGGGTTAACAAAGGAGATTTATTTTTTTGAATTTGCGCATAATTGAGTGTGGACGCAACGCCAGACTTCCATCTTGGAATTGCAATAAAGATTTTGTCTTTCCATATAGCAAGAGCCAGCGGTACATTATTCTCAGGAATATAACTTCCGCTTTGGATGGCTCTTGTCATATGATTGGGAGATGGCCAATCATATTCAACTTTCTTCCATTCAAATACTTTTTCAAATTCAACCCCATGGGAGAAATGAATTATTGCCAAAACCAGAAATGTTAGTAAAGTATTTTGGGTAATCTGAAATTAGGAAACAAGTTTTAGAATATTATTATATACCTACTCTTGTGAAAGTTGTTTTTTTATTTCATTTGAACATTATCACACAACATCATGAATTACTCTTAACCTTCTCTATGCCTCACGATATTACTATGGCAGTATCTGACAGGCTGCAGATTTTTAACAGCACACGTTGATTGTAGAACAAAGCTCTTTCTAAAATCATTGTAATACCGATAGTTTGGTGCTTAGTATTTCATAATTATTCAAACAGATGTCATTGTGTGTTTTAAAATTTTTTAGATTATGCAAATCAATCGACAGTGGCTAGTAATTTGACTTTAAAGTTGGATAAGATAACTTGTGAAATTTGTACGTGCGGCTTGTCGATCACGGCCTCATAGAGCGAGAAAACTCGCTGACGGCATAGAACCAGTATACATAATTCTCTATATTTATAGTCTCAATAATGGTGTGACAACTGCAATAATGTTATTAACTAAAACAAATTTGTCGAATATAATATAATGAAAGTTAATATTATTTTATTGTAAAATTGAATTCTGCTATGTAATTAATAATAGATATAATAAATTGGTGCCAGGTACTGCTCCCTATTCTGGTGTCTAACTTGTTATTTAGTAATGAATTTATTATCATGTATCATTACAAATATAGGTAAATCATTCTACAGTGGCACCATAGGCGATTCGCGCGTGTATTGAATTGCTTGCGACAATGCCTGTTTAAATGCTAGCAAACAATACCACTACAACTGCAAGCCGCAATTGCCGTACCTATGGTGCCACTGTAAAACGATTTACCTATACCTATCTAAGCTCCGAATAAGAAAAAAATAAATTCCTCAATCCACACACAAGCGATGTCTCTAATGACTACTTAATGCTACTCGTACCTACATTCATTTATTTTGAAAATCTTAATTATCAATTAAATGTATTTCAAAATTGGAATATTCGGTATCACAAAAAATGTTATATAATCAATTATTACGCTGTTAAGATTTAAATATTGTATGATAGGTAATAATTATTCAATATCAAAATCAGTACAATGATAATTTAGTCAACATAGTTTTAAATAACTAAGTACCTACAAATTTACAGAATCTTTCAATAGAAATGTATATTTATTATAAATTTGACGCTTATGTGGTTTCTTACCATTTTAATTATAGAAGTTTCAATTCCGTAGGTAGGTACCTACACTTTTTATAATTATGTAATTCTTAGTAGGTATTCGATAGCGATGTTGATGAGACAATTTTTTTTATACAACTGAATGTTATCTCTCAATAAGTTCAGCAAGTATAATAAGCTTTTGATTTTATATTAATAATAAATTTAGGTAGGTAAATGAAAAGAAAGTTTTTTTTATTTGGAATAAAAAAACAACATAAAATAAAATTTGATAGGGCATGTTGGTACTAAAAATACAAATAATTTTATGGCCTCAATTATTTTATATTAGTGAGTGAAACTGTTGTGTCCAAAATTAGAAAAATATTCAAGTCTAAAAATTCCTTCCAACTTTTATGAAAAGTGTGTAATTTATGTGAAATAGCTACATAGTTTAATATTGATTTTAGCAGCTGTTTTGATATTTGGACAATGAATTAATTAAACAAGAAATACATAAATACTCAGTACTAGTTGTCTAATGCTAAATAAAATAGTGCCCTTTTAAACATCCTTATTACCCCCCCCCCCCTTACTTCTCAACCTGAATTTTTCTAAAAGCGCGTTGACACGGTCCAAGTACGATCCAAGTACACTTGGACCGAGTGCCATCCAAGCGACAGTTTCATACTAATTATTCCTATCTAAGCTACTCGGACCGCGTTCTACTCATCCCTTGGATAGGAATAATTAGTATGAAGATGTCTCATACAAGTGCGCTTGGATGGCACTCGGTCCAAGTGTACTTGGATCGTACTTGGACCGTGTCAAAGCACAATATGTTTTAAAATTTGGATGCATACATAAGTACTAAAAATCTTGTAACAAAAATGACAACGATTATAGATAGATATAAAATCGAAGTGACAGAACGCTAATGGTCAATATATTTTCCTGTAATCATTTAGGAATTGAGCTGACTAATCACTTCTTTCGGATGTAGATAACGCATTATGTATTACTTTCTTATTTACGGTAAATACATACCTAGTGAATACCAACCTTTCCCAACGATTTATGTGGCTGCGACTATATGGGTGGAATTTTTAGTACTGGAATGATAGAATTTTTTCAACCAATGTATAATAATATATTACATAATTAGTATGTTTCAAGTACAGTACAACCGGGCCCCCTCCTTCATAGAGACTTCTTAAATTGAAATTCAAGTCATTGGGCAGATAATTAAATACTACTTTAATAATTATTATTGTAAAATAGTATCGCTGGTGATTTTTTTATTGAATAATATATATTTTCGTGTGACCCTATTAGAGGCGGTAAAATATTTTCTTTTCATAAATATCGGTCTCGGGCCACTAAATGGTAAACACTGCCGTATGAAATAACAAAATGAATTATGCATTTTGCGATAAATGAGATAATTCATATTTTTTTTTAAATAAATTCACCGAAGGCCACTGTAATTTTATTATGTAAGATTTATAACATAAAAATAAATATATCTTTAATATTATTTTACTGTTGATAGGGAAGTACAGAAGAGTGATAGTATAACATTTTTTTTTAAATTTAGAATACTTAGATTGGTTGATACTAAAAAAAATCATGAATGACCTTTATTAATGCGTATTACAGAATTTAATTAGGTAATTAATTTACAAATAATCATTTATAACTATTTACATAGAGTGCCTTCTATGGCTGTATCTAAATCGATGTACATAATTCGTATATTAGTTGTATTTTGATCATGTTGTCCATATAAAAACTTAGGTAGGCGATTAGATAGAACCCAAATTATGCGAGATGAATCGATCTGTAATAAGATAAAGAATTAATTTTACATTGCCGAATATTTTATTATAATAATATAAACCTTTCAATCATAATAATAGAATGAATTATTCTATTTTCTTACATATATATTATAAATAACTATTTTTTTATTCAACGAATAATTCACAAGATTTAAGAATGTAACATTCTAATTATTATTGAAAATACATAATTTTGAAAACAAAAATAGAAAAAATCTTTTTGAAAAAAGTAAGACACCCCGCAGGAATAGAACCTGCATCTCCCGGGTATCGCGCCCACGCACATTGGCCACTATGCTAAATGAGTCATACTTAATTGCCGCAAATTTTAACTAATGGCTTTTTTCAAAAAGATTTTTTTCTTTTGGTTATAATTTATAATATTTTTTCTCAGAAGTGTTTTCAAAATTAGGTACTTACCTATGTTCAATAATTAGAATGTTACATTCTTAAATCTTGTGAATTATTCTTTACATACTTGTATACAATACTTTAATTGTAATTTGCATTTTAAATAGGTTATCAATATGTAGGTACCCATCTATAAACATTAAAAAGAAAAATATTTTTAACAAGTAAATAGGTACCTACATATTATTAAACATGAACTTACAATAAATTTATAAATAATATTAGTACCAAATTAAAAAAAAAAACCGTTTATTGAGAAAAATTCATGTTACAAGATTAATTGTATGATTATTTTTCATTCTCACGGATAGAGTTACAGTTAGAAGGTGATTTTTTGGAAAAAAATTGTAATTTTAATGTATTTTTCTTTTTTTTAAATTATCAATTAATGGGTTACTCACGGTGTGATCACAAGTCACAATACCTACCAAACCTCAATTTGATATAAGTAGATAAAAAGAATTCCAAGTTGAATACCTTTTCACTTATTTAAACTATAAATTACGTAGGTATTCAAAAAATCACCACTAAATAATTTTATATAATAATAAAATGAATATGCGTAACGATTACACGTTTTTAAAAATTGTATGTTTATCAAATTAAAATTAAATATTTTTTATTTTAATGTTTTTATATAAATACTACGCGTTGGTTATTTTAAACACTTTATTAGTAAAATATTTTAAAACGCATATTTTTAATATTATATTAAAGGATCATTGTCATATATATTAACCTTTATATCACAAGGAAATTCAAGATTTTCCGTGTTTTCCGCAAATAGCGTTAGACTAGAAGGATTTAATTGTGTAGTAGATTTCCAGCAAGCCAAACCATTTCTGTTCACCTAAAATAACAAATAAACATAAATTCTATCAGAAAATAGATACGGTGCCTATTTTCTTTCGCGTAAACGAACACATTAAAATTTTCTGAATTAAAATTAAAACAATATCATATATATTATATTCATCCAGATTCTAAGACAAATTAAAATCATGTGGCTACTTTAAAAGTATTATGTCAGTATCGACTGATTATGAACATTTAGGACAGAATCAAGAGTTTCAACATATGAGATGGACAAATAAAATACAAATTGTGTTAAATGTTGACTAGTTGAATAGTACAAAATTGTCATCAATCAAAATTAAAATTCAATTTCCATCGACTTTTCCTCTGTCAATGTCAATTTAAAAAGGAGATGAAATTTTAATTACCTGAGTATACACTATTACTTCAGTTTTGTTATCATAGCAATTTGTGGTTGATTGAGTCTTTGGCCCACGCTCTCCAATCACCTAGATATCAACATCAGAATAAGTGTTGTAACTACATATGGAAAAATTTTAAGTCAAGACTATGTAATTGTAGAGAAACATATTAAGAATTATGATGCGAATTTACCTTGTAGTCATCGAATGCGTTGATGTCATTTGACCACGTTCTATTTTGTATTGTTTTAGTCGAAACCTCAAATTGCGTTGTGCTCGTTAACGGATGAAAATATAAAGTGCGATATCTAAAAATATAAATAACATTTTGAAAAATATTTATGAAAAATCACTAATTTAAGTAATTCTAATGAAATTATGGCTATAATGGCCAGTACTATTTTTCAAGCATCATAATGTTTACTTACCCATTTTCTCTAACATTGCTCAAAGTCAGCCCCAGGACACCGTCCGTCCAATGGGCTCGAATGCCCCCGACCAAAATTTCTCCAGCCAACGGATTCGGATGGAAATACGAATGCTCTATAAACCATGACGAATTATCTTTTAAGTCATATACGATCAATCCGAATCCACTGTGATCTGCCATGTAGGCATATGCATTGTCGCATGTATCGGAAGTCACATCCACCACATGTAAAAATAATAGAAATTTCATTCAGTTTACTTAAAAAAATAGCATTTAAGAATCTACATATTATGCCTGCATCATGGCCCCCACAATGGGGGGGAGGTGCTGACAGGGCTCTAGCCTGAGGGCCCAGGCTCAGGAGGGCCCAGAGAGGCCAATCAACCAGATAAGTGAGATAAACATACATCACAAATTTCACAACACAAAACACAAAAAAAAAATCGCCTGCTTCTTATAATATTATTATTTTAAATTATGTGGTTGTACCCACAATACAATTTTTAATAGTGTGTTATTACTCGACAACTCCGTAATTCAAATGGATGGTAGGTATATAAGTATATAAAAAAACTAAATATACACATTTTACCGCGTACACCATTTGGAAAACGCTTAGAGGGTAACACTGCCTTTATCCTTAGTGATAGATAGGGGGGCCCGCCAAAGATCCTAGCCTGGCGGCCCGCTTAATGATGTGGGGGGCATGACCTGAATATTTACACAATTTCGCATTTTTATATGCATATAATTATTATTGAAAGTCCAACATATTATCATAATACTATACTCATAGATTCCTCTTAACTCACAATTTATAGTTCTCGCCACTAATCGAACGGCAATTTTGGAGGAATTTTATTTTTTGTACATTGATTTTTATGCCGGTTATATCATTTAGATATTGCATGTTATTGGATTTTTATAGCTTCAATTTCAAATTTATTTATTTTACATATATAATGAACATGCTAATAAATAAATTCAAAGCGTTCACGACATGATGCAAATAAGTTTTAACAACTTTTCAAATATAATTAGAGTAAATAATACAACAATAAAATAAGAAATAAAATACGAAAAATAAAAATTGATAGAACTTATCTTAAAATTTATAAAACAACGTCCACCTAAATTCATCTCACGTAAGTGGAATATATCAATATCCGAAGCGATTTGATTAAACACAGTTATTGGTATTACTAATGGCAGGTTAGTTCTGCACCTTGGGAGAACAAACAACGGATGCCCTCGATTCCTAAGTTAATTATCGGAGACACACAAGCCAATACCACCAAGGATGGCAGAGTTTCCATTTACGCTGCGTATAAGTCGACCATGTTTCTACGAACGGATTATACTTTTTATTTTATGCGATATTGGTGTAGGTACAAGTTTTTCACTTAAAGACGTCTTTAATTACACGTGGTACCTACTGTGAAAATAAATCTTGTCGGGAAAGTAGTATATATAATAATATAATATATAGGTATACGAATGTTTATGATACATACGATATTACCAAGAAATGTTCCTGCCTTCAGAGTATGTTCTTCGAAGAAATGTCGTTTAACCAGTCTGTCTGCCTTAAGGTCATATATTAATATAGATTTATCCACTACTTTCTTGTGATCACCTGAAAATAATTATTTTTAATTAAAATAATATTCACTGGTTTCGTCTGTGTCGGTGTCTTTTTCGATATTTCTTTTTTTCTCACGTTAACGGTTAAATTAACCATAATATGCTTGTGACGTGTGATTCTAGTGCGTATCACTCACCAGTTAATATAAAGATGTTTTAAACTTACTTAAAAGTGAAACTTTTTTACGGGCAACAAAAGTTTCACCGGTAGGGAGAAACCGAATGATTTGAGACGAAAAAAACCGTCATGGCCGATTCGAAAATTGAAAAACAAAAAAGCACATGCCAAATTGAAACCGAGTCAAATGTGATAAAAGGTTGATAAAATTTCTTAATGGATATGTTTCTGATGTGTTTCATATGATATATACATGTTCAACAAAGAATGTTACAGTGATGATACTTTCGCGTTCATATATTAGTGGCGGTGATATTGAACATTAAGAAAATGGAAAATAAAACAAATAGTTTCACTTCTGTAGCGTGCACTCGCATGCATTGCATGTCGAGTTGGGTTTCGGGAATTTCCCGACGGGAATTCTCGAGAGATTTTTGCGATTTTCCATCCCGAATCTGGAGAATTGAAATTTTTAACATTTCTTTATTATCATTAAAAAAACGATTTTTTATATTATGAAAAAAGTGGACAGAAAACACAAAACGCTCAAAGACTGATCGGGGCATTTAACGAATATAAGCAAATGTCGACTCAAAATGAGTGCAATTTTTACAACATCAGGGAATTTTGTGACTCAAAAGCGTACGCAATTGTCAGACGCAGCGATTGACAGTCTGTGTTTTTTGAAATTCTATTTTAATAGGTAATATTTTGAATTATTTTTGTTTCCCTACTTCTATTTTGTTTGTCTTCTTACATAAATAAAAAAATCATATTTTTTTGGAATCTGTCTGATTTTAGGATTTTTACACTTTTTTTTTTAATTTCCCGATATCTCGAGAATTCTCGAGAATTCTTTTCTGGAAATCCCAAATCTCGAGAATTCAAAATTTCATCATTTCGGCAAATCCCGAATCTCGAGATTGAGATTTTCTAGGGAAATACCCAACTCTAATTGCATGCAGTTAAACGTATTAAAAGTTACTTACCAAATATTGCTTCCACTCCATCGTCCAAAACCCACAGTCTATCACAGACATCAACCCATGTCCGCATCACAGAAACAATTGGTGTATCAACATCTTTAGATATCTTGGAGTTTCTTACAGAATCGGTGATTAAATTACTCTGCCATGATGGGTAGGGTAACAGCAATGGTGATTTATTTTCTTGTATTGTCACATAGTTGAGTGTGGATGCGACGCCATTCTTCCATCTCGGAATTGTGATGAAGATTTTATTTTTCCATAGAGAAAGACCTACTGGTACATTGTTCTCCGGAATATAATTCTTGTTCTCTATAGACTCTGATAAAATGCTAGTGTTAGGCCAGTTGAATTCAACTTTGTTCCAGGAAAACTTTTCATTTAGCTCAACTGCTTTGGATTGCTGCACAGCCATCAGGGAACATATTATAAACATACTTTGAGTAATCTGGAATGAATATTATTCAATGTAATGGATGTTGAAATAAATTAACATATTTCAAATCAAATCAAATTTATTTATTTTTTAGATATTATAATGAACATAACAAATTCAAAGCGTTCACGACATAACATAAAATAAGTTTTAAAATACAAATACTAACAATTTTTAAAATACAAATACAGAGAAATGTGACTGAATAATACAATAAGCAATAAAATAATAAATATAAAAAGAAAAGAAATAAAATAAAATAAAAAACAAAAATAAAATCAGATGGTAAGTTAGTTATTGAATTATTGGCGTCTATGTTCTTAGATCTCTGTTATTATAATCTATTCAGAATATTATTGGAAGTTTGCGATATATTATTATAGTGAAGGTAGGTAAATTTTACCACGTCATTGGCATCATTGTAGGAAGTTTCCAGGCTCATACCTTTTGAAGAAAAAAAATACTAAATACCCAGAACAATGTGTTCAGCACCGTTGATTATCTGAATTTGTAAATATTTAGTATTATTTCTGTATTATAGAAACACAGCATCTGCTTATTTAACATAATATAATCTGACGTATTGTAGTAGTAAGTTTGTAGCCTCAAGTAGGGACAAAACATATTATAAAAAAAGAACTACCTATCAATAAATATAACTATTAAAAGCTATTTAAACCACTATTGTATAGCAATCTTAAGTAGGTAGGTATCTACCTACATTTATTATGTTGACCTTTATAAATATGTATAGATCATACAAATCCGGGCACAGAAAATTCTCTCTCAAATTCAACGATAGTTGGATATACTATTAACCCTGAATTAATAGAGTCATAAAATAATTGGAAATATTTACAACGAATGTTTTCTTTTTCGAATTCATCGCGACAATTCTATAAGCGTATTGTATATTTGAAGGATTTTGTTTTAATACTATTTAACTTTTGTTGTTTTTTGTGAATATACTTGCGTTTTGAAAGCATACGTCATATAGTAGTACCTAAGTAATGAATAAAATTACTTACATTAAATTCATTTTCAAAAAACCTAAACTGTATGATTTCTTAATACCGAAAATACCGGTATTTGTGATTTTTGAAACCGGTATTTATTTATTGAATAATAAATGACCCGGTTTTGAGATACCGGTATTGTAATCCCTAGCCTCAGGCATATATCTACATATGCAACTCAAGAATAAATGTAAAATTAACAAAAAAAACTTTAGATAATCGATTTATGCTTATCAATGGTTATGCTAGAGCAAAATTCGTGACGGTTTATCAAGTATGTGGGTACTCCCTGTGTAGAAAAATATTAAAATTATGACACTTTAAACACTCAAATGAACCCTATTCAATTAATACACCCATGTGAATGGTGCCTAAACACCTGTTGGCATTTAATCAGTTAATCAGAGAACCTGACAAAGGGCGTAAATGTTAAATATAAAGTAGTATGCAATAATAGTATTAAAGAGTTTAATTTCAGTTTGGATGATAAAAATAAAATTACCATTTTGGAATTGATCCCACAAATAAATACGATAGTTTTGTATGCGTGATAATAAAATTGTATAACACACGATTAAAAAATAGCATAGGTACCGATCACTAAACTTTCAATAATAAATAATACTACACGCCTAGGAAAAACTTCAATGTTATATGATTATTATTTTGTTGAAATTCAAAAATATCGATTAACATTCTCGTTGCCCAAAGATAAAGTTAATTGTGTAACATAAAATTCCAATTACGTAAACAAAACATAAAGCCCAACATACACTATCAAACTTTTATTTATACATACAAGAAAAGTCTGTTGTGAAAAATAAAATTAAAAAGAATTTTTCTATTGGGTTGTTGAAAAGCTGGTTGTCGTTCCATTGGTGGAATGTGAAACATCCCGGTTAAGATTAGTTCGCATGATTTATAGATGGATTGCTAGGTTAAGGCTATACCTCAGTTGAGGCATGGTCTAAAAAGATCGTGGCTAGGCGATGCGCGGATTGTGCAAATGACGCGTGCCGAACGAAATATAATTTGTCATATAAGTCCAACATCTGTCCATTTCAAGTTCTGTTTATTGTTCTATTAGTAACAATAATAATATATTCAGTAACATGTTTTCTTTTTCAAGTAAATGGGTAACGTTTTTTAGTCATCTTAACACGATTTAAGAATTAATACCCCCGTCGCCATCATGAAACCAATTGACGTGTTCACAGCTCGACTTTCACTCTCCGATTGCCAGCGAGTCCAAAATTTCGTCGTACCTATAGTTGAAAATTATTTGCCGTTTCACTGAAGTACCGTCTTAAGGATAATTGCACTCCAGGCGGCGAAAAATGTATGTACGAATCCCACTCGGTCCAAATTTTTTTTATAAAATGTGTTGTTATAAATAAATATTTAACATTCTTAAATGTTGTGTATCCAATATTGAACAATATTGTATGAAATAAAGAAACACTAAACTAGAGAATCCTAAGAGTTTGTTTGAAAAGTAGAGGTTCCAGAGGTTCTTTTTCTTCACTTTGATAGTTTTTGGCTCCATCTCTAGACGGGAAAGTTTTCTACAACATAATTGCATGCGACATATAATTTTTAGAAAAAGATGCGTTACATTTATTTAGTACTCATCTATTTCTGAAAATATAACGATTTTACGAATTGTATGTTTTGACTCTTAAATCTATGGACAATTACTTAATAATTATTATGTTGTACAAACAGTTTCATCGTGTGTGGACTACATAAAGTCTACGTCCATTAGTCATTAGATAACAATACTGATGTCTTATTATTAAGATTATTTCCATAGCATGAGAATCTGTATTTTGTAGCTGCTCTAAATAATAATATGATGATTATTATAATTTTTGATCTTCTCAATAAACTTCACTAAAATAATATAAGTATGTACTTTTTTGAGTATTATAATAGAACTATAAACATTCTACATAAGCATGAAGTTCGATAGTTTTGACAGAAAATATGACGTAGCTTGAGCGACGGCAAGCGATAGAAAACGATGCAATAGGCTTCATATAAGAGCAGAGAGACCTGGTTAAGGGTTAATAAAATTCTGAAATAAATTGAATACGTGTATTAATTAAGGCGCTAAGTACCAAAAAAATAAAAACTGACATTTTTATAGAAAAATGTTCTACATACCAACGCCAATAACTTCAACTATAATAGTCTAAGTGCCTCAAGCAAGTCAAAAAAACACAGCAAAATAATTAAACCTGTCGACGTTGTAAGTCCGTTGGCGTGTTTTATTTATAATGATGTAAGTAGCACTGCAGTGGTCAACGGCATTCAATATAAAATAGCTGACGATGGTGTGTTGACACTTGCGAGTTCTTAATACCTAAAATTATAGAAGCTGCCGTGATTGCTTCACACTGTAAAACTACATTTTTCAAAAGGTCTGCTTCATGAAATTTTACTGCAATGACTCGGTATATTGTAACTACAGGCAATACTACTTTTTGTTAGTTAGAGCCTTATTTAATACACGTATTCAATTTAATAAAAATTATTTGCGTTGGTGACGCCATAGTTTTCCACTTGTTTCCACTCGACAGTTTGACAAAAGGCGAACAATTTCTGTTTAAGGGGGGTCCTTATGCCAACAGAGAACCTAGCGGAAAAATACGAAGCTTGCAATTTGAGATTTTTTTTGATAATTTACAATTATTGGGGATCCTACATGCCAACAAAGAACCTAGCGGAATAATACGAAACTTGCATTTTGAGATTTTCGTTTAATAATATACAATTTCAACTGTATTAATTAATAAATATGTATCTGAAAACAATAAAAAGATTTTTTTTTTAATTCAAAGATATAATAAAAATTAAAAAAATATAATAAAATGTGAATTCGTTGCAGGGTCACATATTATTATTACATTATATTTTATGGTCATATTTATTATTAAAATTTAGTTTATTAAGTTGTCAATTTTTTCACGTTTAGATTTTAGACTAATTCATCGTTTTAATATTTTTTATATTTATTTTAAAAAACATCGATTTTTATAAAAATATAAATGTGTATAAGTAACTTGAAATCCTTTTTATTTATATCAAATTTTATTTAAGGTATGGTCCCAATATTGAAGCTTGATTTCCACTATAATAGGTATGTAGTATATTATTTGTTATTTCTAACTAAATAATTATGGTCGATAACAAAAAAGTGAAGTGTATGTCTGTGATTTCTAAATATTTACCTATTGATTAACGTTTTGACTATATATATATATATATATATATATATATGTTCAGAGCCGGCTGTATATTTGAGGGGCTAATACGTATTGGGGGACTAAAATAGATTATGGTTAAAATGTAAATTTTAAAAAGTCAATTTTTCGTACAAAAACTTTTAGTCTTTGTCCGTGATATCACTTATTATATTTTTATTTAAGCTTTTAATTCCTAATAGACACAGAACAAAGAACCCTGTTGAGTTTGTTCATACAAATTTTATTCTTTCGTAAACAAATAAATGCGGATGGACATGGTTAAAAATGAACTCTGCCTCCATTGTAGTAAGGATAATTATTGGAAATCCGTGTTAATTTCTGTACAGTAGTATACAACACTGTTTTCCAATTCTGCTAATGTGCCTGCAGACGTCTTCTTAAATATTACCGCATATGCATAACAAGCACTTGTATGCAAGTGAAAAAAAAACTTGATAACTAAAATACCCACATTGCAATGTCATTGACATATTCTGCTAACGTATCCTGTAAAAAATTTAGATTTTATATGTGAGTTTTTGTCATATGTGTGTCAATGTTGTCGTTTGATACCATCTAATGAAATATACATACCTACATAGAGTTTAAAATAAAACGCGTGGAAAATATTTGTAATAACACGAAACTGGTTTGTTTACTGCTAGATTGCATTGTAGTTTTTTTTTTGCTGTTATATTTCAACTTTTTCTAAAAAGTCATAATTGTGCAATAAAATGGCTTCCTGAATTTATATTAGCTAATAAATTAATACTATCGATCGAAAGTATTCGATGTAATTAGAATTTAGCTAATAAATCTCTCGTATGTAATTATTAATGGGGCACAGTATAGATTAAGGAATATGTTAGTTATTAGATATCTATAATAAATTAATATTACATTGGCTTGACAGGTCAATGACGAATCTTTTAACGATTATTGATTGGTCATGTGGTTAGGCTAGTTTTTTTTATATGCTATTAATTATTACGAAGATCAGTGACCGTATAACGAAAGCATTGATACTAATTAATTAAATAATTTAATATAATACGAATGTCTTGGAAAACGATGTAGAAAGTCCATTCAAGGAGATGTGAAAACAATTACTAAATACTATACTAGTAAACTATATGTACTAAATTATTTTCAATGTCTGTTTGATCCAAAGCGATGTGAATGACCCAGTGAGTTGGGCGAATGGCCAACCACGTTCATCCCTAAGGACCCTGCCGCCCTTGTGTTAAACAGAAAAAAAAACAAAAACAGTCGCTCCCTATCCAACGCAATTAAAAAAAAAGCACTTGCTAATTTTGATGATTAAAAAATCGAATTAAAAAAGAAATTAATACATCAGCACGTATGTAAGTATTATAAACAAGTATTTTTTCAGGTATCAAGTCAAATTCAAAAATAAAATGCACATAAGTTGGTATGGGGCAGCGGTCGGCAAACTTATTAGTCAACAGAGCCAAATATCAACAGTACAACATTTTATTGATATTTCTTTTGAGAGCCAAATTTCTTAAACATAAACTATATAGGTAGGTAACTGCACTCCTTATAAACTTAATAAACTGTAATTAAAGTTCTAAGTCTTAATTAAACTATAGGTACACTGAATATAACTTGATATCATACTTAATAATGATCTTATTTATTAATAAAAATTACATTGTAAGTAAGGCATCCATAAAATTAAATCATGACAAAGACTGACAAACAGTGAAAAATGGCCTTGCATCTCCTTGGAAAGTTTAGATAAGTCAGGTTTGTATATTGTTGTTTTTAATTTTAAGCACGACTCCGATTGTCATCAAAAGACGACTTCTCAATTTACTCTTGATAATGTTCATGCTTGAAAAAGATTGTTCGCATGAATATATTATGTATAACCGAAAAGGGAAAGATCAGCACATGCTAGATTTTTCAACTGATCATATGAGACAGAGCCACATTCAAGGGGCCAAAGAGCCACATGCGGCTCGCGAGCCGTGGTTTGCTTTTGGGATGGCATAAACAAATGATCATGGTCGAAATAACTAACAATATGAGTTTGTTTTAATTATATTTAAGCATCTGCAGTGCTTCTCAAATTTTTTCATACCATGGCCCCCGAAATCAGAAAAAAATCCAAGGCTCCCCTCCCCAAAAAAATTAGTCTTTAGTGACCAACAGTACTTTATTTACCATTATTTTAGGTACATTTTTATTTTTAAAAATAATGAGAAGGGTGTGATTGCATATTTTTACATAATACATCAATATCCGGTACAATGTTTGAAATGCTACTTCACAGGGTTTGCTCCAAAGCCTCCCTCCGTTGAAAGACACGACCTGTGTTCATTTTTTTATTACCAGTAATGATAAAAATGCTATTTCGCATAAGTATAATAATTATTGTCACAAAATGAATTATGATTAACGATGCTGCGTTTGCGATTGACGGATATTCTTGTTGTCGCCTTATCCAAAATTTTATTCTGCAAGACTTATTTCATTAAATTCGATTTCAAGGGAAGTATCTGATCAAATATCAATCAATTTTTCTTGAGCTGCTCACGTTTTATAATCATATTTTAAGAATTTAGCAAATGGTGTTCTTCTCCAATTGGACTTTGGTCTTCATTTAAGTTTGGGAAATATTATACGTCAAGTGATCACGTTTTTATATATTTTCTAAAATACTGAAATATTTCGCGGCTCCCTGGCAGGAGTTCCAGGGCCCCCTGGGAGTCCGCGCCCCCCAGTTTGAGAAGTACTGGTCTAAGGGATATAGCAATATTAGCTGTGAAACGATTTAGTTAAAACATGTGTATTACGAGTATTACGTTTAGTGCATTCCTTTCGATAACAGTATTTTCGCAGCTGATATTTTGATGATTTTGTTTGGCTATAAGAATATCTTTGTGAAAAGCAGCAGTCACTAAGCTTTGATTTTTTCTAAGTGACGATTTCATATTTTACAATGAAAAGTATTTTTTGACTGTTCTCTCATTTCGGCCACCCTCGTGCAATGTACATTTCGTACGTACATGTGGCGAACTACCATTCTTCATAAAAATAATTTTGGTATAACTTCTTTCTATGCTATGGAGGCCCATGTGTCTTTCTTGGCGATGAAAATAGTACCAAATTAAATTCACAGCAATTGACATACCTACATTGTCGATCTACTATTGAAATACAGAATTTCTTTGTATACATTTTGAATACAGATTGAATTGGATTCTTCCACTAATTTTGATTGGGTATGGGATCAATTTTAATATTCACTTTTCAATTTCGATCCGTATCGTCAATTTCTCAAATATAATATGTATTTCTTTTTATGTAATTCATGTGAATGCACGCCTAAAATATACTTATTAACGTCGTCACGTATTTACTCTTTTCCAGGATTTTTTAAAATTTGTTTGTTTCTAGGGCTTATCAAAAAATGTATTTTATATAATAAATGATCCAAGTGTATCTTAAATATTGAATAAAAATAGTACTCTGTCAATTCCATTATTAGTTTTATAAACTAAGAACTTCTAACCAGTTTGAAGAGATTTCCACTATCATCAAAAGTCACGAAAAATTTATTCTGTATCATTCATTCTAGATCATCTCTTGGTGAATTTACAAAATGTTTTTATTACCCAATACTGTGATTATTTGTAAGCCCATGCATATTCTCTACTTATTAACCAATCTTTAAATTCAGGATCAAAATTTATTGAACATTGCAGTTATTTCAATTGAAGTATTTTGAATTTCCATTAAATTGCAAACTTTATGCTGGTTTCTATAATTTGGACTGTGCCACATGTAGATAATATAAGGGAGTTTGTTTAAAATCCCATTAAACAGTTGGTAATATAACTACATTTCTTTTTCAAACCGTTTTCTAAATGTTTTCATTACTTAAAATGATCAAAACACTGAATGATAATGTAAAAATACTTTTATTGTGTAAAAAATAAACACCGTCACATCTTTATACGAACTAAAAATCACATTTTATTTGTTTAAGCACAGACTGTTCCGGCGATAGCTTCCTGAACGGCCACTGTGCAGATTCTGAAGTTGATTTCATTTTTATCCAACCCCTTGAAGATAAATTTCGGGAGTCTGTCAGAGAGCACCCACACTTTATCGTCAGAAACCTGAAAAAATATATGACAATATTATTACAGAATGATTTAGTCTTTATTTCAATCTTCTTCTTCTGGCACTGATCCAGTGTGAATCCTCGCCTCCTCAGATCTGTCTCCAACAATATTGCAATATTGTGCATGCAATAGACAAAATTGAGCTTTATTGAAAACTCCTCTAAGTGCCCATCTCTTGAACTAGCCATAAATTAATCACGAGCTTAATACAGAAGCTGCTCGCTTTACTTTTGCGAAATTTGATGCATCTCGGATTGAGTAAATATGATATATAATTCGCAGGTGGATCGTTAGTTCTAAAGATACGAGCACTCACTCACACAGTGAAAAACGTAAGGTTTGAGTCCCACTTTTTGAGGTTTTTCAAAATTAAAACCTAACTAAACAAAAAATTAAATGATTTTAATAAAAATTTTTTCTGTAGATTTTTCAAAACTTGTAAAAATTAAATTAACAAAAAACCGACTATTGTCTTTGTTCTCACCTTCAAATCGTTAGGGAACTCCAATTTGACTGGGTCGCTGAGGATAAGGGCTGTGTTTTCAGGAGTCAGAGGCTTTTTGGGGTTCCAGCAGGCTACTCCATCACGGTTTACCTATGGAAACATAAAACATATTTGATTACTTATTACCTATTTCCAAATTAATAAATCAAACTGTTTCTGGAATTAAGGTGATTAAAGCTAAATAAATAATATAGTAAAGATTTAATTTATAAGAGGTTTGTACTTTTCAATACAGATCAGTGACACAAGTTTATTCTTTCGGTATCTTCAGCATCTATATAATATTCCTAAATATCGCATATATTATATATACGTTGATACACAACTATTTATGTAACAAACGATTGTCAAATACACATAAATACCAACGTTTTTTTGTCAGTTGCATACTTGTTATAGTTGGATGCTGAGAGGCAAAATTTGGCGCACTAAAATTAACTATTATGAAAATGTACAAAATTCATTGAAAATCATGTTGGCATGCACTTCCGATAATATCAATATTATTTCAATTCCTTATAGTATTGCTTACAATATAAGTAAAAATATCATCACCACCATCAGCCTGAATCTATCCACTGCTGAATGAAGGCAAATATATTTTGTAATAATTATTTACCTATCAATTATCATTCTTGGATATTCGTTTAGGTTTTGGATCTAACCAGAAGAGAAAGAATAGTCAATAGAGTAACGAAATACACGTAAAATCAAATATTTCCACAACTTTCATTTTTTTTCCATTATATTTCTATAATTTCCTGCCGAATAAATTTCAATAGAATGTGTTCTAATATATTTTTCGCTCCCATAATTATTTGAAAGGCTAGGAATATTGTAATATATGGATTTAATAAAATAACAATCAATAATTAAAATATACAATAAATATGTATCAATAAATACCTGAGTATAGAATAAGACGTCTGATTTCTCATCATAGAAATTGGCTGAAGACTGTGTGTTAGGTCCACGTTCTCCAAGAAGCTACAAAGAAGAAAAAAATATATAGAATAATTTAATTCAAACAAATGATATGATTTTCATCCAGAGTGACAATCGCACAAGAGAGCTACCACGCAGGCCCGATTACGCCAATGCGACTGCTCAGGTGCAGGTAGAGAGTGTGTGCGTGTGTGTCTGTGCTGCGTTACAGACAGACTTACAGATAAATCAAGACACATATTATAATGTAACGTTTGCAATTGAGCATATGTATATCACATTTCCAGTTAGCGAGGCCATGGCAAAAAAGCTCTGGTTTAAAAATCTCAGTGACTGGATTGAGCTTATTAGCACTCCATCCTGGTTCAAAGCAGCGGTATACAGGGAAAACATACCACATACATTAATTTTGGTTTTATTTTGCATCTTTCCGTTTGTGATAAATTAAAATGTTGTTCGGAGTTTCTATGGGTAGGTACCTTAAAGTCATGGAAGTTGTCTGAGCTTGTTGCAAGTGTCTTGTTTTGCAGAATCGCGCTAGAAACTTCAAATTCCTTTGTAGCTGAGAAGGCGTGGAAATAAACTGGACGATGTCTGAAAATTAAAAAGGAAATTGTGTCATCAATATGAATTATTATCAGTTAGGTACCTACGTAAATATATATATTGTTGTTGTAATATTTATAGAAAATGCAGATACCAAATATCTACTACAATAATTGGTATAATGTAAGAATTTTCGCAAAAGTCAAATTCCCGGATGCCTGGGCAGTATCAACGTATTTTTTTGGATAATAAATTTATAAAAATAGAACATAATGTACCTAGAGTATGGTACTTATTTAACATAGTTTAATTAAGACCAGGATCCGGTTTCGTTTGCTAAGCAGGATTTTCTAAACTTTCAATCTTTCAGTTAAGAATGTATTGATAAGCAGACGAAACTCTACTGCTGTTATTATTTACCGATAGTGAATAAATATGTGAAATACATAAGTACAATAGGTATATTGTATTATATTTTAATTAATACGTACCTACAACTTACAATGTTTTTCCGCTTATATTAATAGTTAACACCGTTATTGTTATATCAATGGGTTAGTCGGTTAAAAGGTATTTGAAGACATTTTGTCTCATTGAAATATATATTAGGTATTTTCGCCTTGAACTTTCAATCGATTCGAACCTTTCAAATTCATTTTTCTCAAAACTTAGTTTATGTAGATACAACATCTATGAATTAAACCACCGACATATTAAACTCAACTCGGCAAATCAACGCGATATAAAATACTATAAAATACAAACACTCAACATTTGAATTCAAAATGTTTACCATAAATGCGCATATATATATAGGTATACCTACGGACTAAGGAGTACAAAATTGCTTACCCATCGCTCTGAATCTTGGCTGGGGCGACGCTGAAGACACCATCGGTCCATTCGAACTTGATGCCGCCGACGTTGTACTGCCCGGCAATAGGGTCGAAGTGGAAGTAGTGATGGCTCACTCTCCAGGACTCGTCGTCCTTCAGACTGTAAACGATGATACCGCTGCCTCCAAGATCAGGGACGTAAGCGTAAGCGTTGTCACAAGAATTGGCCGTAGAGTCTACAATCTGGAACATTAAGTTATTCATACATGATACACATAATAATTCTAGGAGTTGGATATTTTGCCTCATTTTTATGGACATGATTGTAGCATTCGAAAAAAGTGAATACGTAAAGCTTTGAATCCCAGTCATATAATACTTAACCATCACCACCATGCCCTCAAACTGTTCGTTGCTTAACAAACGATGACCGCCTTTCAAAGTTGTACTGGGAGTATCACTGGAAGTTATTCCCAAGGTGCAATTACAAACGTAAACCCCTTAGAACCAATCCGTGTCATGAGACCCAACATTTGGTTGTGAAGTATCACCAGTTATGCCTGAAAATGTTTCAGGAATTGATACCTAAGACTGAGGTTACCATGCAATGAAAACTAAAAGCTTCCTAATGACATGTTAGCATGAGCCGAGCCGAGCAAGTATTTCAAAAGAATTCGCGACGTATTCACATGTGTGGAATATGCCTAAATTTTCGACGAACACAAAATGATTCGAGGCTTGCAATACCGCGCCTCTGCTGCAGCTTGCAGGTGTGTACACAGCTTTATGGCGGCGAATCAAACAGTGAAGATAATAAGTATCGTAACAGATGCGAATATATAGCATGTCCAATGGACTCAGAAAGGAAGTTGAAGATAGAACCAGTTTCAAAGACATACCTCGCATGAACACTACAAAATAAAATAGCCTAGCAACTCATAATCTAGTAAGTTCCATAATAAAGGTGCTAGTAATGAACTAAAATAATATGTTAAACGCATTTATTGCCTCTGTTTTATTTTGTTTAATGTTTCTTATGGTAAACCAGGCATATCGTAATAAGTATATCAACCAATCAGTATAAACATTGGAAATAAGATTTAATCTCAAAATAAAACTGTCGATTTTACTGCTTTTATAATGAGATAAAAATAATAACAATCATTGTTCCATTACAATGCTAAAATTATGTGTAAGTTGTTTTTATAAGTCTGTGAGATTTAAAAACCCCAGACAAACAATGGAATGCATTTTCACGGAAGTCTTGGCGCTTTAATGGCGCCTATTTTGATTTTGAATTTAGGTACTATTATTATACATTATTTGGTTGTTTAAAATTATCGCACATCTGCCAACAATGCTATTGTCAACTTTACGCCTCAGAAGATTTAAGAAAACAATTCCGTTGTAAATTCATATATTTAATATTAATAGTCTTGGATCTTTCGCAAAGCTCCAAGGACGACAGGTGCGCTGATCGTGAACAGCATAATACAACTGATGCAGTCTGTAGATATTTATTTGTACTGACAGCAGGTCATTTCGGGTACTCTGCTACTGTGAATCGTGTATCGTGATGATTTTAAATTTATTGTCTATGCCCTTTATTTATAATGGGAAATTAATTCAGCATAATATTATATTTTATTGTATCTATACTATCATAAAAAGGTAGTAAATGTAGATATTTCATAACAACAAATCTATCGATTAAATCCAATAATATTTACTTTGCACATTAGGGAATCCAATCTCGAGCCAAAATCTTGATCCCGGGATTTCGGGATTACAATTTGACGATCCCGGGATTGGCATTTTTTCAATAGTTAATATTAAATTTATATATATACAAATACTGTTGATAAAATCGGTCAAAAATAAATCTAGAATAATTTATACTATTTAAGACATTTATTGTGTACGTTCAATCTTGGAAATACATAGGTTTAATGCTTCCACTTCATAAATCTAATTACGTATGAGATCATGGAGGAATCACTTTGTTAAAAGTGCGAAGCATTGTTTTTTTCCAATCTTTCTCATTTTTATTAATTTATGTGGCAACACGTTGCTAATAAATCAAACTTCATTCAAACTCAGTTTATTTCTAATGTAGTTATATGTTATTAAAAGTATTTTTTCTGTTATATTTTCGTTTTTACTTGATTTTCCATGAAAAATTTTAAATTTGGGATCCCGGGATTGGAATCCCTACTGCATGCTCTGTCCATATGAAATGAGTAAGAATAAAATAGTCATAATAATAATTATCTACTTATTTAATGGTGTGCTTGGCGTGATGAATTGGTGGGAATGGTATGTTCTAATCTTTATGTGCTAAGAATTTAAATACCGAACAAAATATTAAAACCGGGGATTACAGGTGTTTTTTTAATCCCGGAATTAGGCAAAAACGAGTGAAATTTAGCAGAATTTTTAGTGTCTGGTACTGATATTAATATGGATATAATAATACATTAGAAATTTAACAATCAGTATTACTCTTTTGATTGATGATCTATAATGAAGTTTTATAATTTTATTATGTAAGTATATAATTTCCGATCAAGTAATCATGTGAAAATTATTTGGGGATGACAGTTGTATTTTTCCGAGAATTACATAATACGGTATTATTTATAAACCAAAGACAATTCATTAGTTGATAAAACAGCGCTCGAAATGGAAAATTTTACGAACCGGAGCGCTCGATAATTTTACGAAAATATTAACATAGGTAGTTATCTAATTGTATGTGTATTTTCCAAAAAAGTGTGTTAGATTTTTTGTTACATGGCCTGTCTAGCTCAGACGGTCAAATTATTTTTTCACGAGACGGAGCGATAATTTTGGGGATTTTATGAACCGGAACGGCGCTCCGGTCCATTTCGAGCCCTGATAAAAACGACAGACAATGAACCTAAATTCCTGGTTTGAAATATTTTCAATCTCTTTAGGTTTAGGTACCAAGAAATCTAGCGTGATGGCAATCCCTACTATTCGCCAAATAGCAGCGAATTTCATTAATATCTTGTTGTTTCTCATAAAAATACACAAGTAATTGAAAATACGAAGCGATAATAAGCGCATTTTTTGTGTTTGTTAGGTAATCAGGTATAGTAAAACAAAACTGTAGGTATATGCTCGAATATAGGTCGATCGTGATTTTAAGAACCAAGAATAATAATTGAAAATACACATTCGGTCAATAGGTTACTGTTTGCGTTCAATCTAACTCGATTCATGCACGTAATTGGAACTACCTAGTTTTCTGTTCATTCGTGGAAATATTGTATACTTCATGGAATAGTAAAAAATTAAATAATATATGAATTAATGAATAACCAAGAATATTGGTTAATAAAAGTTTGTTTCACTTACCACGTTAGCCAAGAAAGAGTGTTCCTTAAGGTCATCATCCTTGAAGAAGTACCTCTTGAGAAGCTTGTCTGTCTTCAAGTCGAATATGACCAGAGACGGTTTAGCAATCTGTTTGGGAGCACCTGGAAGCAAAGCAATAGTTGAGTGTTATAAACACACATTTACTATTATAATATACGTTTATATAATTATTGTATTTTGAAGATTCTTAGAAAACGAAATCATGTGAAAAAAAATATTATAAATAGATCGTTTTAAAATCTCAAGACAATCGTATTAAAATTTTAAATATTTTTTGATTATTACGTTTATACTTTTTCATATCACTTATTATGATTAAAATCTTTTGAAAAATACTTGTAAAAGCCATGTAAATTGTTGGTGGAAAATAATATTTCTTTAAACCAATGCTGCAACGATACCGTCGTGGGTACCAGGTTTGAATCCTGGGTCTGGCAAGTACACATATTGTTTTTCAATTTGTGTATGAGTCAGAGTATGGACCTAATATGTTGAGCAAGTGGCTGACACCCATTTCTCGTAAAAAAAAAACAAAAAAATGTTAATACAAATCTCCACTTTGTGGAGGCTCATAAATGATCATATTAGGATCGGGTATAGTCGGAAAAAATGAAAACATATATATAAGTATACGTAATAAGGTTTTATGACTTACCAAGAATATCAGCAAGGCCAGTATCCATAACCCACAACCTGTCGCACTTGTCGACGGACATTCTGAATACAGAAATGATGGTAGAGTTGTCCTTCAGAGCGTGTCCAGTTCCTTCAGCTTTCGGAGCGTTGGCCCTTCCTCCAGTTGAGGCAACTGATGGAGCGCTTCCATCTTCAACAGGAATATAATTAGCTTCCCAAGACGGGTATGGAATAAGAGGAGCCGCTTTATCGGAGCCGAGCTTAACGTAGTTGAGAGAAGATGCTACTCCAGACTTCCACCTTGGCACGCTGATGAAGAGTTTGTCTTTCCACAGGGCAAGGCCGAGGGGTAAATTGTTTTCCGGGACGAAAGCTCCTGTCTTTATGGCATTTGCCTTGAAGTCAGCGGTCGGCCATGTGTAGTCGACGAGGTTCCACACAAATTCTTCTTTCATTTGGGCTCCTTGAGATGTGTGTATCAGTGCCAAAGCACACAGAAAAAAGAATCGCGTCATTTTCTGAAAATGAAAAAATTACAAGAATTTATTAAAAATAACAAAATGAAGTGTTTCGTCTTTGAATGGATTTGAGTGAATGACTCAGTTGAACCATTTTTACTCACATGTAGTTTTTATATTACTGTTGATTAGGAAACACATAAGTACAATAACATTTTCCAATTGGTTACTATAATTATTATTGTACTTACTTTTATGTTTTGTGTAAATTTAATTTTAACGAGCGTACTATAAAATACTGAAACAATACACTTTTGTAAAAGTATGTATTCAATAAAAAAAAATGAATGAAGAGGATATTCGGTTATAATGCGCACAAATCTGTACGCAGTTATAATTTAATTCAAACTATTTTTGTTTATTTATAATGCATTCATAATAAACTGTCAAAAATACGTGTTGCGTATCAAACTCATTGTTTGCTGTCCGTAAAAAAATGTTCTGCATAAAAATGGCCGTGACTTGATGTCGAATTATTCAGAAGCACGTGATAAGCAAACAAAATTTAAACCAAATTGCTTTGCAGGAAAAAAAATCACACTTACTGGACGAACGAGTTCGTGGAAAATCCACATAAATAGAACAGCGGTAATTATGATGTCAATGGTACTTATCATAATATTATTTTTATTACAATGATTGGAGAAGTAATTCCCAACCAGAATTTTGCGAAACTTACAAAACAAACATTTTAAATATGTAGCTTATTTATACAATCGCGTGATGATAACTTTTGAACAACTTTATAAAGACAATACAAAATCACAAATTTGTATGTTTACCATAATTAACACAATGCTCGTCTGTAATCAATCAATAAACCAGACGTAAAGTGAGAATGTTGTCAAACCGAATATGTTTCGATTAGTCATGGGCTCTCGGTGATCTTCCGAAATATCATAAGGGTTCCTGAATACCAAAAATTGTTGTGGACCACTGGATTGCAATATTTAATCTCCATGGCAACATGATATTATATTTTAAAATATTAATAAAAAAGAGGGGAGTGTAAAATTTTTATTGTGCTTAAAAAGGCCACATAAAAAATAATAGAAAAACGTACTCACTTTATTCAGGTACGTATTTTATACATAATTGAGCATAATATTATATTTTATAATATAAATATCATTAAACTCTTCGTATTCTGTTGAAGTTTCCTGCATAATTTAAATATACACATAACCCCCCCCCCCATGTATTCCAAATTCAAAGACTTCTCTAAGGGTCTATTGTAAATGCGCCAAAATGTACGGTACGTGTTTATAGGAAACGGATGATAAATTTACGTTACCTACGTAATATGCGGATGGGTTAAATCATTAAGGGGGGACGTGCGCCGCGTAGGTCAAAATGGAGATTGTATGCTATTTTCAAAGCATGATCCTGAACATTCCTTAAACGTTGTAGATAATCTATTTACTTAATTTCGAAGCCTTATTATCCTTTATATTTATTTTAAACATTTGATGACTGCATAAAGTATTTTTATTAATTTTTAAACGCATTTACAAAACCATTAGTAAAATTAATATTAACATTATCTAGTGACACATTTACGATAAAAAAATATATTTAATAAACTTTGTGATCCCAAATTTGACAAAAATTAGGCATTTTATTTTTATTAATAAAAAAATGGGCACGATTAACACATTATTTGAAGATAATTCTAAAGATACTGATTATTAGCTATGTCTTTCACCATTTAAATGTGATAAACATCCTACGAATAATGTTTGCTTTATAATAATTATTGACCTAAGAATAAGGTAGTAGGTATGTTTTTGAAATACGCCATTTCTATTGGCATTTCCCAGTGGCTAAGCTACAACATACGGCCGTAGCCATAAATTGACAAACGATAAATGAAGTAGTGAGTAAGATCATGTTAACGCGCGTGTTTGAACATTTACCGTTTTTAAAAAAATATTTTTTTTCGGTTAGGTAATTCTTAGGTCAATAATTATTATAAAGCAATCATTATGCGTAGGATGTTTATGACATTTGAACGGTCAAAGACATATACTCTTCCGTTGTTGAGATGTATGCAAATCATGCTTTGGTATTATAAAAATATATACCTAATTAGTGTAATGAAATGGAGTGATTTTTAAGAAGCTCAATGATGTTTACGCAAGTTTCTCCCAAGGATAAAAACGCTATTTACTTGAAGTTATGTATAAATTAATGCCATTATTAAAAAAAATAAGCGAGAAAACGGCTTTCGAAGCTGCTCGTCTGATGCCATTTTTTCACTTCGACAGAACTTTCACACTTCACAAAAATAAGCATAGATTTTTTAAATAAATACATAATATTATTATAATATATTGCTGAAAGTAAAATCTATTCTTCTTATTTGATTTCATTTATTTTAATATCGTCAAACTTCTAATGATTTTATCAAAGTTGTCTGCGCTTGGTGCAATGTTTCATTGACATTCATACAATAATATGGTAACTGATTTACTGTGCAGATAATAACATGTATATACTACAATAGTTGTGATTTGTGTCCATCGTTTGGTCTCGTTACGCGACTTAATAAAAATATGTATGGTAGTATATTACATTAATCTCATATTACCTTCAATAGTTTCTGAGATGATTTGTATATTATATAGCTACATTTAATATTGATTATGATTACATTGTAGTTTTTAACAAAAATAGTATAATTGTTATTGTCTGTTTGATGTATTATGTTTATCTATTAAAAGAAATGGGCACAATAAGACGCGGTCATATAATAATTTATATTGCTATATGAGCCACAAAAGTGCCCAATGATGATGTAATTATTAGTGTTAGTCTCTGAAGCTGTTGGAGCGGGTTTGATCCCGGGTCTGGTAAACATACACGATAATTTTTCAATGTGTGCTTAATTCAGGGCAGTGAGCCAATAGGTACTAAGTCATTTAACATAACTTTTACTCAGTGTGGATCCATATTCTCCGCTTAGGGGTGAAAATGTCAATCTACTACATGGATGACATATCGGTTACTATGTATTTTTTTCGAATTACCAGAATGAGTTTATATTATATCCATAGTAAACTTCATTGTGATTTATCCGTTGAATTCAATGAATGACTAGATAACCTATAAAAGTTTTTATTTTACAACTCAGTACAGATGACTTTTTTTAAATATATAATAAATTCACACCTGGTAAAAATTGATTTTATGATCAGATGGAGTGAATAAAGTTTCAATTTCGTTTATTATTTCAATTATGTTTGCTTCTCAGCTCTACCTATGTGTAAAAGTAAAATATAAGTGTTAGACTGAGTTGGATGATATCCAGCAGATTTCATAATCTGCCACCTGTCGCTCCTTCGTGGCATTTAAATAAGGACGATGAAACCGAGATGACCTTTAATGAACACAATATTACAAATTGTGCTTTTTATACTTTCACCGTTTCCACGATATAAATAATAGTTATTGCAGGTTGCGCTTACTGCAAATGTAAACAGACATGTACATTATTTTTTACCTTGTCAAATTAAACAAAAACATAATAATATAGTATCAATATAAATATAACTTTTCTATATATGTCGGGCTATCGTTTAATTGTGAATTTACGGTGCCCGGTGATAGCCTTCGACCTTTAAAATAACGGTTTATCAGATTTATTACTGTTCTACAAAACCAGAGTTAGAGAAGGTTTTGTTCAATGTCTTTTTTTTCAGATGAATACAAAATTACATGCTTGCATTAAAGACGGTTCAATGTTAACGGCAAGGTTACCAGGATTGCAAAAATACGGATATGCAGTTAATTTTTTATCTGTCTGTTTTCTACATACATTTTCAATAAATAACATCGCTATAATTATAGTAAACACGATTTAATTATGTATTAAGTTTTACTACAAAAATAATTTTTCAACTGAAAGAGGATTAAACCCTTATAAGTAACCTGCTGTAAGATACTGTTTAGTGTATTGTTTTTAACTTCATTCCAGGTAACATAATAATATTATTATATTTTGTTTACCTGCTAACCAAAACAATAATTTTGAAATGATTTGTTGATACTAATGTTTAATTATTGTAGGTACATGTAACTGCTATTTGCGATTTATTTCAAAACGTTACATTGGTTATCCAAATTAATACTAGGTGTCTACATGTATTACAGAATTACCTAGTTATAATTATAGCATGCAAGAAAGTACTATTTACATATTATTGATAGAAAGTTATTTGCAAAATTATTCCAATTGAGTAATAAGTGAAACTATAGTGAAACCGTACATAGGTACATTATTGATTTTTTTTAAATTGTTGTAATTATGATGTGAAGCACCCTGTTACAAGATCGATTTCCAGTAGGTGATAACTGCCGACACTTTTGTATATTGTAATGTATAGTATAATATTGTAGATGTAGGTTAACTTCTGCGTCGTATACATACGTAGTGACGTTTGAAAATGTTCATCAAATGAAAGAGCCACTAATTAAAAATCGGTTGTGTACCTGAAGATTTTTTGGATAATTTAGAATATTTCAATAATTTTGGAATTATACATTTTTGAACTATAATACATATTATGTATTGAATATAGGTACTCGTTTGTGTAATATATTAATATAATATACATCATTCATATTATATTTTAAACTTTGGTACCTAATCCAGTGAATAAACATATCAATAATTCAATCACTATTAAAATAATAACCAGTTTGATTGTTTATTCAAATTAAGTAAATGATTCTTACAACAGGTTTATTTAAAAAAATCATTTTAATTTATTTAAATTATTCATATCATAAGAAGATATTATTAATATCATATCAAGTACATTTGATACGACACGTTGACAGAATTTTGACTCGACAAATCTGAAAGATCAAGTTTAATCGTCTTATTTATCTGATTTCGTATATTTCGATTTTATTTTAATATATCTATAAAAATATATATTTTTCTATGAACAATATTTATGAGAAACAGTTTTCTAATATAAACGCAAACGCAGTCTAATCCATAAATAAATAGGTTGGAAATCGTTTGCTTAAAGATATTTTCATAATATATTATGATTCCCATAAAGCCCACGAAAAATTGTCAAATTCGTTAATCTAATAAAAAAAAATGTGTGGTTCACTTACCATATCAAACTATTTTTAAATTCTATCATATTTTTTTAATTAAATAGTATACTATTGTTTTTAAATACAGATAACAACTACGTCTAGACTCCTACATAGAGTGTAACTAGTGAAAGTTTAAAAGTCACTTGGGTACAACTTACATAAATTTAAAAAAAGGCACACTGGGGTATATAATTATTCTATGGACTTTTTTATGCATCGATGGTAAATCTTATTATAACATTATGCGTAGAACATATACATGTGAACTATTCACAGAAAATTTAACACATGGACAGTAAATTGGCTGTAGCCGATGTTTTATAATTCCAGGGTTACGTATAAAGGATACACTCGAACATTAAACGGTATCAGGTACATAGTAGATTCTGCGATGAAACAAAATACTCAATGCACTGTTATTATTTTGTTATGTCGTATATTTTATCAATACCACAGTAAATATATAATATTATTTCGAAAAAACAATGTGAATACATCCGTAGTGACTTGATCAAGATGGATTTTGTCGGTATGCAAGTAGGTATACTTGTGAAAGTATATTATTTATTGAATTTTAGATTAAATAATATGCGATTATACCTAGCAGGTACGATATAATTTAATGTATTTAATTGAGTCACTTCTTATTAAAATTATTCCGAAGTTAAACATCAAATAAAACGATGTTGTTTTTTTATGGCCATCGAATGATTACAGTTGACTAATAAAACTTTGCACTATGATTCTAGTGTATATAATTATTTATTACGCCGGTTACCGGTTGCCGGTTGACTACAACAACATACTACTAGCAACAATATACCTATACGTTACATAGGTACTTGAAAATGAAAAATTTAAATGAATGATCAGTGTGGTGGATGTCGCAATGGAGTAGCTTACCTCAGCTGGAAATGCCGGTTTGTTTTGTTTTTGACGAAGAAAAGACAGACGACCAGACCGCGGGGTTTCGCTCTCTGGCAGGCACTGTGCCCCGCAATGATCAGCGGTCACGTTTTATAATGATCATTGAGAAGGCGCCGCACTCCACCACACGTAGAACCTCTGTTTGTTTGCTGCTGCGACGACGCTCCAGAATCGTCAACAGATTTTTTCTGCGAACACCAACTGATGCAAATTAGTTTCAACCACAATAACAATTTATATAACTATGTATCTACTTAATTAAATTTTGTGTAACTAAAGTGGGTAATTTACCTGTGTGTGATTTTCCAATTTAGTATTCATCCCTCGCTTATTATATCAGTAATATATTATTGCATACAATTATTTGCTTAGCAAAATAAACCGAATAATTGTCGTAATTAGCTATAATTTTACCCTAAAATTAAAAAAAAATATATATAATATAACAAATCAATGTGACAACAATCAGTCTATGTACTCTGCTCATACACATGTATCATCATGTATCCCCGAATTATCCTAAGCCTGAACGGTTATTTATTTCGTTCAACGTGAGACACACACCTACTTCAAAATTCATAAGTAAGTAGCGTATATGTAGGTATGTACACGGTACGTGCATTTATGAGCTAAATAATTGGATAGAATTGTAAAATATATCGACTTTAGAAAGGAAAAAGGGTGTAATCAACACAAATCAAATTTTACAGGAGGAACAAAAACTTTTTATTTTATGGTTTCTGATCAAAGTTAAAATACAAAATAGACATAACCGTGAAGAACCTACATGATAATTAATGATTTGGTTTTTATATCCCTAATCTGACATAAATTATTGAGTTAATTAAAGAAAAACCAACAAATATGATGGTTAAGTCGTTTTTCCCACTACATTTTTTTTTAAATTGCCAGCTAAATTTAGATAATAAATCCTCGTTTGTAGCTTATATCCTTTAGCTTTAGGCACAACATTTATTTAGTCGTATAGAACGTTATTATTCAATGAAACATATTTAGAAAAAAATGAGGGCTACGTTCTTTTTCCTTTCTAGAGTCGATATTACTCACTTATACAGATCTTGTGATTTCTCGTTTTTTTTTCATTTCTCGAGAATCGAGATATTATCAAAATCGAGAATATTATTGCAATGAAAGACCGCAAGTCGCCGCGTTGCACAGTATACCTAATAATACAACTGCCTTGTAATATTATAATATTGTATGGCTTAAAGCTTGCCACCTTTCATTCGAACGAAATTTTTTTTTTATATTCTTCTCTTTCATCTACGACTAGAGTTGGGTTTAATGTTCAAGCTTTTCCATTCCGAATCTCGAGAATTAAAATTTTTAAAATTTCAGGAATTCCCGGATCTCGAGAATCATTTCTCGGGATTCGGGATTTCTTTATTATCAAATATTAATTGAAAAAGCGATTTTTTTTGAAGTTGCAGCGGATTCTATTCTCAAATTTCTGTTCACAAAATTGGAGAACCAGCACACTGAATTGGGAGACGAGTTCCTATCCAGCCAAAAAAGAAAACCAACAGATCGTGGATCTAGCCCTTTGTTATATACCTTTAAATATTTGCACGATCTGGTAAACAGCTGTCGTGACCGTGAGAAATCTGTATTCTTCCAGACGTATTCCAAAACAGAATTAATTAAAGAAGCCAAAGCGTCCTGGTCCGTCTTTTTTCCACAAGCGTTTAAGAAGACCTAGCAGTTTCCGATTCTGACGCTGATGCCATGCCCGTGATTCTGAACAACAGTGGACATGGTATGAAAACAGTGGACAGAAAACACAAAACGTTCAAAGACTGATCGGGGCATTTAACACAATTAAGCCAACGTCGACTCAAAATTAGCGCAATTTGGGAATTTTGTATCTTAAAAGCGTACGCGATTGTCAGACACATCCATTGACAGCCTGTGTTTTTTGAAATTCTATTTTAATAAGTAATGTTTTGAATTATTTTTGTTTTCCTACTTCTATTTATTTGGCTTCTTACTTCAATAAAAAAATCATATTTTTTGGGAATTTGTCTGTTTTTACAGTGATTTTAGGATTTTTTACAGTTTTTTTTTTTAATTTTCTCGATATCTCGAGAATTCAAAATTTCACCATTTCGGGAAATCCCGAATCTCCAGATTGAGATATTCTCGGGAAATATCCTACTCTATCAATTCTGGAGTTTTGCTCGTTCTTCCAACTTTCCAGGTCTTCTGTGCCTATTTCCAAGTCTATCCTCCTCTCACATTTTCATTTGCTTTATTTACCGCGCGGTTGGTTTATATAAATTTGCATTGAGATTGCGTTTTGATTGTATATGTACGTACCAACGATAATCTTATATTATGTCAGTAAATGTTAAAATGTCAAATAAACTACGGAAGACATTCATTTCATTGTTTTATTTTACAGTCATTTACATATTGTAAAATGATTCTATTTTAGTAGGTACTTACGTAATTTTATGGAAAATACATTTATTACACAAAATAAACGCAGTATTATGGTTAAGAAAGATTATTTTTGGTAATTCTCATATTTTTTTACATTGGCAGTTTTTTTAATAAAAAAATAAAATATATATTATACATATAAGTACCTATATTCTTTTTAACAGTACAACGGGCCTAGATGTCCAATGGCAATAGTGTAGTTTAAATGTAGGTAGTGTATTTAGTAATATAAGTGAAACAATCGCAAACACACAGGCTTTGAGAAAATCACATAAATACAGTGTGTCCACGCTGGGAGTTGAACCCGGAGCTCCGTATGAAAGAGCGTATGATGGTGCGCGATTGAAAGGCCAGCGCCTGCACCACGAGAGCCGCTTTTTTATCGGGCGTTATTTATTCCTCCAAATCTATTTCAAGTCTTCATAAAGATATATTAGCCATACCCTCCGATGCCTATTAGTTAACTAGTTGGCTATAGGTCGCTCTGATTATGTGTTTGTATATTCTATCGAGTTGTTGATAACTAACATAATGTAGAATGAACCAAAATGCTGCCCCATTTTTTATACAGTATTTTTTATCATCCTTTCATGACTCTAATATCTAATAAATCTCATGTACGGGAATATTACTAACAAAATATATAGGTACTTACCACTAATACATACAAAATTAAATTTAGATATAAAAAGCGAATAAATATACCCAAATTATCAGAGTCTGAGGTTCTATGTGGTTGATATTTTACACACATTTGGTTTATACCATTAAATTTAGCAATACACAGATTTATTTTTTCCACACCATTTTTACTATGATATTATCGTAGGCATGTAAACAAAATAAGTTTAGTTATGTCTATATTATAATATATTACACCAAATGATTCTCCTCGATTTGCCGCCCTTCGAGCAACTGCCGCCCCCAAGCGACGCTCAGTCTGCCTACCCCCACGGAAGTCACTGGCGTTAACACATCGGCCTACGTAACAAAGATATTGTATGGATTTAATTGCTCATTGTTCACCGACATAACACCCGTATTGACTAATTTACAACAAACCGGGACAGCGCGTACTACGTCATGGTACATGTTGGGTATACAACTAGACTAGATGCTATTTGAATAGCTCCCAATTAATAAGTAATTTACTTCAATTGAATCATTGGTGAACGGGTTAATTCTGTAGGTACTTTGTAATAATAATTGAAAATAGTTTATTCGAATAATTTTGCGTAAAACAGTGACTAAGTGTAAAAATCTAGTACTTATTTACTTCTGATATTGTATAATTTGCTCCATCAGTAACGAGCTATAATTTGAAATATAAAGATATGATTGGGTTTATATATTTTCAGCCGGGATCGATCCACTGCTGGATGAAGGCATTCCCCAGCTCTCTCCACTCTTCTCGGTTCCTTGTTTTTCTCTGCCACGTACTTCCACCAAACCTGAAAGTTCGTCAATCCAGCGGGTTTTGGGGCGCCCCTGTGGCCGCTTAGTGCCCATCGGGTACCACTGAATGACTGAATTCGTCCAGCGGCCGTCCATTCGCCGTGCAATGTGTCCGGCCCACCGCCATTTCATCAATTTGGTGACCTCTATCACATCTCTCACTCTTGTTTGCATTCTTATCCATTGGTTCCTTCTGCGGTCCTTTCTTATAGCTGTTGGTTCTCTCGATTTGATTGCCTTTGATGAATATCGCCTTTGGATCAGCGAAGTGGTTTATCATTACTTTTGTCTTTGAGACATTAATCTTTAAACCTACTTTCAAGCTTTCATTTGCGAGCTCTTGCATCATGCCCTGAAGTTCTTCTTGGGTTTCCGCGAAGACAACAATGTCGTCTGCAAAGCGCAGGTGACTGAGGTATTCTCCGTTGATGAGGATTCCTCTTCTCGCCCAGTCGATGCGTCTAAATAATATCTTCTAGAGTGGATGTGAATAGTTTGGGTGAGATTGTGTCACCTTGACGGACACCCTTGCTAATTGGAAATCTACAGGATGGTTTATGAAGTTTTACACTTGCTGTTGCATTACTATAAATGTTATTGAGGAAATTCCTTGGTTGTTAAGGCATCGATAATAGAAGATTTTTTTAATGAATCAAATGCCTTCTCATGATCAATGAAACCAAGGTATAGTGGCAGTCTGTATTCTTGATACCGTTCTATAATAAAATTGGGTTCTATGATTGGGTATAGGTAACTGAATTGTTTGTTGACAAGTACTGTTATTATTTATATTTTACCCCTGAGTAATGCATTTGGTGTTTTTTAATGAATACAAGGGTATTTATAATATATTATATCATCATCATCGGTCTGGACCAATCGTTGTCGAATGAAGGTCTAAAATCTGGTCGTTGTAAATAGCATCTACTTATAAAATTTGTTTATTAGAAATCTTCAAATATTTTTAAGAGGATTTTTTTTAAATTTATTTCATCACACTTATTTGTTAAGTTTCGTGTAAACACTTGAATTATTTTTTGTTGTTAGACAAATAAATTATTGGTGTAAATAAATACTGGCCAGATGAAAGAAAGTCTGACTCAATAGTTAAATATTATAAGAGTCAATACAGTTTTGTCAAGTTTAAAAATCAATGACATACACACTATGTTATGTACATTCACGTAGTACCCATTTTAAGGTTCAAATGCAAACATGTCGATAGTATGCTATACTCGTTGGCCCAGTGTTTACAGTTTAGCAAAACAATAACTAACATAGCAACGTCGTTTTTGGTGATCGAGATACGATCGATACGAGACTTGGAGTACCTACGCAGAAAGACCTTATAGGGATAAGAGATTCATGTTGTCACATGGACCCATATAACAGCATGTTATATAGATTTTGGGGTATGTACTGTTTCTGCTACTTCATATAATGAGACGACCGATTGTAACAACCGGCTGTGTCATGCCCCCCACATCCTGAAGCGGGCCCCTAGGCCAAGATCTTTGGCTAAAGGCAGTACGACGCTCTACAATGGCGTTCTCCAAATTTTGTTTTCGAAAATATTTTCGACGTAAAATGTAGTTGTTGAGTATCAGGGCTAGAGCCCTGTCAGCCCCCCTACTCATTAGCTCTGGGGTGTTCATAAACATAATACAAAGGCCCCTTTATTCGAATACAATGGCCTCCTATATTATATCCTAATGCGATCTACATTAATGTCATAATAATAATGTATACACTAAACTTTCTATGCCCTGATTAAGGCCCATTTCAGACGAGACACCGGTGTCGCGGTCGATATACTATAGGAAGCCTTTGTATTCGAATAAATGGGCCTTTGTATTATGTTTATGAACGCCCCAGAGCTATTAAGTCAACGCGTGTCTGGTACACTTTTTCGTCGGCCTCTACATTCTCAAGCCGCCGATAAACTTGTTTTTATTACCACAGCCAGTTTTATGTTCTAATTTATAACGCGAAAGTATGCGTTGACTCATTAGCTCTGGGCGTTCATAAACATAATACAAATGCCCCTTTATTCGAATACAAAGGCCTCCTATATTATATCGAGCGCGACACCGGTGTCCCGTCTGAAACGAGCCTTAATCAGGGCATAGAAAGTTTAGTGTATACATTATTATTATGACATTAATGTAGATCGCATTAGGATTAGACCATTAGAGAAATGATAATATAACAAGACTGTTGTCTTCCCGGGGCTATTATTTAATAGAGTTAAACCATTATTATTCGCAGACGACGTGTGCTTGATAGTTGATACGTGTCTAAAATTAAATACAATAGGCAAATAACTAACTCAGTGAAAAGTTCATTGACCAATAATGTTAACAGATTAAAAATGTGCTAATATGTTTAAGTTTTTTGCTAGCAGTTAGCAATCTTTATCGCTCTAAGGTTTAGTTGCGTAACCAACCCGAGAATAAGGTAATAACAAACTAATACTGATATTATGTAATCCATATTTTCATATCCTTGCCTTGCCATAAGAACTGATAATATAGAGGTTTTGATCGAGGAATCTCGTCTCGAGAAATATTCATGGAAGACTGAAGTCGAGAAAAATATATGAACTCCACTCAGAGCGGATTTTTTAAATTTCCCGGTTAATTTTTTCGGCCGGAAGAGCTTAAAAATGTTTTGACTTCCAGTATAAACGAAATTTCCCGGTGATTTTTACAACGTTTTTCTTGTGTCGTATTCTTATTTGTCCGGTGGTTATTTGTCCAGTACAAATCTATCAATCGATTTTTAACTAACTTTCCGACTAGCTAGACATTTGAAACTTTTAGAATACATATATCAGAACACGATGCCAATGCATTTTTAATACTTTTAGCCATCTTTAAGTAGAATTGAATTCATTTTTAGTTAATTCTGTTTTGTATGAAAAGTTATTTCGATACCATTATTGGTTGCTAGGGGGTCCTAGCAACTAAATTATTAATAAATAATATATACTATGGAAATCAATATGAAATGACATTTCATTAATCAGTATTTCTATCAAGTACAAATTTTTTTGATTGTTTAAGTTAGTCAAGTCAAGTTTATATGATTCAACAGAAAATTTAAAAACGTTGTAAGTATATGAAAAGTTTTTTTATCTTGTAATTATTTAAAATTAAGTTGATCAAAAAAAAATGATAATTTCGTAATATATAAAAATATAATATAAGTATACAAAAACTAATCTCGGATTCTCGAGAAAATAAATATACTTACCACGAGAAAGGAAGGAAATCGAGAAATCATAAGCTCTGGCCTCCACATAGTTGAAGCTTTTTTACAATGAATCATTTGTAGCAATTCGCTCAACTTATTGGGTCGATGCTTTGGATCAAATACAGTGACAGTATTTGTGAATATCCACAACACAATTTTACCGATTTTCATTGCATTTATCTATTAAAAATAGTCAAGAAGAATAATATTAAACATATAGAAAACCAATTTATATAAAATGTGTGCTTGTAACGAGTGTGGAGTATGTAAAATACCCCAACTGGAGACTGGAGCCCAAACCATAAGTTGAGATTGCAAGAAGTACGTATAGCTACTATCAGAAAGTTGCATACTTTTCCGGTAATGAGATGTATTAATTTACTATAACTAAGCAGGCAATAGAAGCGTGGGTAGAAAGAGTTCTCTTGGCTACGCAATCTCTGTAAGTGGTTGAATGTCCAAGGCGTTGGGGATCTGATACGACTGACCCACGATAAGGAAATGTATCTACTGCAAGTTGGTTGCCAACTTTCGATAGAAGATAGACTCAAAAGAAGATGCATTTGAATTTGCTAGACGCGATATTAGAGGGAACGTTCTGCGACTATTCCACTAGTTCCCATGTCAGTTCCCTTATTCTACAAAATGTTTTTGGCGGTAGATGACGTCGGGTTCGTTGCGTGGGGCCACCACTTTGGGGATGATGAGATGTGTGAAGATACAATCGTTGTTGCTTGGATGTTTGGAGGTCAGAGTTTATTTGTCGTTACAAAATACAACAATAAAGATGACATCGTGAGGACATAGTATGGATGTACTGGTGAGATCGATGTGATCTAGAGATTTATTATATTAATGAACTGAGAGACTGGACTCGAGTGGAATGATGGTTGACTATGTCGAGTGACGGACTCGATGAGTTAGTGAATATTTATGGATTGTCCCTTTTATGTATACAAATGCAGTCCACAGATGAAAAGAGACATTGTCGCAATTAACAAATCGTAACAGACCCTACTGATCTAGTTATGATTGAGGAAATTCTGACAATCATCTTTGCTCTATTGTTTTGTTTTGATAACAAAACACACATATTAAAGTGTGTCATCCATGTACTGCTGAATGGTATGATTGCTACATGTTTAATATTAATGCGTTATAACATCATCAATATCATAATCTCAGTAGATTTCATTCAATGCATTATACATGCCTCATCATGTATCCTCACTGCCTTCAGTCCTACGCTGGTGTTTTCATGTAGACTATGTCCACGAGAATTGTTCAATATCATCGATCTATCGGCGGATGACAACGCGAAGTTTTACCTGTGCGTGGTCTTCACTACGGAACGTTTGGACTAGGGATTCCAATCCCGGGATCCCGAGCTATTTTCGATACCTATGAATCCCGGGATTTGTAAACATAATCCCGAAGATTTCGGGATTGATTTTTTTATCATTTTTTATGGAAAATAACATAAAAACGAAAATATAACAGAAAAAATACTTTTAATAACAAATAACTAAATTAGAAATAAACTGAGTTTGAATGAAGTTTGATTTATACCCATATTATGTAAGTTGCCGATTCATTTTATTTTTACACATAAATTAATAGAAATGAGAAAGATTGGAAAAACAATGCTTCGCACTTTTAACAAAGTAATTTCACCATGATCTCATACGTTATACGGCAGTTTTATATTTGGCTGACTAATTAGATTTATGAAGCGGAAAGGCCATACACCACGATTTGCTTTACTATTTTAAATCTCGCTAACCCATTCATTAAGTCTTTACTATCAGAAACAGCAATCTCATATTAAATTCACATTATTATTTTATATTACAATATTATTTACTGCATTAAACTTATGTATTTTCAAGATTGGACGTACACAATATTAACAATAAAAATGTCTTAAATAGAATAAATTATACTATATTTATTTTTGACCGATTTTATCAATGTTAATTGTAAATATAAAAAAATTATATTAACTATGGAAAACATGCCGATCCCGGGACTGTCAAATTGTAATCCCGAAATCCCGGGATCAGAATTTTGGCTCGGGATTGGATTCCCTAGTTTAGACCATATTTCTAAGCCTCTTCTGCATCGAGTAAGGTTCCCATATTGTCAATGAAAAAAGAGGACATATTTCATAACCAGAGATTATGCATTCGATTCAGTAAGCCTAGTCTACTACTTGATTTTTCAAGTTGAGTTTAGTCACTCTAATTGGGTGGCATATTATTGTAGTGATTATATATGTATATTTTTATTGAGACGTGTTTGGATTTAAAATAAAATTATAAATTTTCGATTAAGCCGGTTGATTATATGTTTATGATATAGACCAGTTTTATTCATCAACAAAAATAATTATAAAAAGTAGTTATGTACAAGAATACATTTTAAAGTTAAATTGAGTCATTATAATTATTTTGAATGTGGATGATGTTGTATTATAATAATATTCAATAACGTGTCAGTCGTTTATCTATTTGTTATTCATATGTTATTGCTACCAATAGGGCAATACAATTATATATCTCTTTATATTCGTGGCAATTTTTTTTAGTCTTGCTGTAGCTAGAGAAAGCTGTAAGAGAAGTTCTCAAAGCGTAAGGCGGAGCCGTCCTAAACGGATCCCACAAAGTATTAGAATATGTGGATGATCTGGTGGTGCTCGAGTACGAATGTACGCGATATTTTCATTCCTCTGGAGTCTGGAGGATGCAGCGAAATGAATGGTTACATGTAATTTGTACGTATGCAGTTCATCGTGGGACACTTATTCATGCGCCGCAGTAAGTGAAACATGAGTTCGTATAACATTTTATCAAATGACGAGTTCTTTGTTGAACATTTCACCGTGGAATACATTTGTACGTATCTTACAAAATGCGGCGATAGTTTGCAAATAGTACTGTTCCAATTAGATTAACCATAACTTAACCTAACCTAGTAAAGACATCTCTACATGTTGTAGCATACGTACAAATATATACTCCACGGTGAAATGTTCAACGAAAAACTCGTCATTTGATTAAATGTTACTCGAACTCATGTTTCACATAGGTACTGCGGCGCACGAATAAGTATCCTGCGGCGAACTGTTTATGTACAAATTTCCGGATACGGAAATGAATAAATCGAAAGGCTTACACTGAGAAGATTAAGTCAGTACATTAAAGGTCGAGGAAGAACAGATACACAGGAAACATTTTGGTGGGTAACTCGACATTTATTTCAAGAGAACCGCTGTTTTTAAATACTTACTTAGGAATCAACATCTCTCAAAAGAACATGATGAACCTCGTACTTTCCAGCAAACTAAAGAGTGAAAATACAGCGTTATTTATATTCAGGTCCTAAATACTGTTCAAAAAGACAACATTCCGGGTATACAACGTGACCATGAAATCAATCACTTTATATGTGTGTGGAACCTGGAACGGAGAATCAAAAGAAGGCTATCCAAGTCCTCGGAAACAAATTCTACGAAGAATATTTAGACAAGTTAAAGACAACCAAAGATGGCGCATCAGTACGAATGAAACTGAGCTCTGAAAACAATAAATAAAAGGACAACTTAGTAAATGTCTTGAGAGTGCAATACACAACCGATCATGTTATTACATGCGACGGATTTAGAGTCCTCCATAAAGTTTGTGAAGGAATCCCTGGGAGGATAACGTAAAGAGGAACACAGATAGGTTAAGTTTGACTGACTGGAGAGGTAGAGAGTGAATTGATTGGTCGTTAAAAATATGACATTTGGAAACCCTAGCGTCGACCTTCAATGTTTTCATAGACAATAAGCCCATCGAAATAGTAATAAACAATGTTCCAATAATTTTAAATATTATGTATAGGTATATTATTATCTAATACCAATTTGTAAAATAATTGGATTCAGAATGTAATATAGTTAAGTAGTTATGATTCCATTTATAGCCGTGTAATTACTTCAATGCCTTAGTGTCCAAAAAAGCTATATTAAGCCGATACTTATGTATTAAGTAATATTGTTTGACGTACATACCGTGGTAAAAAAAATCCTGTTTGCTAACAGGCATAGTAGATGCACAAAAAAATGATCAGATACAAATAAAAAAAATATTTCGAGCGTGAATATAATGGAAGATAATCGGCAGGTATCTAAGCAACATATAAATCATTTCTTACGACACTAATAAGTAAGTAATTATTTGTACGAATGATGGATGAATGCACAATATCTTCAAAAGATATATTTTTTAATACGACAAAAACTGTTTCATCTGACCGATGCTTATAAATAAATATTGATTGTAATTTAATATATTAAGTAAGTATTTATGAATCTATCAACTATTTTTAGGCATGATACTTTTTATGTATAGGGGGTCATCTGATACGTAACGATTTGTTACGATGAAATAGGGGTTGTAGAAAATGAGAACTTTGAATAATATTATATTGGAGTCGATCATTTTAAAAGAATTTTCTTTTTTAATTAATGGGATGGGGAGAGTTAAAAATGTGATTTGATTTCGACAGGGTGGAGGGGGTGTCAAAATACCGAAAATCGTGTGACGTGATTATTTATGCACGACTCCCAATCAAATGAGATGGAATATGATATCAATGTGTATACAGTTTTTGTTAAACAATAGTTTTGAGTCCCTATTGAACTTTGACTGCTGAATATTTTGAGTCCTCACAATGAAGTTGGATCTAGTCCACAATAGATTTCTTAGATTTCTCTACTTAAGGACATATGGATTCTTTCCTTATGATAATGATAATACAAAGAATTTTCCGACACTTTTTCTTCCGGGTATGTTATCAACGCAATCCTTGTGTACCGAAAAGTGATTGCTCTCTATTTACTTCTTCGTGGGTTCACTTACACTCCGTCTATACTGGAAAATATTAATTTTTATGTTCCCACCAATATAACTCGTAGTTCTGCGATCTTCGGATGGCGGACGGATGTGGTGTTTCATGATGCTGTGTATCGTGCGATTAACCTGTTTGGCGGTACCATAAAGGTTGATTTATTTTTTAGAACTATATAATATTCGTGGATGCGTTAAATACGTTAAATTTATAACTGTTTTTATCATTTTACTTTAATATTTACATAATAATATATTTTTTCTTCTACGTTATTATTATATTGGTCGTTATGTGTAATTAAATCATTTTACAATTTTGTATTTATTATGTATTATGGCGCTTTGGCTAGTCACTGCAACGCCATAATACTCTTTTTTTCTAAATAAACAAATAAAATATTATATTAATCTTTTGTGTCCATACATATATTCTTTTTATGGAGCTATAACTCAAATCAATTTATGGCCATTTCAATTCTCTTCCTCCGTTCCTCTTGGTCTCTAGTAGTATCTGACCAGTCCTATGCATCCATCGAGCAGCTTCATAGATCCAGCGGAGTAGTGATCTTCCCGGTTGTTGTGTAACGACTAGGGAATCCAATTCCGAACCAAAATTCTGATCCCGGGATTTCAGAATTACAATTTCTGGTCCCGGGATTGGCATTTTTTTCCATTGTTAATATAAAATTTTTATATTTACAAATAACTTTGATAAAATCTGTCAAAAATAAATCTAGTATAATTTATACTGTTTAAGAGATTTATTGTTAATATTGTATACGTTCAATCTTGGAAATACATAAGTTTAATGGAGTAAATAATATTGTAATATAAATAACAATGTGAATTTAATATGAGATTGCTGTTTCTGATAGTAAAGCAAATCATGGTGTACTTATGGCCTTTCTGCTTCATAAATCTAATTAGTCAGCCAAACATGAAACTGCCGTATAACGTATGAGATCATTCATGGTGGAATTACTTTGGTAATAGTGCGAAGCATTGTTTTTTTCCAATCTTTCTCATTTTTATTAATTTATGTGAAAAAATAAAATGAATCGGCAACTTACACATGGGTATAAATCAAACTTCACTCAAACTCAGTTTATTTCTAATATAGTTATTTGTTATTGAAAGTATTTTTTCTGTTATATTTCCGTTTTTATTTTATTTTTCATAAAAAATCAATCCCGAATGTTTCGGGATTATGTTTATCAATCCCGGGATTCATAGGTATCGAAAATAGCTCGGGATCCCGGGATTGGAATGCCTAGTAACGACCATTTTAGATACCCGTCTTTGTGGCATAAGGTGAACATGTACTACCCATCAAACCCTGTGTACTATAATATGTATGCAGAGCTTGAGTTAACTGTACGTCATCTTGTGTATAGCTCTTCGTTGTGTTTTAATCTCCAGGCTTCCGCTTTCTGCATGGATCGAAAATTCTTAATTTTAAAGATCTCCAATATTCCAAAATTTGTAACAAAAATTATTGTGCATTATTAGTCTTTGCTGTATACTCACACAACAACTATTCGTACAATCGTTTGATACATTCCATTTAATATGTAAATGCATGCTAATTAATCTATGTATAATTATTATAAATTGTATTTATCATAATATGTAATTAAATTACAACTTGTATACGATAAAATAGTATGTTTTATTATTTACGATATGTCAGACAATTAAGAAGAATAAATTACCAGCCATAATTATTTTTTGCATTTCAGATAATGTTTATTCATATTGAGTCGATGAATAATGTAATGTTTATAAGGCCGATATTAAACTATCAAAGATATTTTATCAACAAAATTGTTTTATGGCATTTCTTTTAAGAGCATTATTTTATAAAACATATTAGGTACATTGCGTAAAATATTTTATAAAAGTTACTTTAAGAAAATGGTAAGCGCATGCATGTATGCTTGTACGTTTATATTTTCAGGCTTTTTTTATATTTTTGTAATCTGGGTAGCGATTATTTTATTCTTAGTATTTAGTATTTGTTCGTATTCTACTAATTTCTTGCCGTCTTCCATTTTGTATTTTGTAACGAGCTGTCAAAATAACAGTGTTGCGAAGTTTACTGAAATTTAAGTAGATCTACTAATATTATTATGAATATATTATTATCTTGAATTAAAGGTTCAATTTACATATTTGACATATGTGAAATAATAATAACAACATATTTTAAAGGCCACTAATTTATTAGTGAGTAAGTATGTAATATTTTAAATCTATTTAATTTTGAAAATTTCATCTGGCAACATAACAAAACACTGATTATCATAGACTAATCTTTGATAAAAGGTAGCTTTCAAAGATCTCATATGAAAGACATATTTTATGAAATTTGGACTAATACAATAATAAAAAATTTCATAAAATATATTTGTCAAATATATTCATAATTTAATACTGGTTTATGGACATGTTTTATCAGAGAATGACGTTATAGAAATATGGTTCTAGCAAAGAATGATAAAAATATCGTAGATGGAAGACCGAATCTATATAAAAATTGTATATTGCCAGGGTGGTATTGTTGAGGGACAACGGTTTTTTGATTGATTCTTACTCAATCTTTCCCATTGATTACTGCTGGTTACCATAGTACAGACCCTTAAATGGAGATGGACCGGACACATGTAGTCACTGGATGAATGTGATAATCCAGTGGTACCTACTCGAAGTCATAAAATGACCGAAACGCCGCCCCAATCAATGTACGCTGGATTGACAAAATATTAAAGCTCGGTAGAATTACGTGGAAGTGAAAAACAAGAAACCGAGAAGCGTAGATTGAGCTTGGTGCGGTCTTCATCTAGCAGTATATTGAGACAGACTAATAATGGTATAAAGAATCAAACAGGATTGTTTGCTTTATTTTAGCAATACAAGACGTGGTAATGCTAACATATTTCATTTCTCAAAATGTGGTAAAACCGTTTAACTTAATACAAATAAATTAGATACGAGTATATTAGGATTTTTTGTGTAGAATTGAACGGTTTTTGTTTCATCTCAGAATATAATTTCTGTAATAATGATAGTAAGTGAAATATTACCTCAAAACCTTAGTTGGCCTCCATTTTACCAAGATGGCGTCGTTTTCCCAAGGATGCTGCATTGTTACCTGGTAGATTATGTAATCAGCGGGAAAAAATGAGTCAGAATTAGTGAAAAAAACGTTTGTTCCCCAACAATACCTGGTCATTCTAAGTTTGTATGGGCTGGCGACCAGACTTGTACCTCAGGAACTTAACTTACTGTGTTTTATCTGCATGTGACGTATTTATCAAATCTAAATTCATTTATTTACACAAATGATCACTTATACTATGACAGGAAATAGTGTAAAGAAAATTATACCATTAATCTCAGGGCTCGAAATGGACCGGAACATACCGGAGCGCCGTTCCGGTTCATAAAATCCACAAAATTATCGCTCCGTCTCGTGGAAATATTAATTTGACCATCTGAGCTAGATATTTCATATAATAAAAAAATAACACACTTATTTTTATAAATCACATTTACAATTAATGTGGTTATAGTTTAAAATATATAGGAGATAAAAACAACTGACTTCTAGGGTTTATTCTAGAGATCAGTTTTTAGACAGTGAGCAATCTATATGGTTAATAAGTAGTAGATTGTAAGTAACAAAACTGTTCACAATCCTGAAAGAATTCTGTTCAAAATTATACGGGGGAAAAATGCGTCATTTCATACCAAGGCCATAGTATAAAGTCTTTCAAACTATTGTGAAAAGGAAAATAGAGGAACGGCAATGAATACGGAGGAAATGTTTGTCTTGGTTGCGCAATGTGAGACACTGGGCTAAAACTGGAATTCGTACGACTAAAGAGCGGTTTCACACGGTCCGCAATATGTTCAGATAGATAGATAGAACTACCAGAGAATACTCTGCCATAGTCAAGATAGGGCAAGTTACAAACAGATGATGAATAATAGGTACATTATTATGTAAATAATTATTTAAATGGTGGTGGTTATCAACTCTGTACCGTTATGTTAAGAGTAATGGATACTTTATTTTTCCACAAAAAAGTTAATTGGCTTTGTTTGATATCAGAAAAGGAATAGAAAGGTGACCACTAAGGCCGGCCTTGCAAACTGCAGTAGTTTACTGTAATTTGTTTTTTTTTGTTTTAATTTTATACAACTTGGCCTGTTGTGACGCAAACAGTTTTTAATGTCGAAGCTGGGGGTCATCAAATTGACTAAAACACCACAAAAATATTACCTTGTAAATGTCATATTTACTTGCGTGCATTCATAATAACTGAGATTTGTAGGTAGTAGGTACCTACATATAACAAATCCAAATATTAATAGTAGTTTAACGAGGTATTGAGAGGTACACGTTGGGCTTGCATAATCTGGAACAGTGACGTCCCATGGGGGTAGGCAGATTGAGCGTCGCTTGGGGGCGGCAGTTACTCGAAGTGCGGTAAATCGAGGAGAATAATTTGGTGTATATATTATAGAAATAGCTAAAATTATTTTGTTTACGTGTTCTACAATAATAGCATAGTAAAAATAGTGTGAAAATAATAAATCTGTGTATTGTTAGGTCAATGGTACAAACCAAATGTGTCAGAAATATTAACAAAATAAGACCTCAGCTCTGGTGATTTGGGTTATTTTAATTGTTGTTGATTTAAATTTAATTTTGTATGTTTTAGTGGTAAATATTTTGTTAGAAATGTATCCATACAACACATTTCTTAGAATTCTGATATTGGAGTCATGAAATGATGAGATAAAACATACTGTAAAATAAATGGGGCGGCCGTTTGGCGCTACCTAGGGGCGGCATTTTGTCTAGGGACGTCACTGATCTGGAAGGATTATAAATAAACCAATGGATAAGGAAGCAAAAGATATAATAAGATGTAATACAGTTAATGAAACTGGTATGGTAATGGGTCAGACTTGTTGCTTGGTGGTTGGATAAGCGGTGGAGAAATACTGTAACACAAAGTCGTCGTAAACCCCACTGGATTAGAGTTTGTTTAGATGGTGCGTGTCTCGCCGCACTTTACGCACGAGAACCGGTGATACGCCGCGAGTGCATGCGAACGGCTGAATGAGGTTACCTACTTACCTGCACCTGGAAAGTACGCGAATTGTTACGCGCAAGCCAAATCATGCCATCTGGGAGAACTATTAACAGATTAACTTTGGTGTAGGTATGTGCATGGCAGTGAGAAACTAGGGACTGAGGAGAATGCAAGCCCTTCAGCATCCAATGGATCAATCTCGACTGTTGATGTATTCATGGAAAAAAAATACAGCTTAATTGTAACAAACTCAAATTTGTATACCTACCAATCAACAATGACAATCGAGGCGTTGAATACGTCCTCTGGGACTGCCCGTTGATGGAATCCGACCGAGCGGAGCTATTTGCCAGAGTCCGTCCACATATGGCCACGCCGACTCTTGATATAGATCAAGGCAAAATTTGAGGCATTTAAAAAGTTTGCTGAATCATAATATGGTGGACGGAATAATTCTGTTCCCTCCTTAGATTCATCACTTTCAACTACTGATTACTCAGTTCCGGCAGTGTTTCAGTACACGGGTACAGATAATATTTCATCTCACTAAAGATGAATGACAACAGAGCAAGTGAAGAATCTTCTTTTTTTTCTAAACTCTTTCTTTAAGCACAGAGGTACATGGTTGATACATTAGTCCCGTGTAGCTTCGTTCGGGGCAAGGAAGTGTGGCACTAAAATCTTTCATTCTGACACGTTTATAGCGTCAAGGAAAGCGGCTGCATATACACGACAGCGTGAGATAGGGTAACTCAACTCATTGCAAATCACTCAATGCAATGCACAATAATTGTATAACATAATTTAATCACATGCATAGTAATAAATATGTAATTCCAGTATTTGTGTCAATATCATATTGAGTAAATTCATAATAAAATGCAATATTCGACGTCAATATGTTGTGTTTTTCAGATATTGGTTCTGTATACGGTAATACAAAACACAATTTTTTTGGGAAACTGGAAATTTTTCAAATTTGGAGGCCGCACAAGTTCGAGAAGCACTGATTTAGGTTTAAATATTTTTCGCGGTTTTAACATGTGAATTTCGTTCGGTATTAGTTAAAACCATCAGTTCGTAATGAGTCATTTTAAACTGTTTACTATGGTTCGATAAACTGTATCGCAAAATTACTGTGGTTATTTTTGATGCTATAAAAATAAAGTCTGATTTTTGGAGTTGCATTGTGTTTGTGCATTATTGTGTTTTGGGATAACCTATGACGAATGTCGTATGTGCTTCACATATTTTAATCTTTTATCATTAAATAATAATAACTGCGGTCTGTCCCAATATGAAACTGGCAGTTTAATATAGATTCCATACCAATTTACGTTGGAAAAACGTCATGGATCTTAAAGTTTTCCGCCCGTCATGGATTTTAAAGGTCGCCCATATAAGATGGTGCACCCTAAGATGGAGCAGAGGCAATTTTTGATGAAGGGGATGGGGGGGGGGGGGTTATGAACGACCCCATAGCACATGCAGCGTATCAAATTTAAAATGTAACCATGCATGATATGAGATGTTGTAATGCTACGCGATGTGATCATATTCTATTTTAGGTAGGTACCTACGTAAAACTACAACTGTAATTGATTTATTGGAGTAGGGGCCCAAAACTTACCTATTTCTTATTTTCTTTGAGGGATGACCTTTGTGTCACCCCGGTGTTGGCGTCTTCTCAAACTACACAACACGAATATAATATTATGTATTTAGTAGGGCCACTATAGCCGACCGTAACAGTTAATTTCCCGTGTGTAAGGACATAGACCTACCAAAATTACCAACATACATAATTAATGGATATTATTAAATCGGCCATTAATACAGAAATGTAACAATACATAAAAATGTTTAAAAATCATTATAATACTATTATATTTTCGATCTCAGCTCTAACCTGTTTAAACTAATAAAGTTTAAACAGGTTAGAGCTGAGAACGGTGAGGATTAAACGAATCTTGCGCGGCATTCATACATTGTATTCGGAAATTTTTCTAGTACATGTTTGAATGGCTCTTTCTTGTTCGGTACACCATGGTATACGTCCGAAAGGGTATGTGGATGAGATTGATGTGCAATGATCACACGATCCGTAAGTTTAAAATAGAAAAGCATTATGTCAAAAATACAACATATGAATTTTCCACAGAATTCACACTTAAGTTTGCTGATGAGCATCAATATTATAATATTCAAAGTTATGGAAACCAAGGGATTGATATAATGGTACATAATATAGATCATTATCAAACTTTTTCGGTTCACGGCACCCATGGTGCATCAGGATATTTCATCGGCTCCCTAAACCAAAATCTGGGATTATTTGAAATCTATGTATATGCATTTTCACGATTTTCAATAAAATGTTATCAAGAATTTTATATTCCAATATGAAAAATCTCGCCCCTTCACGACTTATCTACTACATATTTTTCGTTGTTTCCAAGTATGTATTTAAATATAGATATAATAATATAATATAATTATAATCTGACGGTACCTACTGTCAAAAAAATAAAATTTGATTTGTCGCTGACTCATTTACAAATTTATTATTGATCCATAAATTGCATTTTGCTGATGCTCTTCCCTTATAATCACTTCCACAATTTCAACAGATACGTGTCCATATGGCATTATAGTATATCAACAATACAATAATATATCGTTTTTTATATGCATAGTTAAAACTGATTGAATCTGATACAATTGATGAAAAAATTAAGTTGTTTGTTAGTCAAGACATGATCGTGCCTTGGTCAAATCCGTGTTTCTTTTTGAAAAGCCACTGAACTCTGTTTTACTCCGAAGTGTACAAATCAATTCCGCTGATCGGCAACATTGAAGCGTGCGCTAAAATATGATGTTAAAAACAATTGAAATTTTGAAAAAAAAGATTGATTAAAAAATATTAAATAATATGGTGTTCAGATAATACAAAACGTATATTTAAGCATTTAGATAAACACATTCGCTTACATCCTTACATGTTAATTATAAAATAGTGGACTGTATTTAGGGTAGTAGTAACAGCGGAAGTGGGGTACAACTGTCACTATAGTGGAACAAGTTAAACTTAAAATTGCGCAGATTGCGATTTCTTCTACTGCGCACGAAATAAATAGGGTAATTTTTATTATTGTTACCGTTATTATTTCCGATTGCTCTTACATGAAGCATATTGCATCGTTATCTCTCACTATCGCATCGCTCTAACTACGTCATATTTTTTTCAAAACTAGCGAACTTCACGCTTATGTGGTATGTTTATAACCTTAATGGTGATTTTTTTTTATTTCAATTTATTTTATTTCAATTTATTTAAGTATTTATTTTTAACATATTGTGGACATTACAAATTATAAGTTTAAGACGTTCACAACATGATATTTAGAAACAAAGAAATATAAAACAGTATTACATAAAAAAAGAGATAGATAGTATATTAAGAACAGTAGAAATATGTACATGTAAAATATTAATTAGATAGGTACAAAGAAGTACACCGAATGAGTTAAGCAGACCCTATTTTAAGAATTTATAAAACAACGTCCACCAATACTCATCCTCACGTAGGTGGAATATATCAACGCCCGAAGCAATTTCGTTAAACATAGTTATCGCCCTCCCAATTGGCATTACCAGTGGCAGGTTGGTTCTGCACCTTGGGAGAATAAACAACTGATGTTCTCTATGACAGGTGATACCCGCTGGCTTGAGTACATGTGCACCCTCACTTTACAAATACTTGTCTTGTGGTGCTGTTGACACAATTAGACATGGCCTCCACATCCTAAAGCGCCCCCCCCAGACAGGATCTTTGGCGGACCACCTACTTATCGCTAAGTTTAATGGCATGTGTGACGCACAACAGAAGAGTCTTCAAAACTGTGTTAGAGGTAAAAATAAGGGCCTTCAGTTTATTATTACCGATTTTTTGTAGTTCTAATACATCTATTTCAATTATGGAGTTTTTGAGTATCAACAAAAAACAATTAAAAATTGCATCTTACATCTATTTTAAATGTTAATAACCCACTCGTGAAATAGGCGACTTTTTTCAACTATTAGACCAAATTTGTGATGTATTTTTATCTCACATATCTGATCAACCCGCCTCGCCAGCCCCCCCCCCCCCCTTGTGGGGGCCATGCAATTAGGATTTACACTGATGTATGTATTCCCGGTTCGGTGAGTTTTTGTCACGCTTCCTTGCTTTTTCGTACAAGATGGTTGTTAACAATTTTGAACAATCACAAACACCCAGGCTTTGAGAAAAACACATAAACATTGTGTTCTCGCCGGGAATCGAACCCAGAACTCTCGGGTGGAAAGCCTGCGCCTTACCCACTGCACCACGAGAGCCGCCTGTGATTATTGTGTTACATGCTCGGGAAGGTAAGGAAATGAAGTTAGAGTTGTAAAGTGGCACCAATAATAGAAAAAGTGATTTTAAAATTTATTGGTGTGGTGGTTATTAACTCGCCGACATTCTTTTTCTTCTTCTCTGGCATTACAGCTCTGTGTAGAACTTGGCTGCCTCAAGCAGACTTCTCCACTCTGCCCAATCCTTCAGCGTCCTCGAGTCGCTCAGTCTTTGCTCGGTCGAAGACTTTTTTGAAAGGCATCTTAGAACGCCTGTACACGTGCTTGGATTTACTGGCAGCAATAGTGCGTATTTTAAACTATCGTGACAATAACTGTTTACACGTAAAAGTGCCGACTGTCTCTCCAATCTCATTCTTCAAGAGTAAAGCGAGAAGCGATATTGTCATTTTATGGTACTATTTGACAGGTAGTTTCATTATTTTGCCGGCAGGTTCGCCACTATCGTACTACTACGCAGGCGCAGATCGAAAAAATCAATACTGTCGCATGAAATTTCAGAAGCTTCCAAACTTTTTTGATTCATGCAAACAAGCTTGCAACTGTAGGATAATACATGTTTACCCATACATTTTTTTGTTATGGTCGCGATAATACTTACTGTCAAGACTAAATCCATGCACGTGTAAACGTTATGTTAAATTATTCTACAATATTTGAGTCGTTGATTTTGACAGGTATTACAGGCGACAAACTAATATGTCAAGCTAATAAATATATTGTAATAAAATCGATGTATCTTACATCAATAAATTAATACTTTCTGATGTTGTTTTCACCTTACCCAATCTTTGTTATTTATGATCAACAACAAACTTGAGACGTGAACATTTCACAAGCGCTGACTCCAACTTTTTGTCTTTTTTTCGCTTGTTTATCCACCATATGATAAACCGGTATTGAAAAGTTAGTATCATGTATTCATACGTCATAAAAAGTTTCATAAAATGTTTGGAAGAGTGATTGATGCTTTGGCACCTGAGGTAATAATGTTCGCAGTTTTCATGCAACAATAGAATGAAAGATTGATTGGAACGGCCTAAAGGCTCAATAGATTTTTTACTAGTCTCCGAGTCTCTGAGTTATAATTAATTACTATACGGAATCATGTTGAATATTAAATTATCGAAAAAAATCATCCGATTTGCAAAATAGATACTAGCTATGAAAAGTATCAGTATATTGTATGTATCACTTTAATGGTGGTTTCTGTCAATTATTGGTGATAAATTCTATGAAATATGTATGTTTTACATAGTGTGTTATATTTTAATTAATAAGTATATCATTTTGTTTTGTCAAAACGTCCGCAAGGTAGACCTAGAGGCCGCAGGATCGATGAAATGATAAAGTTCTGCGGAAGTACGTGGCAACGCAATGCACAGGACCGAGAGAAGTGGAAGCAGCTTGAAGAGGCCTTAATCCAGCAGTGGATAGATTCAGGCTGATGATGATGAAGTATATACTATTGGCGTATAAAAGTAAAATTTGAAGCTTTGTGAGATGAATCATTTAGGACTAATTATTTTGGCATACTCAGTGACGTCCCGTAAGGGTAGGCAGATTGAGCGTTGCTTAGGGGCGGCAGTTACTCGAAGGGCGGCAAATCGAGGAGAATCATTTGGAATATATAAAAATAGCTACCTAAACTTAGTAATAACGAAAATATCTTTCCATTGAAAAAAATCAGCTCACTGGTTTTATCGGGTTTGCGATATCTAGTTTACTTCCGTTGTCCTTCGACGTCCTTGATGACCAGAAACGACACGTGCAGATTTGCAAATAATTAGTCTGATATTTTGTTAGTAATGTACCCATACAACACATTTCTTAGATATTGGACTCGTGAAAGGATGATAAAAATAATGTATAAAAAATGAGGCGGCATTTTGGCGCTGGCTAGGGACGGCATTTTATCTAGGGAAGTCACTGGGCATACTAGTTTAATAAACTTACTATGACGTTATATAGGTACCACATGAGTGTGAAGTTTGTTGGTTTTGACAGAAAATATGACGTAGTAGAGCGACACCGAGCAATAGAAAATGATGCAATAGACTTCATGTAAGAGCAGTCCGAAATAATAATATTTACCCTAGGTATGCAATTTGTGCGCAGTAGAAGAAGTCACAATCTGCGCAATTTCGTGGTTAAGTTGTTCCACTACAACATACAATCTCCTTCTTTCGGTGTGAATATTGGCAACCAAATAGGTACAGTAAGTAGATACACCTCCTTATCCTGGAACAATCGTATCAGATTCCAACGCTTAGTCACTTATGGAGGTTGTGTAATCAAGAAAATCTTCTTCTATCCACTATTCTGCTGCCGTCTACACGTAGTAAAATAAATCATACTTTTCATTGCGGAAATTATGGCCAAAGCATGGATGTTTTCTGTGCTTTATAGATTTACAAAATTCCTCATTGGTGATGTAATCAAGTCAGGATATCTGCATAGTGCGTAGGTATAGAATATCGAGGCCTGATTATACGTATGTAATTTTGGCGACTGATAACATTAAAATACTTGGAAAAACGCAGTTCAATGCCAGGCTAAGAAGAAAAATAAATATTCTTGTGTAGCCGGATTGGTGAAGGTTTGTTGTGTTACACCTGCGCATCTATTCTATACACAAGACTGATATCGGCAGCTATCGAGGATGGTTTTTCATATGTTTTTATCGACGTACTACAATTGTTACAATAAGTTAGCCGTCTAAACAGTCAAAACTGTCTATCTCACTCTAAAATTTAGCACACCCAAAAAAGGTGCTGTTTAAACATAGCAATTATTGTAACAATTATTACAACTAGCTTATTATAATTGTTACAATAAGTGCTGATATTTCGATACAAAACTAGCCTCGCCAACTCCCGATAGCGGCCGATAGCAGTCTTGTGTGTAGAATATAATATGCGCTGCTGTGGATTAAGCCTTGTCATGTCCGTGTGGGTTGAGTAAAATCGCACATAAAGAAAATTCTGAGTGAATGATAATATCTACATATATATAGTATTTAGTATTATCTCGTAAACGTCCTGCATTACAATAATATTATTTAAAATAACTATATAGGTAATTATATCTTGCACTTATTTCAATAATTTTCCTAACAATTTATTTTCCAATTATTATGCATTTTTTATGTATCGACGGATTAAAATACTGCACACTGCTAAAAGGTTTTTATATAAACAATCATAAAATATAAATAAAATAATAAGTTGGTATGTTTTAAACATATATCAAGTTTTTTTTAATGTTTGCATGTTCAAATAAAACAAAATAAGATTGTTGAACCAATCACAATTAATAGATTTGGAAAGATAATTATGATAATATCTCAGATGTATTTGCTAATATTTTTGTCAAACAAACAACTTACATGAGATATTGCGTCCACACATTTCGTAATGTATACTAATTAATGGTTTTTGTGTATTGTATGAATTTCATAACATTAAATGGTGATAGCTTCTATAATTATTAGTACCTATTATAAATTAATGTATACGACGAAAATTTTAGAGGTAAGTATCACATTATTGTTTATCATCTTCATCACATTTTGAGTAAATAATTTATAAGATCGTGTGAGTCATTTATTTGGATTTTTTAAAATCTATTATTCATCATAATTACCTGGACATATTTATTTGTTACTTTTCATACTATAGTGGGATAACTTAACCCTGAAATTGCGTTGATTGTGATTTATATTAAGTAGATATATTGATATAATATTATGTCACACGTGTTATTACGGAACTACACAAAATGAAAATATTGCGATTAATTAATCATTTCTTTCAGCAATATTGTCTATTTTACTAAATAATGTGTTTTTATTAACCAGAAAATATACAGGCTTTAATATTAATTATTAGAAAATAATGGTTTTCATGATTCAAAACAGTCGTTTAAATATAAATAAATAATATTGCTTATACTAATTTATTAGCAATTTTATGCATTTATCAGACTCGGTAAAATAGTGCATAATGTTGATTTCCAAAAGTATGTTTTTTAGTCGATAGCCATATTTCGGTTGTGAGATGGCCATGGCCCCCACATCGTGAAGCGGGCCCCTAGGCTATGATGTTTGGCGCGCCCACCTACCTATCGCTAAGGGTAAGGGACGCGTTGCAGTTTCGTTTTACAGATGGTGTACGCGGTAAGATTAAGGTGTATTTGTAGCTTTTTTTGTATTTTTAATATGTGGGTACATCCAGTTGAATTACCTATGGAGTTGTCGAGTATCGGCACACAATTAAAAATGGTATCGTGCCTAGAATTAAATATTTTTAATTATTAATTTCATTGATGTCTTTACCAAGTTTTTACCATTTGAGCAGATTTGTGATCTGTGTTTATCTCACTTATCTGGTCGACTCACCACGCCGGGCCCTTCCTGAGCCCGGGCCCCCAGGCTAGAGCCCTGTCAGCCCCCCCACTTGTGGGGGCCATGGAGATGGCACATATTTATCGTAAATGGTATTACAAATACAACCAAACTAACTATTGACTAAAAATGAAATTTATTTAACGAAATTTTACAAGATTTGATCACCATCCGCCTGGGAACATCTTCTGCTGGATGTAAGCCTCTTCATGTTGGTTAATATTATTATTGTATTTATAATTCAAAAATTAATAAGTAGGTACATAGTTTCGAAAAAAATATTTCGTTTTTTTTATTGACAAGTCGCGGTTTAAAGTGGTTTTAATGAATTCTCAGTTTTTTTTTGTTACTGGTGTGAGGAAGATATGCCATTTAGCACAATTCTCACGCATTGAAAACACAACAGATTTAATGTCATTATCCCCCAATACAATATCATTGTAAGACGAAGGTCGATCAATTATATCCTGACCATGTTTCCTTGCCATTATAATTCACGATGAATACTATGTATTTTGTTTATTTAACAAAAAAGTAAATAATCCGTGAGTTCTAAAGAATCGAAAAAAAAATATTATGACATTAGCCTAGTATTAAAAATACTATCGTCGTTTCGCTGTTAAATCCTGCAATGTGAGGATATTAAAACTGTATCGTAGATACAAAGGACTGTTCTATAAATAACCACAGCCATGAAGGTTTTTTTGAATGTTTGTAACTAACTCGATTTATGTAAATAACAGGTAGTAAAAAAATGGCGTCTCATCATAGAGTTGTTGTATTAAATCCGACCAGTTTACTACGTAAATTGGAAGCAGTCTTATTAAAGTGAGGATGTTAAATCAGAGATTTCTGTAATTAATTATTACTAATATCATAAATAACTAAGCAACCTCGTATACATCACATGATGCGATATGTAAACTATATTTATGAAGTATTAATGCCTATTACTGTAATATATATAGGTACACATATTACCAAGGTACCAAGTTATGGTAGTGGTTTGTGTTTATCAAATAAGTATTATCAAAATAAGAGGTCCATTTCTCAAATGCGGTTAGCTACATTCGTACAAATCTAGAATACAAGCCCCCCGTATGATAACATATATTTTGTGTCACAAATAAAATGATAATTATTAACACAATATATTATTTAATACTGTATTTGTTTTGATTTATCTATACCTATGTCTCTCTGTAACGCAAAAGAGAAAACATATTATGTAAATGTATAGGAGAGATCAAAATAGGAATAACACGTGAAAGGGTAGTGTGAGAGAAAAAAATACACGTACCTAAACGTATTACGATTTCCATAGTAACGCACGTATATATTATTAATTTAGTTGCTAGGACCCCAGACCCCTAGCAACCAATAATAGTGGATTGGATTACGGATTTCTTCCGAAATAACTTTTCATACAAAACAGAATTACTGGAAATGAATTTAATTCTACTTAAAGATGGCTAAAAGTATTAAAAAAATGCATTGGCATCGTGTTCTGATATATTCTAAAAGTTTCAAATGTCTAGCTAGTTGGGAAGTTAGTTAAAAATCGATTGCAAGATTTGCACCGGACAAACAACCACTGGACAAATAAGAATACGAGCTAATAAAAACGTTGTAAAATAAACTGACACCCTAAGTATTAAGAATTCGTTTATTTTAATCGGGTACAAAACAAATACTTACTAGATACTCTCATAATAGTTTGAGAGATGCTTACAGTACAATACCTACTAGCATATTATTGAGTAGGTATATAGAAAGTATTAATAGGCATTACAATAATTAAGTTGTGACAGATTGACAGAAGGTATAAAGAAGTATTGTATCAGATAGAAAACACGATTTTGAAAATGATATAAGTACTGTGAAAATGTCAATGATCGTTTAAATTGAAGAGATTTTAGAGGGGATAAATGGAAGCGAAAGTGTAAAAATAATCAAGATAGTGGCATTTAGAAAAGAAATTGTGAGTTATCCAATACACAATCAATCAAAAATATAAAAATATTATATTTGACGATAATTATTATACGAGTTCGAACCACATACAAGAATGTTGACAGGTGGAACTGGCTCCCCGTATTTTTTTCTTCTAGTATTTTAGTAAATACTTTCATGAACATCTTGGCAAACCAATAAAGGCAACTTTGGTAAACCAATCTTTCAAGAGAGGGATGATTCAATTTTTTATATTGTAAAGTTTTGTTGTTTAAGAATATAAAAGTTATTTAATTTAATTTTGTGTTATGTCACGAATGAGAGTATGTTAATTCGTCATTCTATTATTAACATATTATGTATTTATCGTGCTCTGATTCACATATTATTATGTATTTTTTTTTATATTTAACAAGCCATTCATGAGTTTTAATCGCTTCACGGTGTTTATTTCCACTTAAATCTATTGTTGAAAAGTCAAACTAGACGAACTCATCGTAATAAACAAAATTGCGTATTTTGTAAAGTTCATAATAATAATATTATGTAGGTAATTTGATAATATTAATTTAGTATCTATGTTTTTCTTATAATATAAAATGAATTATTATATTTTATTGCAATAGGTACTTATGGACAAATAAAATAATGAAGTATGGAGAATCGGGAGCGATGACAAACTGTATGAAGATACCCATGGAAAGATCGAGACTTCGCTGAAGAGATATGTGTTGAGGTAAGGATAACACGCGTAGGTATATGCGCCAGAGAGTTGCTGCTGGTGGACCATGGGGAACATGGTGGACGACTTGGGCCACTGGGGCGAGCAATGACGAGCCGAGTGGCATGGAGGTGAAGTTTGAAAAGGGCTCGATTAGGCTTATAGCGCCATTAAATATTAATAATACATATATAATATTAATAACACTGCAGTTTTAATAAATAATATTATAATACAATGTAAGTACGCAACATAAATAATCTGCGTAGATAATTAGTATATTCTATAGCTTCACTTCACAATATCAAATAAAATTGTGTTCTTGAAAAGCATCAAACTACAATATTACATAATTAATAAATCGGCTTCGGTATCTTTTTCATTTTATTATCGATGTTGTATTTTATTATATTAGGTACCGTATTGTTCAAAATTCACATTATCTTCCACCACGTAAAATCACCTCGACGCAATCTACGTGTTTTCACGTGGAAAATTTATTACTTCAACGATACTGGTATGTTTCCGTACTTACGTATATTATGAGTGAATCATATAGATGGCAGTATCACAAAGTTAGGATTAAATAATATTATATTATTATGTATTCGACTATCTCGTTTATCAACATTGCGACGCAGGTCACCTTGGTTGCCAAATTAATATGCACAATTATAAATCAATCAGAATGATTGATACCCGATAATAGTCTAGTTTTATATTATAAATAATTAATGGTTAATTCATGGCTGTTTCATTTATTTATGGCTGTAAGGTAAGACTGGTAATAAAAAATAAGTACTTACCAACAAATTAATTCTGTCTGTGATTCAAATTATTTAGCTCTATATTTTATTCATTTATTTTAAATTTATTATCTATTAGTATTCGAATTTTTTTATTTCTTGAGGAAAACAAACACTAACTAATATTCACGCATACGTACAAATGCAAACATTTGGCCTCTTCCTCTGCTACGTACACCGTTGATTTTTCCTTAGATAATAAATACAATGGGATATAGGTACTTACCTACTTGTCTTGTAAATGCTGTACTTTTGCTCGTTGATAATGTGAGGATTTAATATTGGGGGGGGGGGGGGGGGTCCAAGGAGGAGAATGTAAATTAGTCCCACAGGCTCTTTTTCTTCTTAATATAATTATTTTTACATATTTTCACAATACACGGCGGTATATTTTTTGTACAGTTTCTCCTAGTTTTTATTCTCCTAGTTTTTATCCTAGCTACAATATTTATGCCGAATTCCACTGAAAAAAAATGTTCTTTTGACTTACACTACCACCGACTAGTGGGTGTAGTCGTTCTTTTCGCCGAATGTTTATCGTCGATTTTTGGTTTTTTAATATTGAGGTTCCAAAATATTAATTGAAAATGGACAAAAAAAGTATTAGTGCTTTTAACTTATACACAAACCTACTCAACACAACACAGCCTAATTTCTTGTTTATCGATCTTTTGTCTATTGCACTCGGTGTATCTACACCATGGCCCCCACATCCTGAAACGGGCCCTCAGGATAGGATATTTGGCGGGCCCCCCACCTACCGGTAAGATTAAAGGCAGTGTGAAATACTACATTAACGTTTTCAAATTGTGTTTTAGCTCAAATTAAGGCTACTTATAGAGTGAATTATTGGCGATTTTTAATACATCTACTTTAATAATGGAGCTGTCAAGTATCGACACATAATAATCAGAAAATATATTCTACAATTATATAATCTAAAATGTTTATGGTTATGAAGTATAATAGCGCCGCAGGCGACTTTTTTTACTATTAAAGCTAATTTATGATGTGTGTTTATCTCACTTATCTGGTCAACTCGACACGCCGGGCCCCCCACAGCCCGGGCCCTCAGGCTAGAGCCCTGTCAGCCCTCCCCAGCCATAACCTACACCACTCCAGAATTCGGGTGGACACCGAGATTTTTTTGACAGTTCCATTAAGGATTGGGTTTCTAAAAAAACCCGACATTAGTGTTTCGAAATTTTTATGTTAGAAATTAAAATCATTTTTTTGCCGTGTTTTTATTTGTCTAAACCCAAGGTATAGTTTGTTGGCTTTCAATTTTTTAAATCATTCTCATAATTTTCATGTTTGGGGGGTGCCAGGGCCCCTTGCCCCCCCCCCCCCTCTGGGTGCGCCACTGGTGAGGTGTGTACTTTTCTATTGTTTATATCGTCGATGTTTTGTAAAAAGGGCGAATTAACCAAAATGCTATTTTACAAGAGGGGGATTTTTAACTTTTGAAATTTATTTGTTAACTACCTGTGGATGATTATAAAAAATGTCTAACAAGTATATAATAAAGCTTAGAAAGAATACTGTCCTTATAATAGGCTTTATAATATAATATTTTAAGAGGCCTAATATGTCACGCTTTTTATTACTATTATACCTACTAAGTGGATATTCGCCCTTACGATTATTGTTTTTAAGTGGTTTCCTGTGGAGATACAAATTCGCCGTTTTTACACAACAAAGCTAGTGAGGTACATATTGTTTTTTCATTAAAATCTTAATTTCGCCAAAATGGTTGATTCGCCCTTTTTACAAAACACCGACGATAATATGCAGGATTTCTTTGTTCCTTTTCACTTTTTAAAACGGAAAACGATTACGTACATAAAAGAAAAATAAATCTGAAGATAAAAGATTAATAATAATACTAATTATAAACAGATAGGTACATAATATCGTTTAGCAAAGACATAGAACTAAAGAAATAACAGAGAAGAAGAGAATTGTACGCATATAGCTAAGTATAATTAATTGTCAGTATTTATTTATTAAACGATAATAAATAAAGTTGATAATAAAGTAAAAAGTACTATTAAACTCAATAATAACAATAATTGTAGGCCTTAATTGAGCTTCAATTCTTTACTTACAATACGAATTAAATTGATAGTCACGAAAAGAACAAAATTTATAATAAATAATCATAAAACACTGTAGATTTAAGATTTTTTATGTAGAAAATATATACCTGTATATAATATATACTTATATAAATTGTGGGGTAAATAGCCACATTACATGGAAAATATACGTATCTTTTTATACATTTATTATCAATAAATTCCTTAAAATATATGAGTATGCAAATATGTAACAATTCTTATACGTATACGATGCACAATAGACTAGATTTTTGTTATTAAATAATAGTTATTTACTGAATTAATAACAAAACATTTTTTCCTTCAAATGACTTCGAGATTTCATCATCGGAGATGGATTGTTGGCTCTGCTGTTATTTTATCTGAAAGCAATAGAAATATTTTTTTAATAAGTTATTTTTAACTTTTCCAAAGATATTGAATAATATAATGAACAGCTGTATATTAAACTGATCAGTTGACTAATCGACTTGGTGTGCGATCGATTAGTTTTATCGATTTTAAAGATTGAATCAAAATATATGCGGTATTGGTACATGGTCAAGTAGGATTCTGGGCAACGAATACTTCATAAAGATAAGCATTGATAAAATATTGCACCTCAATAGACAATGCCTTCTGAAATAGACCTAAACTACACAAAAATGTTTGATGGAAATTCAAAAAAATAACTTTCCCTTACAAACCTTAACGTCTTTCTACTAAAATTAATGATAACACGAAAATGACTATCCGATACATTGGTACCTACTTCTATCATTTGTTTCACTTGACTGAAAGAATATTATGATACACTAATATTGTTCACTAAGTCGTTGAAGGTATCACTCGCGAATTAAGATTAGCAATGTGGATTTTAATACTAATTTGGTTTTAATAGATTTGTTCGATCCAGTATTAACAACTTTGGATTGGCCATGGAATCTAATATATTTTAAAAATAGTATTAATCACTATTTTAAACGTTATACTATTTCAAATTTCACAATAAAGATTAATTTTAAAAATGCCAAAGTCAAAGGTTAGTGGGTCGGAGAAAAATTTTGAATTATCAAAATATTTAATCACGTCATGTTTGTTAGACAAATTCATAAAATTTAATGATTTTTATCATAATATAATGTTTGAAACATTGATGCCGTCCCGTGTCGGATTCACTAGTTAAATAGATATATTGGTTGTATAGATTAGTTAATGTGATATATTTTATATCTACGTAACCTTATAGAATATAATATATAACATAAGAAACTAGAAGATTTAAGGAGAACTTTATAAAGCGTCAAATTAGACAATTTCATATTTTGACCAATCATGCATGCTCAAAGTTATTCTAAGCCAATTAATTAAAATAAATTTAAATATACATGTGCATTACTAATTATTGATCTACATAACATAAATAATTACGGGGTAATACAGGGATCGCTAGAGAGACATACCTACCTAAATACGACAGTTAGTAGAAGGACGTAGTCGCAATCCCCATTAGTGAAAGAAACAGGGAAGTTAGCAAATAAATGTATATTTTTGGTCAATTTCCAGTAGATATGGATATATTTAATTAATATTTTTATTTTTCCACCCCTGATTATATTATATACTTCGTCATATATACCAACATCGCATATCTTTGGATTCTGTGTAAAAACTAAATAAATTAACTGAAAATGAAAACTAATAAATTACAAGTAGGAAAAGTTAGAAATATAGTGACTTAAGGCTATACCTCAGTTAAGGCCTGGTCTAAAAAGATCGTGGCTAGGCCATGCGCGGATTGTACAAATGACACGTGCCGAACGAAATATAATTTGTCATACAAATCCAACATGCGTCCATTTAATGTTCTGTTTATTGTTCTATTAGTAACAATAATAATATATTCATTGACGTGTTTTCTTTTTCAAATAAATGGGTAACGTTTTTAGTCATCCTTACACGATTTAAGAATTAATACCCCCGTCGCCATCACGAAACAAATTGACGTATTCATACCTCGACGTTCGGTCTCTGATTGCCAGCGAGTCAAAAATTTCGTCGCACCTATATTTGAAAATTATTTGCCCTTTCACTGAAGTATCGTCTTAAGTTCTTAACTACTACATAATATTATTGTGATTTAATTTAATTTAATATAATCTATTTTCGGAGAGAATAACATTACTAATTATTGCTGGTCATGGGACGTACTTTTTCAAAAAAGATTTTTTCTGATGTGATCTTTTCAAATGATTTATGTCCAATTAAGTGCTAGTAAAACATTAAAATAATCGAAGTATTGTACGGAATATTACTTTTGATATCATAGCAGACGACGTGAGATACTTTGGAGAAGGGGTCCAGGTTGATGGTCGTCTCATATTTACACCTTCTGGAACCTTGTGGACAGGTGAAGCCCTCGCAGATTGGTGGGGCAACTCCCGTGGCTTCCATCAACGTCAGACCACGAACTATATCTCGCTCTTCTAGGATGAGTCCTGAAATCATATAGGGTCAACGAATGTGGAAATCCAATCATGTAAATCAACAGTCGGTAATAAACTCTCAAAAATATATTCGCACTTGACCAACGATGGTCAACCCTTTCCCGCAGATGAGTAAAAGTTGAAATATATAAATTTTTCCAAATGGATTCAAATCACAGGTCCAAGTATTTAATCTGACCAATTAAACATATTAGCAATATATTTTATATTATTTAGCATTTTAATATATACCAGAAAAATAACAATAAAGTCTAAAGTGAAAAGAAAATAATTATGCGAATAGAAAGGAAAGAATCGTTTATTGAGAAATATTATGTAGTTGTTGTTTTGAAATTAACACGAAGGTTACGCGTTTCCCATCGCTGTCCTAGAGCGTAATCATAATAACGACGAAAGTAAGCAGTGAAGGAAAATTATTTTCCCTCTATTATGAAATGGAGGTTGTCCCCCATTGTGACAATATATTTTATCCCTCTGTCTGAGTTTGTATGCTATTCAACATACTATATGCTTTCCTCAAAGGAGTTTCCGGCATATACCAAGCCGAACCGGAAGCTGTTGCGCTGAATGGTGCTTTTATGTGACAAATGCTATAATTTTGTTTTTGTTATTATGTTTTCTGTTGTATATTGGTTATTTTTTCCCCTTTTTTACTCAATTATCTATTTGATTTGAATAACATACATACTAAATGCAACAATAATGGTTGGATTGATCGATATAAAGAAATAGCGAATCCATTCTGATGTGACGGTTTCGGATACGTAGGGGGCAGAGGTACTGATAAATTTGGAACCCCTCACCTCAAACAAGTTTCCTGTGCAATATACATACAATTATCGGGATTGATTTATCACAATCATACTGTGAAAAATACTTTTTACACTATTTCATGAGAAACCGCCATACAAAAACGCATTACCTTCTTCGTCTCTGCAGATGAGATGTGTCGTTTCAATAGGAGGTTCAACTGAAACTGTAGGTGTTGTGACAGTGGTGCAGTTATAGGCCCCGGGCTTGCATCGATAACCTCCACACTCCACGTCAGGAATTTTAGGTCTCTCGTGTTCTGCGAGTGGAGATTCGTAGGTTTGCTGATGAACCAAGGCACCTGAAAAAATCGACCAAAGTTTTCTTATACTACCTATGTTTATGTTTTAACATAATATGAACTACACAAATGAGTGACTATTTAAACAGATTTAAAACTATTGTCATGATTTAATTCCTTTTTCTTTAAACTGAACATCATTTTCAGCCAGGAAATCCGTGCTTATAAGGCCGCTTTGAGGCATACCATTAACCAACCGTAGGCACCGGTGATTGTCACAATTTCCGAACTACCCTTTGGACACTCAGTTCGAATACACAACCTACTCTGCGCCGACCACGTTATTATCTTATTGCAAACAGTATGTGACAACTACCGGTGACCATGACCCCCGCATCCTGAAACGGGCCCCCAGGCCAGGATCTCTGACGGGGCCCCCTACCTATCGCTAGGGTTAAAGGCAGTGTGATGCTCCATAGAAGCGTTTTTACAAACGAAGCGTGTTCCGGGTAAAATGAAGGGTGTATTTTTAGCATTTTTTGTATTATTGAATAAATCCACTTGAATGATGAAGTTTTTGAATAGCGACACACAATCATCAAAATTTGCATCACATCACCACATATTTTTAAATGTTGATATTTTAAAGTAAAATAGTTCCGCAGGCGATTTTTTTACCATTAGAGAAAACTTGTGATGTGTATATATCTCACTTGTTAGATCGACCCGCTACGACGAGCCCCCCAAGCCCCGGGCCCCAGGTTAGATCCCTGTCAGCCCTCCCTTTTTGGGGGCCATGAGTAGTTTCCGCGCGCGGTCTTTATAATTTATACCAAAAATGTACTTATTTCAATTAATATATCTTTATGAATTTATATAGATTAGATTATTTTTAAGTTACGGTAAAATAAAAGTATTTTTTACGTTGTTCTTTTTTACCTACCTACCTACCTAAGCTACTAAGTTCGTTAATAATTGTTACATAGACAAAAAATCGAATCTTACGGGTAGATCAAAAATCGATGTGTGTGTAGGTATAAGTCATAACATTAGACTCATATGTTAAAGAAATTTCTCACAACCGTTCCTCACAAGCCTCGTCACGAAATAAAAATGGAATTTACCTTATATTTTCTAAGAAGTCTATTAATATTGAGACATGACGTTATACACCCCATTTTAGGAGCTAAACATACGTTGAAGGAAGTGAGTAGGTTCCTACATAATGTAGCATATTACCTATATGATATCGTTTTATTAATTATTATTTATTACTTATAGTAGGTATATCTTTAATATATTGAGTAAATGTTTAATCATCAATCATAATAATATGTAGTATTATAATAAACAATATATAAGTAGGTACGACTGGTTGAGGAAAACAAATAAAATCGTGTTAAAAAAGGTGGCAATAGTATGACTACTTAGTTTGTTGTCTTGTATCTATAAATTGATTTATATTTCCATGGACAACTTTACTATACAATGGTGTATCTAGATTTGTATCATCGCTACACGTGATAGAAATAAACTTGATTTTATATCTCTTTTGCGCGTGCCCTTAAGTGTTGGAATGAGGTTGTTTCATTTGTTTTCTATTGTTTTTTTGTTGTTGTATTGTAACAGGTTTCTAATGGTAATTTTCCTTATAAGGTATGTTAAGTATACTATATTATTATATTACTCTAGTCATCGATACCTACGCGTATGAATTGAAGATAATTATAACAATAATAGGTTATTCACAATGTATAACTACAGCGATCATATTTTTTGTTGCTGTTGTAAGACGGTATTATTATTTTTTCCTTGTTAAGTTTTTTTTTTATTTCCACACAGATCAAGTCGGGACTTTTTTTTCTTCCGAGAATGAGAGATTTTCCTCCCAAAAATTCTGTCGAATTCGCCAAAACCCTCTTTAAAGTTTTATTCTTGTTTTTTTACAGTCGGACCGGATTTTCTCCTAAAAACTAATTCTCATCCAGAAACGGGTAAAAAATAATACATGGGTTTCAAGAGATAGGACGAAAGTCAAATTTTCAACAAAGGCTTATTATACTCGTACATCAGTTGAGGTATGGTCTAAAAAGATTGTGGCTAGGCGATGCGCGGATTGCGGGTCGCGGGTGCAAATGACGCATGCCGAACGAAATATAATTTGTCATAAAAAATCCAACATGCGTCCATTTAATATTCTGTTTATTGTTAATAATAATAATGTATTCATTGACATGTTTTCTTTTTCAAGTAAATGGGTAACGTTTTTAGTCATCTTTACACGATTTAAGAATTAATACCCGCGTCGCCATCACGAAACAAATTGACGTATTCACACCTCCACGTTTGCTCTCCGATTGCCAGCGAGTCCAAAATTTCGTCGCGCCTATAGTTGAAAATTATTTGCCTATTCACTGAAGTATCGTCTTAAATAAATCTAAAGTACAGCAGCCTTAAATAAAGGACTGTCCTATTTCATAATAGATCAACGTACCTATAACGTAAGATCATCAAATAGTAAATTCAAACTACTAAATGTAAATAATAATACATTTCAGAGTTATTGCTGTATTTACATAATATTGTGTATTGTGAGTCAAAAACCCTGGATTTTGATGAGCTTCGTACTGATGTTTAACCAGGATAAATCACCACCCCAAAACGGAATGCATGGATGTTTGCAGAGTGTTATTATTTATTATGAGATTTGCAATTCGTTAAACTGATTGGTTCCAGAAAGATCCAACACCCAGCCCTAGATGGAATTAAATACGCTGACACATTGGAACTGGAGAGAGGAGCATTATTATTTACTTAAAACGTCACTTATATAATATATTTATAGATTACGTTATGCAGGTTACTAAAATGGTAATTTTATTTACATAATAAGACACATTTATATTATTAGTTGATAAAATTTAGATCGGAAAAGTGGATGAATATTTGGAAAAAAATAAATATTTTTGTCATAAAATAATATAATTGAATATCTATTTGTCGTTTTACCATCCGGTTGTTAAGTATGATAAATTAACTAGGTAGTTATCTTTACAACTTTAATAATAATTGGACTATGCCTGATATAAATATATTTAACTCGCATTCAACTATGTAGTTTAATCAGAATTACAAAATTGAACATTTTCGCATTAATATTTCATTACAATCGATTTATCTAATGAGTTAGGAAGTAAACGAGATGGTAATATAAAACCAGAAATAGTACCTAATTTTAAACATACAATAACCTTATGATATAAGGAAGCCATCAATGCGTACTTATAATTATACTGATAATGAATTAATTAACGTAAGAATAATTTATAAATGTGTAAATTAAATATGATCGTAATATAAATCAAGGAAATTTTCCACTTACAATACGTTTTCTGAACGAGTTTTAATAAACAAAGATTTTTTTCTTTATGCCCTTAATAAAAATAATATTGTATCTAATCTCGGAACCTAGTTACTGTGTTGATATACTTTTCCTGCACTTTTATTCGCGTTTTTTTAACGCGTTTTTTTGCAATTTTCAGTAAAGACTACTTACTTTTCATGTTTAATTAAAAAAAAAAAAGGTTAATGTGCCGCAGAGGTGGACATGAGTTCTTACAACTTTCGTTTTAGACCAAACCAAACCTCACCTAACCTAATATTACCTCTTATAACCTTAGTTTGTGATAATGGTGTATCAAAATGTATGAAAATTTAAAATTTTCAATTAACGATTATTGAATCGAAAAACCGATGCGCCGACAGAAAAAGGTATTTATTATAATTATTATTGTCTATATGGAATAAACTGTTTTCGTAAAAAAATAAATATAAAAGCTCGTGTCCACCTCTGCGGTACAACTACATAAAAAAATGTTATACTTACGGTTTTTTGATTGTGTTAAAAATATATTTTTTCAATATTTTAAAATATGGGTCGTTTTGAAATTTTTATTTGATAAATACATGACTTGTGATACATGAATGATAATTATTATGCAAATATAAAAAAAATGGGTTACAGGCATAGACTATAGATAGTTACAGGTTTACAACACACTGTGAAAATGTCTTTGCTGTTAGCGGTCAATTATTATTATTGTCATACAAAAGTCAAATTTCGTCATAAAAAACAATATAGATCAGGATCAGTGTGTATACAATTTCTAGCTATAAGCAGCGTTGCATTTAATACCATTACATTCGACAAAAACATCGTACAAGTCAATAATAAATTAGCTTACCTGCGTTAAAACAAGTAACTGTGGTGATCTTCTTCTTGGGTTTCGTGCCCACCACGTACTTGATTGAGCATGTGTTGGCATGTTTAGGACAATCTACCTCACCGCATGTGAGCGACTCGCCGATCACCACTAATGATGCCACGAGGGCTAACAGAATTGCGAATTTCATCGTTAGTTTTTCGGATTGCTGCCGTAACTGCCAAACAGAAAGAAAGTATCGGTTAGATTAACTGAATCACTTATTGTTAGTCGTTTGAAAAAACATTGGTAGTATCTTTAGAGTTAATATTATTTTCACGTGATAATGAATTTATACCATATTAATATGGTTTTGCAAAACATGGTTACCTATTTAAAAAAAGGAAATAATTATAATTGTACGTTTTATTGTCTTTGAATAACGTGATAATTGCAGTTAAGTGGCATGAGAGTAAATTATATAGTAAACAAAAATTAATTAAAATATTATTTTTTATGTAACCATCGTTTACATAATTATATCTGTTTTGGGTAAAGCAACTCATTTATTTATTTATTTATTTAAGAATCTAAATTCAAGACGTACACAAAACGAGATTTACATTATTAGGTCAAGTCAAATATTACCCTCACAAGAGAGAAGAAGAGAATATAGAAAAAATATATAATAACATACTTATATCTAAGCCCTTGTAAGTTTTATTTTTAAATGTTTAAAAAAATTACATTGATAAAATTTAATATTATTATCACGGGGATATTACAAATTATAAGTTAAATAATAAGGAAAACCAGGTAGATAGTATATATAAAAGATTTACAGGTTTTATTGGATTGATGGGTTGTCGTTTGTAAACTGTGGTTATATAAAACGCGAGGTTATGTTACTGAGATAAATTTAAAATGAAAAGTCAAATCTCACTACATTGATACTTAATTGAAGTGAAATATAATTATACTCATGCATTAGATAAATTATTAATTATGTTAGTGAAACTGGTCGTTCGTAAATTGAATTAGATATCAAAGTATATGACAGTATCGTACCGTTTTATATGATAACCTTTGGTAAAATGGCGATGGTAACTTGTAACGAATCAACGCGACTATCGGATCGCGTCTGAGGTCAATCTGGAGATGTTTATGATCTTTATAGGTGTCAACGATGACCTGCGCGGTGCAGCCACGGAGGGAGACGTCGCCGCAGACTCAATACTTAATGCCAAGGCAATCAATCGTCGAAGCCAGGGAGGCTAAATCGACAGACGTCAAAATCTAAAAGAAAAACTATTAACAATTACCTCACATACTTTCAGTACTTGTTTATGTTAAAGCTTTCGACTTAACTGTTTGTTACCATCTTGGTCCATCCCAAAGGAGCCAGCCATCCTCGTGTGTACCTATATTTAAAAAAATACATCAAAGAATATTTTTTTATTTGTAGTACATATTACTAATATTTATTCCGAAGCAATAGCCCAATATATTGAAAGAAAGGCTACAAATTCCTTGTTAATAGTTTGTGAACTCCATTTCGTGCAGTTTTTTTATAAGATACTTATACGTAGGTAAGTACCTAACCTAACCTAACCTAATAATTATCCATGCGCTAGAATTATTCTAATAGGAAGGTATTATTATGTATACCTAGTTGAAAATTATATAATTTGATGTAACCATGTTTTATGTTTGGTATATTTTTTTCTATTAGAGTTTCAGGTCAGTTGTTGATGATTGTAGAAACTCTGTCGGATAGGAAGATAGTTATTGTTCATGTGATTAATGCTCACTAAAAATATCATATTTTGAATAAGTATAAAAAAAATCTTACCATATTCGGTAACCCACGAGCGTGAGGAGATCTTAGTTACCATTAACGATGCACATAATAATTTTCTAACAGTGTGGAGAAGCCGAAAATAAGGTTTTTTTTACATATTTAAGCGGCAAGAAACTGAAAATTGACAGTAAATTGGTCAGAATGTTGACAAAATTATCAATTAAATTTAATTTATTTCGCCAAAATTAGGCCACTTTTTTAATAAACGGAAGAGCTCTCAGTGCTTTTATTGAGATATATTTTTAGCGTGTATTTTTTTATTGTAACTTCACGAGACCATAATAAATATATGAGTCCTATATTTTCAAAAGATGTTAACTCACGTTTTCATAGTTTTGAAAAATAATGAGAAAGTCGCTTTGGGTAATAAACATTTTATCAAAATAGCAAAGCATTTATCGTTTTAATTGAAATGCAGATCATTAAAAAATATGTAAAATATAAATATATCATCTAAAATCATTGCAAAATTAAGTGATTAAATCTTTTAAATTGAGAGTTGAGTTAATATAAATGTATCTAATTGTTAAAACTTAAAAACTTAAATGACGTAAATTTACATTATTTCTTTGCATTGTAATAGGTCAGAGTGGAGGTAAACAATCTCTTTTAAATTCGGAGGCGGAGTTAAAAATATTTGAAAATTACCGTCTTTTCTATAACTCTTAAACTGAGTTAGATTTAAAAGAAATTAATATGCTATCGCCTACTTGTTGAGCTTTGAAAGTTATACAAACCGGCATTGATAATCTGTGTATGCCAAAAGTAGGGTTAGGGTTAATTTTACTCCTAAAACTATACAATGCATATAGAAAAAACCTTTCAATTTTTTCTACAAATTATAAACTATTTTGTATTTCTAGTAAGTATATAGATTGTGGAAATTTTATAATTTATCCATATTTTAAATTAAATTACACAACGTCATCATCTTAAGTGGCCCAACCACCCATGACCGGTCCTCAACTCCTCCAAGAGCTTCATCCATCTCCACTTTCCACGTGTTCTCCAGGTGTCTGCGCTTGCCGCTCTAGCCTTTGTTGACCGAAGTCTGCGTCTGTCAATCGACCTCCGACCGTCCGATCTGATTCCCCTCGGCAGCTAAACACTAGCCATTCTTACTATATGGACCATCACTGCCACTGATTACTAGTACCTAAATTAAAATGTATGTATTTAAAGAAATCAAGAAAATATTGTATTCTTTATTACTAGGTAGTAATAAAAATTGATCCGATACATTTTAAACAGGACAAATCTAATATTTTTCAAGCCTCTTGCGGAAAAATACTATGACCCTTAATTACGTTCCCCTGGCCGAGACGGTGCCTTTAAAATAAAATTAAACATCAATATTTTACAAAATAATATATGTAATGTCGCATTAATATATTATTATTGAGCGAACGCAAGGCCACCTCGCTCAAATTTTGTTTTGTTTCGATAAAATAATAATATAAAGTTTAGTACTTTATTACAATCTTAATCCGGGATGCGCGCACTCTTAATTAATATTAAGTAACACTAAAACTATAAACTGACTTGTGACAATGGCGCCAGAATAACTTTGGGACAACTTGTCCGTTATTACAGAACCGCAGTAGAAACGAAACAAGAGACTTTGTTTAAATTCACTCGAAATTTCACTCTTAAATCAATTACTCCAGAGAGGAAAGTACTAGACAAAAAAAAAACAATACATATTTAACACTTTTATGTTTCTTTGCTGTTGGATATTGGAATTAATAATCGCTGCCACCTTCACAACTAAAACTGTTTTTTGTATAATTATTGTTATCTTTTATGTACCATCTATTATACGTGATTTAGAGCAACCGCCCACGACGATGGCGTGAGGTTGTGATTGCCTACCGCCCGCTGCCTCGAGTCGCACCGACTGATCGTCGTCATGAGCGGTGGCCCTTAGCCAGGAAGGTTATTATTTAACTGTGGCAGTGGGATGTTTCCACCAAGAACGGGCGCACATATTTGTTTTTCCATAACATACAATGGTGATTGGAGATAACCGAAATTACTTCTGACCACTACACCGATCAGTTTTTGACTGGCTATGGTGGGTTCGCTGCCAAGCTCTTTTGTCCATGTGACGGAGAATGTCGTCCAAGAAGGAAGAGATGCTCAAGTCGGCCCAACCAGCTGTTGGACCTATTGCGGGCGTGAAGATCTCTTCATATAGTTTTTGTGTTGTTTAGCTTCGTTTTTGTATTATTTTTATAATTAAATTCATTTTCTTTTATGTTAGCTCTCCGTGCCTTTCTCTTCCATGGCACTTTTTACTAACTTAAGTCAACTCAGTAAACTCAGTCAAAGCTCACTTGAGAGCGTAGCCACCTCAATCTTGGGTATCTGCTCCCGAGATATTTCCAGGCGTAGAAAACTGCTGATGCTTCACAATCAAACGTAGGGCCTTATTATAAGTTCGATTAAGTGGGGCGAAGAGCGGGTTGGTTTGAACGATCTTTGTTTGTGTAGTTTTTTATCTGCACAAACAAAGAAGCAGACCTAGTGGGAAGTGCGTTACTTTATGGGTGTGGTTGTAAGAAGATACGATTCTCGCATTCAATTGTGTCACGTAAACGCAACGCATATTTAAGGTTGGTAATATTTGAGGATATTCAGAGATTTGAAAGAAACTGTATGTATTGCGTTTAATAGCTTGCATAATCCAAAACTTCCGAAACAAAATTTGGTCTATGGCCACTGAGTATTGCATTGTGGTTGTAACACTCCAACACTTAGCGATCATGCTGTACTACAATAATTAAATAGATATAACATGCAAATTCTGGCTTTAAAATTTATGAACTTACAATCAAACCACTATGCATAGATTATTTGTATTAATAAATAATTACCAAGCTCAAAGTAGTAGATAATTATATTATCTTCGGTATTAATTTATATTTCGTTAGATTTGTTTTTTATGTGTTTTCATTTCGTAGCATAATATAAGTATATTATATTGTACTATGTACCTCTTTATTTTAGAATTAACTATATTATGTTATTATAAAGTAGACCATTGACTTTTGTATCAATTATTCTTGATGAAGTCAATACAATGAATACGGAAGACATAAAATTTAAACACGTTTTTCGTAATGATGATTGCAAATTGATACAACAAGATACAATTAATATAATACAGTCAGATAATAATAATATGAAACATTGGAACATGTCTCAAATACGAATGAAATGAGTGACTATGTACCTACATTATACTACACTAACTGATCTTGTTGACACGGTTTTCAAGTTTAAAATATATTTTCTTTCGGCCATGTCCGATCCTAATAGGATCATATGGGCCCCCACAGAGTGGAGGTTTGTATTAACAGATTTTATTTATACGAGAAATGGATGTCCACTTGCTCAACCTATTAGGTCCATACTCTGACTCATACACAAATTGAAAAACAATTTGTGTACTTGCCAGACCCAGGATTCGAACCTGGTACCCTCGACACTATAGACCGGCGCTTAACCCACGCGGCTATCGTGGGTGTCAAAATATATAACGAGCTATTATATTGTTATGCTATAACGTCTTGCTTTAGTCAATTTATTCAGATATGTAATATAATATATGTAAATATATATTTCTGATACAAATTATTTATTGAATATTATTTTAAACGGTAAATTAGTTTAACATATTTAAAAAAAATACGTTGTTAGTACCGAGCCGGACCCGAACCTGTATCCATTGTATTCCGGCCAATGCGTTTTACTTCTTAAGCAATCCGTACCATATCCGAGGTATTAACTCAGCATTTTTTTGTATATTTCTGGGGTATTCTAAACTAAATATCTATTATTATGTTATCTTGTATTTGAACGCTGAATAAAAAAATAGTTTAATTTAAACGTGTTATTTTTTTACAAGGATTTCTTAGTACGTTACGCTTGTACTTAACTAGCAATCAATATTCTGCAAAGACTCTCGACACGTTTAGTTTCTAGAATATTTTGCATGTGAATAGAAACTAAAATGTAGCATAAGAATGGAAATCCCGCGTGAGTAAAATATTCTGATTATTTTGATTCATCGATTTCGGGCCTGGTTGCTCCGTTTTAAGCAAACCATTCAATATTTTTTAAATAATGTGAAATAAATTATTCATGGCTAGATAAGATTATGTGAATAAAAATATTATTAAATTTATTTAGAGATAGGTGGTAACATCCTATTTTGATAATTTGTATTATTTACTGTTTTTTTGTGTCGCAAAAAAATTTCACGTTAAGGTGCTTATATGTACTCGACCAGAGTAAATAAATATTAATTTAATGTAAAAAAATGTGCATTAAAGTCATATAATATGAAAGATACATAATTATTCTCATTAGCAACTCTCTGCTCAGCAATTTTCAAGATGTCCATCACACGATCAGTGCGGTGTTTAATGATATTTATCTGACGATTGATTTATCTATTTAAACTATTAAGCTTGATGTACTATTTAGTTTTTATTTTATTTTATTTACTCGGTCAAAACCAAATGCCCCCTATTCGAAGCTTGCATTCTGACGGTGCTGCTTTACGGTAGCGAATCATGGCACTTTACGAAGGCTCAGAGCAACCGTATAGTGAGCTTTGAAAACAGATGTTTGCGACGGATACTGGGTGTGCGGTGGTATGACTTTAGGAGCAACGAGGAGATAAGAGAACGCACCAAGCAGCCTCTCATCACGCCAATAGTGAAGAGGCGACGTTGGATCTGGCTCGATTCCAGAAGAGAACCTCAACCTGGCTTGCCTGATCTTAAAGCTGATCGAATTCGGGCGTCCTGGAAGGCCGCTAAATACTATCTACAGAGTGTATACGGCGGAGCTACGGGATGTTGGTTTGACCTGGAACGAAGCAAGAAGACTGGCGAGCGACAGGGATTATTGGAGGGGCCGCATGGTGTCCATATGTTCTAATTACGGGGCGGATATGGACAAAGAAGAATACTATTTAGTATTATTTTACTACGTGTACTTTATCGAACTTATTAAAACCTCCATAATACTCGTAGACATGTTAAGATTACGTTAATATGTTGTTAACTGTTTTTTTGTAACTGCAGCTGTACCTGCATACATATTGTATATTTATGTCTTATATTGTATAACTGATATATTTTTATCTTGTAGCGCCCGCGTTAGATGGTCGTCAGAATGAACTTATAATCTTGAATTTGGCAAATTCACATAATTTTATCGTTGTGTGTTTGCATCCAGAGCATAGATCTAACAGCGTGTGCCAATGGATAAAAACCATTTCTCGTAAACAAAACTAAGAAACCTCTTCGAGAAGCGGACTAAATTCACATCAAATTGTAGAGCCAATATTTTAATGATTTGTGCTCACGTTCATTCCTACATAAATAGCAGTAAATACTTACTATACATAATTTAAGACCAGCAGCAAAAATCGGTTGTGAAATACAAAAATAATAAAACCTGTACATTATTAGTAAGTTAGTAAGTAACTATAGAGTATACTCATTTAGAAGCCCTGTTATAAGAATGGATTTTATTATTACTGCATTTTAAGTAACGACACATAAGTACAGAATTTAAAAGTATCGAATGAAAAGTATATCGTAGTCGAATGCCTTGATTTACATTATTTAACCATTTTGTTAATTGAAATATACGAAATAGCGCCTTAATGTCTAATATAAAACAAAATTAGTATGTGTCACAGATATTATCAACACCTCTATTGATATCTCAATAAATTTAACTAATTAGTTTATGGTGATTATTGACAATTTATTTATGTATGCTAATCCCACTTTAAATGGATTTATCTGGTCCGGGTAGACAAGTTTTTAGGTGCGATAAATAAAAATATATCGAATACTCACGTAATAACATGTCGATTGAAATACTTTCATTTAAATGTCTTCATTAATACGCCATTTCGCATTCTTGAATAACAACTAACATGCAGGATATAGTCATAAGCTCATAAGGATTAAAATACTTCACAAATTATACGAACTCATTTTGCAACGAATTATATCAAATGTTTCGTAATTATTCAGTGGCAATGGCTATTTATATTTAAAAGACACATATTTATTAGATAATGCATGTTTATTTTTCTTGAATAATTCAAAAGGTAATAAATGTTTAATATTGTATGTAATAGTATGTAGTATGTACCTACCCATTTATTATAGTATACAAATAAATGACATTCGATACAACGTGATCAAATGCAAATGAAAATGTCGAGAAAAAGAAACTTATCAATATAAAGAAAACTTTAGGGTTATTGAAAACTACAAACTCGTATAATTTAGGATTTTAATACCTCTCCCCATCTCTCCCCAACTCTCCGTATTATATTTTTAACTCGAATACTTTGAACATTAATAATGACAAAGGAGTACAAAGCTTTGAAGCTATATTGAATTCGTCTGACATTTGATTAACAATGTAAGTAAGTATTCTATTGAGGAATACTTTAGGATGTAACTACAAACAGTGCCAATAACCTATAAAGAGTTAGCAAGTGAAGGAATAGTAATGGTTTTTGAAAATACTAATAGTTTTACGAATTCACAAGCAGTACACAATTAAGTAGGTATACTTCAAAGACATTCAGTATAAACATTTTATATAAAACTTAGAGTATACTTTGATATATATTGAATTTAAGTATATTTAAAAACTGTTTGCTATAAATAATATTAGATACGATAGCATAATATAAGTTTGCTAATAAAATTTCTTACAATGTTAATTAGTTAACGTGCACATCACAGAAAATGAATAATTATAAATACGCACTTGCTTAAAACTTGCGTCAGTGGCTAAGAAGCAATTATGATTAATTATAACAATTAAAATGATGTTATTCTTGTCAATTAATAATTATACTTATTACCTTCAGTGAAATAGTCAAATATTTACCTTTCAAATGTGTCCATTATCAAGTAAAGCTCTGGAAGTCGGCCTTTAAATTCGTAGGTCACTGCATTCCGGATCATGTAGACATATTGTTCCAATTATTAACCTAATAATTAGTAGAATAATTATTATTCCGCATGAAAAATGTCTCATCTTTTATAATGTTCAGGTCGAAGTGAAAAGTGTTTTTATATTTACAGTACTTTATTGTCCTTATTATACGACTTATTAAATGGACGAAATGTGTGTAAAATTGCGGCGTCCAAATGAGAACCCTCGTAAATGCCTAGTATATTTCGGGTCCATGAGTCTACCCATACAAAATTTATTATTTGACAGAATATAACTACCTAATATGAATACTGTCAAAAAGGTTATCTCATCTTTTATAATGTTCAGGTTGATGTGAAGTGTGTTTTTATATTTGCAGTACCTGCCTTTTTGTCCTTAATGTATGACTTATTAAATGGACGAAATGTGTGAAAAATAGCGGTGTTCAATGTGAGAACCCTCTTAAATGCCCATTACATTTCGGGTCCACGAGTCTGTCCATACAAAATTTATTAGTTAACAGAATATAATACCTAATATGAATACTGTTAAAAAAGTACTGTATCTGCGTTGTAATAGAGATCACCTTCTAAATCTTCGTTAAGGTGTATACATACGTATTTTTTGACTCATTCTTTTGACACATCATCACATGTTCATTCGTAAAATACATATCATCATGGAATGTATTCGAACCTACTTAAAAATTAACTCAATAAAGAGATTTTTTATAGATGTTCGATAGATACTTGTATATTTGATCTGTTCTGTAAAATATATCCATATTAATGGTAGGATGTTGTATGCGATGGTTTCATGTAGGTATATTGATGGTATCTATATATTATATGCTGATTGAATACGCGGTATGGAGAGGTGCATGCTGGGCAAAACGCGAAAGGACAAAAAGATGAATGAGTGGATAAGGAAGCAGACAAGGGTTTGCGATGTGATAGAGTTCATTAAAAGCCTCAAATGGAGATGGGCTGGACACATTGCTAGAAGAAGAGACAATCGTTGGACGAATTTAGTCATCCAGTGGTATCCAAGAGGTACAAAACGTCCGCAAGACCTAGATGCCGCTGGATCGATGAAATGATAAAATACTGCGGAAGTACCTACTTCGCAACACAACGCACAGGACCGAGAGAAGTTGAAGCAGCTTGAAGAGGCCTTCATCCAGCAGTGGATAGATTCAGGCTGATGATGATGATGATGACATACGATACGATAATCGTTTTCTAGGAATATAAAATATAGTTAGTGTCGCACACTGAATTTTCCGCCCCTGTGGGGGGCGCTCCCATGAGGAGTAGTGCCTCCCAGCCGCTCGGTCTGACCCTGGTAGTCAATGTGCCACCGGTGGAATGATTACGACCCTCGACAAAGCTGAACAAAATTAACATATGTAGAAGTCCCACAGTTTGCCTTGTAGAGTGTTAGCACTCCGCAAGGTGAGCTGTGGAAGAGATAAGTCGGTCGCAGACCATGTAAATATAGGTAATAAGGTTATAAGATTAAATATTAATTAAATATATGCTCAGGTAAGGGGGTAATTAAATTAAATTAAATGTAAGATAAGATTTGATTTGTAATTGTAATATGTAATATAAATGTAATATAAACATGCAATGGGTTAGAGAAATAATAAAGTAGGACATATGGATGGGCGTTAGTGGTATATAGTAATTAAGGAATTAATGTAATTAAAGTAATATTAATATTAATCATATTATGTACATCGATATCGCTATATGTTTGGTTGATAGACTGACGTCCGTCAACCTTATATAAATGTGTAGCGGCTACACCGCATATGGCGGTATCGGTGATCGGTGTGAATTAGTAAGAAATACGACCACCCACCCCTAACGGATAAAAAAGGCAAGATTATTAAATCCAAAAATCAGTCTGTTGTGGGGATTTCCGGAGGTCGCTTCGGCGACGCTTGTTGTCCCGGGACCCTCACGATCTCGTCTGCATAACTAATTAGAAATAATTAAGTTAATGTTAAGTAATTAGTTAATAATAATCAAGTTAATTTTTAAATAATTAAATAATAATATTCGTATTAATTTTTAATTAATCAGTAATAAATGTGGTTATTTTTGTGACTTCGGATATTAGTTGACTCTTGTTTATTGAGACTTCGAACTGTGAACTTCGAATATTAATTGATTTGACTTTTTCTTTTTTTACTAATTGTGGTGTATGGATAATAACAATAAATCGAGTTTCTTTTAATTATTATAACCTTTGGGACTTTCAATACCAATGTGAATGATACTTTTGGACCATAATCCTTGATGAAGGAATGCCATAAGGCCAAACATATTCTAATTACAATAAAATACGAGTTCTGAAGATTTCATCTGGTGTTTAATTGACTTTGTGCCCCGTGACTTCTTGGTTACTCCACGTCCATGAGGTTCCTGCCTGTTCCTCCACATTAATGAACCTCCACTTCCAAGTGCCTGAGCTAGTCAGGAAGTCGGAGGCCTTCATTAGTCTATTATTTTATGAGTAATTAATTGCCTACAAAACTTATTGCATGTCATAAATATTAACTACTCACTAGTTTAATAGTTTTGATTGGGGTCAATTTTCTATAATTTTCATTCTCTGAGCAAGGAAAATATTCAAAAGAGACGCCGTGTTACCAAGAATCCTAACCACAAAACATTTTAATCGATTAGGTATAATACTTGATTATGTATAGTAGTAAATTATTGGTGCCGACCAAAGATCATACTGAACAATAATATCTTTGTTGGATTGTATAATATGTTAATATGCCTGGCCATTTTATGTGAATATTTTCCTCGCGTTGATTGATTTTATCGTGATGTTGACATGAATGGACACAATCTTATCATCGACGGCAAATGATAATACAAAGAAAATACTTACTATTCCACGAGCTTAATAATATGTATAAAATATTCAATTTTACAATAGATTTATAAATATATTCAATTTGATGTTTAGATAGCTTTTTCGGCTTGTACAGAATAATTATAAAAAACTAGATGAGTAAATAGAATTGATACTGGCGAATGAAAAGGTCGTCCCTTCTCACCACAAAATGCAACAGAATATGAATCACTATCACATGATACAATAAATTATAAAGGTGTTTTGAAGTCGATAGCTATTTTAATATAATTTATATTATCAAATCATGGGACGCTGATATTTTGGGTTTAGGACGATTCGGCTCCGGGACACCTGGGCGCCACGCAATCGAATGAAATGCTAGAATAAATAGACGTTCGTAAATTATGAGTACTTAAAAATAATATTTATAATTATTATGTATACTTAATAAAATATTATATTATAATTATTTAGTAATTGATGAGAATTTAAATATGCATACGTAAATATTGATTTAATTGTGAATATGTTTAAGTTCCAATGAGGAGAGAGTTCTTTTATTTTTAAATAAAGCCTCAGGCATGATAACTCTGAATCCGCAATACAAACAGTATGTTAAGAGCAAAATGAATTATAACTACTAAGTAGTAAATAGAAACTGTTTAAAATTCTTCGTCTACTTTCTGTATGAAATCGTGACGAACGTCTATTTATTTCATACGACATTGCCGCGTCCAATTATTGTCCCGGCGCCCAGTTGTCCAATTCCCTGATTGGGGCACATTGAAGGGCGCCCAGCGTTTGTTACGCAACGTTGTAGGAAACGTGGCGAGTTTTAGAAATGTTGAAATCTATATTCAATTATTAAGTGTAATTTTACCAAGTAAACGCTAACTGAATTAATATACTATTAGCTACCCGGAACAACTCCTTACGAGAGCAAATGTGGGAATGTGTGAGATTTGTTGTTTTCTAATTAAAAATAAAATTGTGGAAATTTCAAGTTTGGTTTTAATGTTTCTTAATGTATATAAGTGAAATAATATATAGTTATCTGATAAAAAATAATTTTTAAATAATTTCTGTTAAATTCTTAAATCTATGCTGGCCAAAAATCTGAATATAAACATATCATAAGTCGACAGAGAAAATACAATTTAAAAATTCTGTGGGCACCCTAAGTTATTCTTCTTAACCAATAATACTATCACATGCCTGCAGGAAGGTCTACTCACTTCGATATAATTGTATATTATGCTGCTGTATGTATATAGTGCATTTCAATTTCTTTGAAGCAGCTTACAGATCAGATCTAACCAAGATCGGGGGAAAATCTGAATAAAAAAATATCGTTAGCGTCGTAAACGTTTAATAAAAATTTAATATGTATTGTGTGTTTGCCTAGGACCGACGTCATTTGTATACTTGGCGCCATCTTTAATCGTGTTTTACCTTGATTAAATACAAAGCTGGTTGCACTTCCATTATCGGGATTTGAAAACAGCTCGAATAACGCAGTTGTTCGGATTAATTTGCATGATTCATATACGGATCGGAAATTTTCAAGGCAACCATATTTCAACGTCGCCTATACAGTCTACAGCTTCAAACTTATTGGAAATCAGTACATCGCAGTAGCCTTTAGCGCAAACACTGCCACGCGATCATACCACTCCTATATAATGTACATAAAAGAAGATACGTCAATTATTTAAAATATCCAAAGTGATATCTCTGCCATAACATATACCTAATGCAACTCTGGATATATTTAAAAAAATCAATAACAATCCATTTTATTCGAAATTTTAAAAAATAATCTTCACCTACTTAGATAAGGTCTGGATGTTTTTTTGTTTTCGGTTTAATATTATCTCATTGTACAGTAATTTGTAATACAAGTTAAAAAGTAAAATATTGTTTATCAATAACTTACAATAAAAATAATGAATTAATTTATTTCTTCGCACGTTTTATATTTTTCATATTAATGACTTCAAACTTACATCGAATCGGTCTTGCTTATAACATTATACACATAATATAGCTGTTAAATACTAAGTAAAACATAACTTAATAATATATGTAGTTCAATATTCAAAAAATATTGTTAAGTAATATTAATTATAAAACCAACGGAATCTTCATTAACAGTTTACAAACAATTCAATGTAGAGTTTCAGAAAGTTTACAATGTACGAGTATTAATTACACTTCATAACAATAATTATTATCTACGTAGACTTTCATTTTTAATTTTTAGTTATAAATGTAAACTATGTATGTCTGTTATCAATATTCACAACATTTAGAACATTTTATCTTCTGTATATTATGCCGTATCCACACTGGCAACAAGTTGCTTAACCTCATTCAATTTCACGATAATTATCAAAATTTGTTTGACCAAAAATTATTTTAATCGAAATTTAATGAGGCTGCCAGCGCCATGTTGCAAATGTGGACACGGCTGTACACAACAACAAAAACACATACAAAATATTATAGACGCGACTATATCATAAAATTACGAGTTCTTATATTTTAATGTCATTAAATTAAAATAATATCCTAATTACAATAATTGCTGAAACATTATAATATTAGAATAGTGCTAATGAAAAAAAAACTCTTACAGAAGGATTTATCCCTATAGATTATATTGTTGATATACGATAACCTTTCTGTATGTTGTAATGAATTTTTATTCATTAATATATGGAAGTAAATCGGATGTTATAAAGTGTGACCTTCGGTACCCTGTGGCACCGTGACTAGAGCTTGTGATTTTTTAGATATATTTTACTTTTTATATTACGCGAGCAAATTGTTATAAATTTAATTTTTTAAATATATACAGATTCTAAGTCGATCTATATTATTTTTAGCTCTTCTTCCTATTTCGAAAGCTTTTTTTAACCCTGTTTTGAAAGATTTAAATTTTCCAGTAAAATTCTATCCTGACTTCAACGGAAGAGAATCAAATTGTTTCACTATTTCTCCGAGAGTTCTCGAGACGTGAAAAATATCGATCACAATCTCTAACCGTGACCTATTCCAGGAGCGGCGCAGGACAATATCCCAACCAAAGTTAATTATACTCTTCATTATAATTATATTAATCTATACTTCTGTAAAACAGACTTTTTGCTGGTAGGTATGTGTAGAAAAGATAATATGGCTCAACACGTAACAGAAATGAATTTATCTGTGCCTAGTTTGATATTAAGATTTGATATAACTAATTGGTATTACAATGTGGCCAGTTTTTAATTAAGATTTCGTAATAATAATACAAAAAAATTCAACAATTCATTAAATGTTTTTAAATTTATGATTTGATTACAATTATTTTACTTATCAAATGTAACTACGAATAGATACAAATGTAAAAATACCATCACACAACTCGTCCGAACTCTTTCTGTGTTCTATTACTATAATAAGGCCGTATATTAATTATTAATACACTCTTTCTCCCAAAAATAATCCGGACATAGAACTATCTGGGTCACAAAGTTTATTTGATATTAATTGTCGAACGACAGTCCTAATATAACATTACAAATACATTGGCAAGTGTTTATAACCGATCAAGGTCTATGATTATCATGTTGTCTTCCACGCCCACGGTGTCGGTGCGAGCCCTTATATGACTCGTGCTCCCACGTGGACTGGTGGAGTGGTTTCCTTTGAGGCGGCTTCTCCCATGGATGAGGATTGGAAGGTCGTCTCTTTGGCTCTTCATCCCACGAGTGATGCGAAGGTCTGTGCCGCGGAGGCTCCTGTTCCCAAGATTCGTTATGAGGGCGTTTTTTATGTCTCGGCTCATCTTCCCAACTACTGCTGTGTAAATGTTTATGACTGTCATGCTCCCAATTGTTTTTATGTGGGACTTTATGCCTGTCTTCATTATCCCAGTTTTCTATATATGGTCGTTTATTTCTATCATCATTTTCCCAACTTTCTCTGTGTGGTTGTTTATTTCTATCACCGTGTTCCCAATTTTCTCTATGTGACCCTTTAGGACTGTCTTGTTCCCAGTTCTCTCTTTCTGCGTGTTTATGGCTTTGTTCATGCTCCCAATGTTCATTATGTGGGGATTCTTTATGGTCATCTTCCCAGCTTTCTCTGTGAGAATTTTTATTATAGCGACCTTCTTCCCAGGTCTCGCGATGAGAATGCTGCGGTTCTGGTTCAAAATCCCAATCTTCCTGATGGGAATGTTTGTGGTGTGGATCCCTTTCGCGGGGTCGGGAATGATGACCGGAGGATTTTCCGGGAATATCGTGGTCCCGCGAATGGTGATATATGTTTTTGATCACAGGAATCTTAACTGGGTATGGGTGTGGTACCGGGACTTTTACCTGGAAATTGAAAAAGTGATTTTCATTAGACCGTGTCTGGTTTTACGATACCTAACACTATAATAAAATTGTCTTATTTTAAACTTGTCTGATACTAATTGTCATTCTGATATATCTAATCATTAATTATAATTTATCCACATTAATTGTATACGCATAATAGTTTCAGAATGGTGTTTATCTAATATAATAAAATAATTAATTAAAATTGGAATAAATTCACATAGCGAGTACCCATAATTTTGTTGACAGACGAGAGAGGTTCAGATAAAAATATATTCTTTAAATTACTATAAAAATTAGATATTTTGGACATATTTATTTTATTTTTAAAGTAAAATACTTACAAAAAATACTACAGACTCATATTAAAGTAAGTTATCGTATGGTTGGTACAAGATAATACGTACTATAAAATAAGACCAGTTGTGACGTGTTTGTTTATTTATCAAAAGGTAATAATTGCACAACTTTACAGAGTAATCGTCAAGGTACCATGTAATGTATAATCAATGTAGAATAATATACTATTTTCAATACCTTAACATAATAAATGGATATTATTTTAAAATTAGTAAATACGTAAACTACTGAATAAATTTCAACATGCTTTATTTTATTTTATCTGGACGAGGAAATAAAAACATTATTATTTTTATCACATACAAAAATATGGAAAATAAAATTCTCACCTCTGCATCTATTGTATACACAAGGCTACTGTCGGCGCCTATCAGCGGCTGTCGAGGGTAGTTTATCATATTTATGTTAATTGATCCGGTTAATTGTTACAATAAGTTAACCGTCTGAACTGTCAAAAAGTGCTATGTTTTAACAGCACCTCTTTTGGGTGTGTTAACTTTTAGAGGGAGATAGACAGTTCTATATACCTCAATACATACATATGATAAAATACCCTCTATTGCCGCCGATAGCCGCCGATTGCAGCCTTGTGTTTAGAATAGATGCGCAAAAGTGTAAATTGAATTGACTTTATTAATTATTATTAACGACATCACCTCCCTCCAAGTGTCCGGCTTCCAACAATCCAGCATGTAACATGGATTATACCGGTATTGTATAATATTAAATCATAATAATATCATATGATAACACGATAGTCAAGAAAATGTATTCTAAAAAATATTATATTTAATGTTTCGAAAGCAATTAGATTAAACATTGTTCGCGATTACATAATACAAGTTAATTTTCCTGAATCATCTCATATTAAAAGACATATCCTGAAAAACTATCGCGTTTGATATGTGCATTTAATTCTGTTACCATTTCTTCAAGTGAATGTGAACGCGAATTTTCGCAAATGAATCTAATTATTATTACCCTAATAAGGGGGGGCTGACAGGGCTTAAGCCTGGGGGATCGACCAGATAATTGAAATAACGCACATCACAAATTTGCTCTCATTGTAAAAAAAATCGCCTGCGGCGCTAATTTCCTGCAGACATATTAACATTTTAAAATATGTGGTTGTGTAATTGCATTTTTTGGTTAATGTTTGTTGATACACTGAACACCTTTAATTTTACGTCGAACACCATTTGATACATACCTACATAATATATTGATACACTGAACACCAGATATATTCGTATATAAATATATTATGTATGTACATTTAAATATACTTAATACCCATTTTAAAATACTTATTAACAATTTAAATTTATAATATTGTTGATAATTAGAATCTTGGTTTATTGTTTAACGTTTTTAGTATTTGTATTTTTTATTCTAAAGCTTGAAATATTAGTTACTTATATATTTCTTGTGATCGCTGTTGATTCCTGTTGATTTACGTCGATATGTATATATCTTCTCTTAAATAAATATGAATTGATTGATTAACATTGTGTTTAATTTATAGAACTCCATATTATTAATAATGCACATTTCTGTGATTTTCAGGGTTATAATACCAATATTTTCTATTGGGATTTTTAACAGTTATTAGCCTTAAAGAAAAGTATATATATATATATTATGTACCTATATATTATGCGCCCCTGGCTATGTTCAAAATGTGTATTGCGCCCTTCGTGGCAAAGTGTTGCCGATCCCTGCTCTAGACCTATAGTATCGTTTTTCAAATGGTGTTTGAGGTAAAATTAAGGGTATTCAGTGTATCAACAAGCAACCAAAAAATTCAATTACACAACCACATATTTCAAAATGTTAATATGGTTGAAGGAAATTTGCGCCTATTTAATTTACTTTTATTTTTAATTAATTATTATTTTTTTACGATTAGAACAAATTCGTGATATGCGTTTATCTCACTTATCTGGTCGATCCCCCAGGCTAGAGTCCTGTCAGTCCTCCCCCTTTGTGGGGGCCATGGTGATTTCCAAAGTTCAGTCCAATCTTCGTCTGGTAAATCGTCTCGATTCCTTTTCTTAATGTTGGAGTTTATGGCCGAATGTCTTCCACTGAGTAACCACCGATCAACGTATTTTGAAGGATCGAAAAGTGTCAAGGATGGTCCGATGAGTTTGATGAACAAAAGTGCCGAAACTGTGTCAATCTTCAACGAAGCTCTTATTAGGGTAATAATAATTAGATTCATTTGCGAAAATTCGCGTTCACATTCACATGAAGAAATGGTAATAGAATTCAATGCATATGTCAAACGCGATAGTTTTTCAGGACATGTCTTTTCATATGAGATGATTCAGGAAAATTAATTTGTACTATGTAAGCGCGTCAAGTAAGTAAGTATATAATTATATATATTATAAATTTGTGTAAAGAATTATTGAAATTTATACATAATATGGGTGATATAAGAGAGAGAAAGAAAAAGAGAATAATAAGAAAGGAAAAAACCTAAATTTAAAAATTCGATCAATGTCTATTATACACAATTTTGGCGATAGCGCGTTTAAACGACACAGGTGAATTATTGAAAGGATCAACGGTGGAGAAATACATATTTTAATTCAAACAAGAGCGCTGAATAATAGAGTTTTGTACATAATTATAATCACTACGATTGACATGGTACAAAGCTTGGCTTCGCGTAAATCTTGATGTACAATGGAAACACACCCTTTCGAGTAGGTTTGATGAGTCAACAAAACCATTGATAATTTTGAAATTAAAAGATAATACTGATCAGATAGAGAACGTTGACTTTCCAAAGATGTTACTATAAAAGATGCAGTTGTCGAAATAGAATTAGCTATGTCGTTTCTGTCATTATACAAATCATAAGCTTTAAAATTGACGTGCTGACGTACGAAATTGGTTGTGTACTGCTTCGAGACGGTTTATGTATGTAACGTACTGTCAATGACATTCATTGCGTACTGTAGATTCCACACGAGTCTTCTAGTGCAGGATCCCATAGACTTTTCGTATACATAATATGCGGAACGCATTCTGACAACTGGAATAGGTTCTAGGGGCCACAAAGATATATAATGTCGATGTTGCCAGGAGATATTAGTGGTCAATTTTTTTTATGGAGGTTTTAATTTTTTTTTCTTACAACCCACCAAAAATTATTCTGAGTTCTTCAATAAAACCAAGACCGAATCAGGGATTGATTGAAAATGCAATAATTGTACCATGCCATCGGCATGGTCGTAGAACGGTTCGTCCAATAAAAAAAAATTAAAATAGAGGGTAGTGCAATGTGTTCAAAATCATCGATTCTTAGGATCCTCCTTGGCTTAAATTATTTTATTTAGTAGCATTTTTGTATAGAATCACCCAGATTGGTTTCTTTACTATATATCAATGCATATGACATTAGTTTTAGTATTATGGTTAATACAGAAACGATGTAGGTTGCACATATAGGTAGGTAAATAAATGAAATAACGATAACCACTTACCACACTAAGTACACATTTATTAAAAAAAAAGAAACAAGTCAAGTGTTCAAACTGCTTTAAGTATCATGATCACAGTTTTTACAAACACTACTTACACATTTGCACAATGATATACATGTCAAAGCCGATTTCTTATAACTACATGATAATGTACGGCAGTTAGAATTACATTTCCATGATTTAACTAAATAATTTGGTAGAGGTTTATTCGTCATTTGTCTTGGATACAAATTATTTTCTCGTAACTCATAGCCAAGTTGTAGGAAATACATAGGCTCAATAGTGGATCAGATGAGCTTTTCCATAAATAATAGGTCTTGGTTTTATTGAAGAACTCAGAACAATTTTTGGTGGGTTATAAGAAAAAAGTTGACCACTAATATCGCCTGGCAACATCGACGTTATATATTATCTTTGTGACCCCTAGAACCTATTCAAATTGTCAGAATGCGTTCCGCATGTTATGTATACGAAAAATCTATGGGATCCTGGACTATTACATGACAAAGATTGATCCAAAGTCCAAGAAGCCGTTAACTTTAAGTATTTTTGTACCAATAACTAATATGTAATTTTACAGTACCTACCTAATTTTTTGATTAAACATTGTATGTATTATTTTATTCACGTAGGTATAGAATAATACATTATGTTCCATACATATTATGTTGGTACTATGTATTTGGAATAATTTCAGTAAAATTAATTCATTTTCATCTCATTGCCGATAACATGATAATTGATAACAATGGCCACGATAACAAACGTAACCAGCTAAAATATCTACCTACGTATTTCTACTACGATTTATATTTTATGGCATTCACGTAGAAGAAAAAAAACACAAACATGCGTCACGTATGCCTCATATGCCAGTCTGTAGTTAACATAACATTGTATTGCACGTAGACACCGATCTTGCTTGCCAATTTTCCATTGCATTTCCCGAGCTCACTACGTCATTCGAATAAATTATCACGATCCGATGCCAATTATTGTGACTCGCTATACTTTTGATGAATATTTCTGCCCGGCAAGTACCGCGTCAGGTTGGCCGAGTGGTCTAAGGCGCCAGATTTAAGCTCTGGTTCCCGAAGGGGAGCGTGGGTTCGAACCCCACACCTGACAGATAATTTTAGTATTGTTTTACGTTTTATTTACTCACAAGAGTACTATTTCGCTAATATAAAGGATTTAAATTGTCATATATTAGATTCTCTACAGTTATTCGAAAACGACACTGTGGACTCCTTTAAATTCGTAAATGTACATTTGCACAAAAAATAATTTATTTTTATTAAAAATTGTCTTATTAAACTATATATAATACTTATTATTTTAAATTATTATAACCCTTTTAGAAAATATTACATTAATTATTATAGAAAATAATATTATTAGCATTTGATTGGTACAATTCCAATTAAATTTAGTTATAAAACGACTACAATTATTATTGTATTACTCCTGATTAAAGAACTTTTTTTTAGAATTTAATGTCGTTAAAATAGTATGCTAAATTCGATAACAAAAATTTATGAAAAAATTCAGGAAGATTTCATTGAATTATGTAAATCAACACATTTTCCTAAGTGCACTGTTAGGTTTTATTGATTCTTTTATAAATGAGTTATATTGAAGTAAAAAACATTGAATTTGAGGCTTTGGTATATTTATATACCAAACAATCTAAATATCCATTATCATATTGTAGTTTCTCTAGGGTCAATGGAAGATAAACGCAATATAATTGTCCCACTGCTAACTGCCACTATACACTGCGAATGCCAATTCTCCTTTGCATAGACATACTCGCAAATAAATTGGAGAAACCGATCTAATTAAAAACAGGTCGATTACAACAAAAAAAAAAGAAAAACACATTCTTCGTGCAAAATAATTATTGCTTTCTCTTGTTTCTTGCTACAAGAGCCTGCTTCGATTATTCAGACTATAGATAAGTAATTCTTCAATCAGCCAACTATTAAAATATGTAGTCATTATATTTTCACTTTTTATTATAGAGCATTTTTCCGAGCGTGATAGGTGTCATCCGTAAGTGACGTGTTTGCACGCTATTTACACAGATTTATGTCCGCTTGGATGACAGTCTTGCTGCGTTGTACATAGTCATATTCTTTTTACATCGAGGTATTTATTAATAATGGCAATACTATGATAAAACGTTTTCTTTTACGTGTTCTAAAATAGTTATATTTTTCACTTCCAGGTGTTTGAAGTTATTGCCATTGTCACAATATGAAACACGCGGCCAGTAATTTGTTATAAATGACATTTCTATCGTTTTTAATTCAACAATGATAAGTAGGTACCTACCCATGTTACAGAAAAAACTTTTCGCGCACATTGCATTTTGATTGAGTAATTATTTTGAAAATATTTATCAATTACCACAGCTGAAATTAGGTAAAAATAAAAAACGGTTTGCCATACTAATAAAAAAATAGTCAAAATAATCTGAAAATATACCTATAAGTTGTTACTACTTTTATTTCATACCTAGAGGAATTAATCTACTACTATTTTATTATCTTGTTTGGTTAACTTGTGAAGAATCTCAATCATTTGAAACAACATAAATTGTCTCAACTGTTCAAAAAGATTATATTATATCTATGACTATATTCAATGAAAAACAACAGAAGAACCTTAACGTTAACATATTGATTAACCCAAGGTCAGACTATTAAAATATAAGTATTCAGCATGTAGCTATTATACTATACTATTCTATCTATATATTATTATATTCAAATATGAGCGCTTTTTCTCGATTTCTCAAGGCTTAGTTAGCTTTGTTTCTAATTATATTTTTAGGCTAGGCATTGATTCTGCATGAAAAATAAATGTAGTGTGTGTGTGTGTGTTTTATTAATTGATTTCTAGCGGTAAATCACTTCGTTGTTTGGCTAAATCTACTATTTATTAGTGGCTTATTGGGACAATAGTCCCAATCTATAGCTATTATCTTGGAATTAATCATTCGTTGCAAAAAAAAATCCATTCATCTTGGGGCTCAGTTTTTTTTTTAATATTTTAAGCCATCAAATCAAACACCTAAAAAGGTTCAGTGTTTTTTGCATAATTTCAAATACAATACGAAATTATATATGTAATAATAATAGTGATTGACGATGAAAATAAGTAAGAAAAACGTTAATAATATGTGTAGTAGGTATCTTGATGTTCTTGATATTCAAACATTCTGAGGCTTGGATAATTAAACTACTATTACACATAATTATTATAATCCACGTACCTACCTATATTATTTTACTTGTTTAATATATTATATCTAATCTGGTATCAACGACTCAAACATGTTCATTAACTTTCTCATCCTTTTGAATATATAATAAAAAGAAATTAAACGAAGAAAACTCGATGGAAATTGCAGTATTACTAAGATTTTCTCTATCGAAGACTCGTATTTATATCAAATCAAGAAATGACGCTTAGCCGGAGGGGTTTGCTCAAGTGTTTTGTACTTATCGAAGTACGCATTTTTTATAAATACCTAGTAATTGCCTTTTAAGTAAAAGTACTGTCAATGACATTGTACCAACCTGTTTTTCCACTGGCACTGGAATGCGTTTTTCAATCGGATACGGTACGTTCTTGATGACGGGATATGGCACCACTTTCTCTATTGGCACTTTTATTTCTTTGAGAATTGGCACCGCCACGGGTTTGGCGATTGGCACCTTCACGGGGTAAGGATGCGGCACTGGAATTATTATCGGATGAGGAATTTCCACCTGTGAACAGGTTTTCCGATTAAAACATTGCATTGGTTATTGTTAGTCGATATGAATAATTGAATTTATTTATATATTCATATGGGAAAATCCATTTGATGCTCTCGCAAATACATGTAAGACAGAGATTTTTAATACGCATCTATTAAAAATCTTAGCAATTATCTATGGATAATTTATGATTTGTGCTTCAGAAGCAGTGTACAAGATCCATATCATCGGTTATACTCATTAGACTTTTCTGATACTTGTTTATTAGCCATGAGGCTCATCCCGTGCACTAATGTAAAGGTTCTAGCAGTCAGCGTTGACTAAATTGACAATATCATCGTCATTTCAAATGCACCGTTTTCGATAGTATTTTCTAATCAGATAGTGATAGTAATTTCGATAGACTATCAGATAGTGTGTAAAACAAGCGATAAAGACAATCAGGCTATCAAGCATATTATATAATATCACAAACATAAATCTTGAGAATGCTAGTAAAATGTGTATTTTAAATTTAAAATACATAATAGGTATAAATACTGCATGATACTTTTCTTGTTGACTGCGGAGCATTTAATTACCGCATTTAAATAACATGCTAATTATATCGATTGGCCAATTAATTAGGGTACAACAGGTGTACCGTCCACGTGGAAAGTATTTTGAGCGTGATGCACTGACTGATTTTGAGTCCACCCACGATATAAATACAATAAATACCTGAAATCACATCTTTAATTATAGTTAATTACTATTAATTGAGGATGATAGTAATAAATAATAATATTAGTAAGTTACCTTTCTGTGTACAATTAGATAGGTATATGTTTGAGTTGTTCTGTTTTGGGCCCGTTTGATGTTAGTTAAAGGGATTTGTTATGCTTTGTGCAATGTCTTATGCGTACTCAATTTGTAAGAAATACGCATCTTTTGAATATTTTGTTATAATTTAGTAATTCCGTGACTAGTTTGAACTGTTTCCAGCCTTCATTTTAAATCTTCTGATTGCGTTATCTGCGTCAAGAAAATCGACCTTGTCGCATTGATGACAAATGTAATAATATGTAGGTGCCTACACCTTAGCGATAGCGCTCACAGAACGCGTCGGGCGGGCGAAGTCCGCGTATGCAGTGTTTATTCATAACCATAATCACACGTCTCTCGCCGCGCATTACCCTTCACCTATGTAGTAAGCGGCCCAAGCAGCACAAAACAATTATTTTTAAAGCGTCTCTCATAACAAAGCAATAAAAATATTATATTATTTCGGGGCTTGTAATTAATATTTACGACGACATTATTCAACCAGCGAAATATAATGACACGGAATAAAATAAAACAATGACTTCTCTGTAATCAAATAATTGCTTTCCGCCCGTCCATCGACGATGCCTCACGCAGCGTGATTTTGCTCGCTGTGTTCAATGAATGGACTCCATTGTATTTTCTTTCATTCGTATCGCCGAGAAGCAGTGATTCGCGAAAAAACGATGATTCATGCGGCGCGCGCGTATAATGCGTCGCCAAATCCAGTGGGCGCTGGCGTATTTGATTACGTTGTATTTTCGATGATTTATGCGCCACTTGTAGAAATTTTGCGCGAGCGCCGCACTCGCTGCGTCAATGGGCTTTATGCCTTATATGTACATATTTCGAATAGCTCGGTAAACCTATAGATATGTATCACTACCCAATAAATGAAATACTAACATTCAAGTAAATTGACAAACCCTCGAGTATTAAGTAATAATAATGTACATACCTACTTAACTATCAGTGAAGGTAGGTACTTAATGGAAATCGAATTTTAATTCTGATTAATAAGGGTTGTTTACTAATCCATACAGAATTCCCTATTCAATAATATTGTATTAATATAATATTAGTAGTAGTCAGCTGGTGGGTGAATACCCCAGAAATTCCGTTATATCTACTTACAACTAATGACACTTTCGATAGTTTATTTTTAGTTGTTTAGTATTATGGTATTATGGATAGAAACAAGTGTTAATATTTGCCGATTTTATACGAAGATTTAGATACCGAAAGACGCATAATTACATCTCCTACTGTAGGTAGTACAAAACTTATCTATTAGAATCGAGTTATAATCATTTAATTTGATTAAGAAAAAACCTAAATACAATATTTTAATGTTAAATATGCCTACACGATAAAAGAAATCTTTGAGAAGGGATTCCAGGAAATAAATCTTGACGCTATTCAATAAAATGGCATTTTTAGTGGCAAGGTACAATGATGAGCAGCTGTACACACGTTATTAGGGTAAAAAGATCGCGTAGAGAAGAAATGCAGATTCTACGCTAGATCGGCCGCGTGCATGTAATGAGAGAGGAGTTACCAACAAGGCAGACTACGTATGCATCTCCTGATGGCAAAAGAAGACAAGAGCGACCGAAGCTAAGATGGTTGGACTGCGCAATGGGGATGTAAGAATGCTGTCTGGAAATTTATTGTCGGCGCTGGTTCGTCCAGGATGAAAAAAGTGAAGAGGGCAAGTTCTGGCAAATGTCGCGTGTCGAGTCAAAATACATTGAGATAATGATGTTGTTTGATCTATATTACAAGGGAAATACAGTTCATGTTCATGAATTAATGTTCTCTACGAAATTTAATGACTAAATCGATATGTCTGTGTAATTTAATACATGACTTAGTACATATTAACAGATGATTATAACCTCGTCAAAGAAAATGAGAGAATGATCGATGAGTGAGAAGAATTTTTGGGTTTATCGAAAAATGGTATTTAGAGATCGAAATATAATGAGGAGCAGTATTAACTTCACGTGTGAAAATGCAGAGACTGCTCTGGATCAGATACATACCTACATATAATAATGGAGGAGCTGAAAGCGAGGCGAGCTATCTACCTATCACCTGAAAGTAAGAGAATATCTGGATGGCCGAGACTGGCATAGCTGAACTGCGCCACAGGAGATTTGAAAATGCTCGATTAAAATAACTGGAAACATGCGACGCTGAATAGGTATATGAGATATAGATGTCAGGGTTATAGCCCCCACAAGGGGGGGCTGACAGGGCTCTAGCCTGGGGGCCCGGGCTAAGGAGGGGCCCGGCGTGGCGAGTCGACCAGATAAGTGAGATAAACACACATAACAAATTTGCTTTAATAGCAAAAAAAAAGTCGCCTGCATTTTCATTCGATAATGTTATTATTTTAAATTATGTAGTTACACCATATAATTTTTAATTGTGTATCGATACTCGACTACTCCATAATTGAAATGGATGTATTAAAATATACAAAAAACACTAAATACACACATTAATTTTACCGCGTACACCATTTAGAAAACACTACTGTAGAGCGTTACACTGCCTTCATCCTTAGCGATGGGTAGGGGGGGGGGCGCCAAAGATCCTAGCCTGGGTGCCCACTTCAGGATATGGGACCCATGGTCAGGGTAACTGGACGAATGTAATCTTGGTATCGGTAAAGATTGTTGAAACTGTTCTGCAGGTCAGTGCAATATTGTAATACAACACACCATCGACTTGGGTTCCAAAACGTATAACAACTAAATTGTTCAATACTATTTCACTCAATAATTTTGTAACATTATGTATATTACCAAGAGCTAAAACTGCGTCGGTATTGGCTACTTAGTGTGTCATAACCAGGGAACATAGAAATACAGGTAACTGCGTTAACTTCTGGGTCTGGTAGTAACAAGTTTTAAATAAACTTTTAAATACGTCTTAAATAATATGTTATTTTCAATAGCTACATCATATTTCATGAATAAAAGGTTGTCACGAAAACGAAACGCGCGTTCAATATTGGTAATAGTTTAGGAAATTTGGCGCCCTTTCTGTTTCTTATGTATGACATGGAGTAATAAACAAAATCCGACTTGAAAACCTTGGTCCATAGCGACTAGGTATTACATTTATAACTTATTAATTTGTTATGTGGTAATAACGTATGTGTATGACGGCGCATCTCCGTCCTATCTCATCTTGAATCGTACGGGTTGAATAAAGTCTCTAGTGAGTCCCAAACATGTCAAGGATGACAATGATAACATAATATTTCTTAGGGTATTCTTGTATTCACCTAATGAAATTTTCGACGGTGACATCTGTCTGTCAATAAATTATATGCTTAGTAATATCGCTTTGTTAATCCTTTAATTTGCTGTTTAATGTTACAATTCGCGTAACAGAGAAGTTGTTATGCTAATAAGAGGAATATTATCCGCATTCATGGTATCATTCGTCCCAATAAATGCCTCAGATTATATTATTTTGCTGTATAATTATACCGACTGAAAATAAGTTTTCCAATCTTTAACCACGGTCACACTTCGATTGCTAACATAAATGCCTTAAAATATTATTCATTCAACACTTGAAATGAAAAGAAATTCACACTAATATAATTAATGAATAAAATACGATGAAAAAAATAAAAATATGAATTTTTAACGCACCTGACCATGTAATATATGTTTATATTCCGATACATATCATGTTGTGTTTCAATGAATATTTTTTTGGTTCTACATTTTTATTGGCTACATACATTCAATTCATGCGTAATATTTTTATTTAAAAATTCATTGCACCCAATAGTTGTTTCCACCGAAGAACTCCGACTAGAGAAGCACGAATTTTACTGCAATTCTATGATTTTAGTATAGTTGAATTTTATAAGATTATACTCTTATCGTCAACCTTTTATTTATACAATAAAATTGTCAGCAAATAATAATATTAACGCTTTTGTATTGTTTAATTACTAATGCACGGTTTTTGCCAGTTTACGAACCGTGATATTGCTTTTCTGTAGTTACATGTAGGTATACTAAAATATCAATGTTTTATATTTCGTATTCAAAATGGCCAATGTACGTAGAAGTAGATAAACCAAAATACCGATTTACAACAAATTTTAGTTTTAGTTATCTGCATATTCAATAATAATTTATGGAATTGATTGATTGAATCAAAAATTGTGTTTTCCTATTTTTAACAGATTCTGAAATGAATTTAATTTAGCAATACAATTGTTAGCTTTAACTCCACATTAAAAAAATACGGTTGTGGCTGCGTAGAAGATATTTCTAAACATTTTTGGTTTCCACTTACAACTACCTACCTAGTATATTGTCGTATCCGGAAATTTGTACGTAAACAGTTCACATCAGAACACTACTTATTCGTGCGCCGCAGTATGTGAAACATGAGTTCATGTAACATTTAATAAAATGACGAGTTCTTCGTTGAAAATTTCACCGTGGAGTATATTTGTACGTATGCTACATGTGGCGAATTTTATGAGATGTCTTTACTAGGTTAGGTTAGGTTAGGTTAGGGTTAATCAATTGGAACAGTACTATTTGCAAACTATCGCCGCATTTTGTAAGATACGTACAAATGTATTGCACTGTGAAATGTTCAACGAAGAACTCGTCATTTGATAAAATGTTATACGAACTCGTGTATCACGTACTGCGGCGCACGAATAAGTGTCCCACGATGAACTGCATACGTACAACTTACATGTAACCGTATATTTAAATTTTTTATAAGTAAGATATATGTTATTCGGGATTGTTTACCCTATTTTCTAATTGTGATGTTATTGAAGTAATGTCATGAAAGTATAATATCAACTATTGCACTCGAAGCGATTCATTAAGCCTGCAATATTATTGGACCAAAACATTAAAAACGACATTCATATTAAAATTAAGTACCTATTACATTGACTATTTTAATTAAAATCTACAAAAATACTTATACACTAATGTTTTTGTGTTTGTCCAGTAATTATTATATTGTTTATTGTAAGGATTAATTGCAATAAACATGAGAAGCTCATTAAACATTATTAATGATTGATGTCAGTTGTAATCTATTTACTGTTTTGTTAATAAAATATATGCACGATGAGGTTATTATTTTCTAATAAATACTTCTTGTTCACGACAGACGAGAGCTTCTATACAAATTGCTTTACATCAGCCGTAAAAAGAGTTCGCGTGTTTATTTGCAATCAATAGTAATTGTAATGAAAGAAAAATGTAACTATTTTTCTACTGAGGCATCCGCAATCCGCTTTTGATAAAAATCTTTGATTTCTCAAATTGAATGTGAAAATGGGATTAATAATTAAATGTACGTAGATAAAATTCCATATTGTATTAGTATGGTTATATCATTTTGGATTCGACAATAAGGGTTACCGTATTTTTCATTCTCTACGATAGATTATTGATTGAAATTTACGGATTTTGTAGTTAGAAATGTATGTACATTCTTTTAAAAACCCATCCCAGGGATTATATTAGTAGTTATGTTAAAAGGTAGTTAAACATCGATTATAATATAAATAATTTACATAGGTAAAAAAGTTCTTGAAATGTAGAAATAATTACGTAGATCAAAAGTTTATATATTATAATTTATTTCAGATTATTTACAATTAATTTATGGTAGCGATGGGTTGTCAGTTGGCTAACATGATAGGTAAGGACTATTATAACAACCCAGTTGGGTACATGGGACATCGAATAAGAAATGGAATCCAAATAGGTAGAGTATACGTATTATAACTATGCACTTTTTACTACACTGATCCGCCTCTTTGCCTGATTGCCTCGCATAAAATTAGATCAAATGATATTCACTTGTATTAATATATTTAGTAATAAATAAATAAATAGATAATAATATGTAAAAAAAATATATAATATAAATTACATCATGTTCATCCTAGAGCCGGAGTGCAAAGTTATGAAGCGTATACTGTAACGGAGTCGCGGTTTTAGGTATACTTGAGGTATCCAGGAGATTGAAGGACATATTATTATCTTACAGAGGTTTTTAGATTTTTTTAAATATGTTAATAATAATTGTACATTCGTATCTCGTATCATTTTTATTATTATGTAGGTATTTGTTAATTCTCTAAGTTTTTATGAATCATGTAGAATATAATACAGATAATTTCTAAATCAAAAATGAAGTCACATGTATAAAAAAATAGTTTTAGATAGGTAATATTATTTTACATGCAGGATGATAAACATGGGAAATCAGAAGAGAATAACAAGTATTAATATAAAATATATAGAGTTTTAGAAATTTCGATACTAATTCAACTAAGAAAAAATAAATGCAATATAAATAACCTACTAATGTTCTTTTATCTACGTTAATTAATCATCTGATACGCCAATGTGCCCGACGAGATCTGGGTTCCTTCTTCTACAGCCCATGCGTATATACAAATTTTAATTATTTTAAAACGGACACTTACCGAAGGACGAGATCCGGGATATTGGCCGTCTTTCTGGAATGTTTGAAAATTGTTGTATTTACTGAAGTCATAATTATTCTTCAATATGGAGTCAGCGCCGCTCAATCCTTGCGCTCCGTACGATGGCTGATGATAGTCAAACGTCGCAGCGTAACCTTTATTATATCCAAGCTTTGAGCCTAACTCTGCATTCGATGGTTGAACATTTGCGAAATTAAAACTCGATCCATAACCATTTGGCAAAGGCGTCTTGTTAAGATCGTAGAATGCCTTCGCGAAATCTGTATTCGTTTCTTTATTTGAATTAAACAGTCCTTTATTTGAAAGTGATTCCGATAAGGTACTCGATAAACCTAACGGGTTTCCTTTCGGATCAAACTCTGATATGAACCCAGTATTTTTGTTTGAATACTTTCCAAAATTATACGGTGTACTATATTTGGTTGGCTCAATATCTGGGAAAGGTTTTGTGTCAAAATTAAATTTACTCGCGTAGCTTTTCAAAGGAGAGTCGAAAGGTTTGAAAGGATTCACGGTTGTGCCAAATGTCTCGCCACTGTCCAAATGGTAGTACTTTTCAGAGTCAGGTATCATCGGCTTGAAACCAAGTTTTTGTCCGTATAATCCTTCTTGCTTGAAGATGGAATCAGGAAGTTTTTCTGGTCTCCAACCGCCACCGTCTCCAATCAAATCACCATAGCTATTTTTCAAGCTTTCATAGCCATTAGATTTACTAAAACCAAACTGATTTTTGTCATAGTTAGCAAGAGTTTTATAATCACCATCCTCACTTTGTGTGTTTTTCCCAAAATTAGCGACTGGATGTAATTTTTTTTGCCCCTTTCCTGTTACCCCAAACACATCTTTGATATTACTTAAATCACCACCCTTGTACGTAGAGCCTGATTCTGGGTGAAAAATCTGTTTATTGTAATCCTTGACAAGCTTTTTGTATTCGTGATTTCCATTCAAGTATACGTCATCTATATCATCTTGATTAAATACTCTTTCACCACCGATATGTGTAAAGTAATGCTCGAATCCTGTTGTTTGCTGTTTATGGTCTCGGCTCTCATCATTAAACCTGTGATGTCTATCTTCGAACGAGTCTTCAAAGTCAATATAACCTTTCCTTTCGTGGCTGACGTCTGGTTTTACATTTAAATTCAAAGGTCTTCTTGGCCTTCCGATTTTTACTGCCCTCGAATTCGGAGAGTCGACAACCATTGTGCGTTTATTCGATTTATTATCTAAATTGAATTGCCCATTACCGATTAATCTTTTATTATCGCGACTTGACCGACTATTATTTAATGTAATTTTACTTGGCGCCAAATTTTTCATAGTCACATTTTGACAATCTATTTCGTTTAAAAAACAACTAAAAACTATATAAAGACTCAAACCGATTGAGAGCACTTTAAAGTTTTTCATTGTTAAATTTTTGTACGGCTATTGATTTTATAATAAAGAGATTAGATACTTTTCATTTTATTTACACATTTTAGGCACTAATATAGGTATTAATTAACTTCACTAATAAAAAGGCAAATTGTATGCTATTTGGCGGTAAATATAGAGGGCTATTTAGTACACAACCCATCTAATTGGACATCGAACAAGAACTAGCTGAGATGTCGACAGCGGGTAGAAAGTGGTGATTGGAAGCTAGGCCTCTCACACGTCAAGAAAGAGGGAAGACAAGATGACGCGGTGAAAATAGTTTCACTGCGAATGTTTGCCTCTTCATCCGAGAAGTGCGGTTCGGTTCCCGCACACTACACCAACGCATTACAAGAAATAGAGTACACAAAGATATACGCAATAATTTATTTCATATTAATATTTATTACTGAGGATATTTACTCATTTAAGAGTGGGTAATACTATAAATATTATACATAATATTATAATGTCAAAATTAAATTTTTGTTACATCATGTAATTTTAAGCTGGAACGAATATTTGAATAATTAAAAGATAAAAAGAACTTTTTTATATACTTACAAACGTTTTTAAATTTTCTGTTGAATCATATAAACTTGACTTGCTAGCTTAAACGATCAAAAAAATTTGTACTTGCTAGAAATAATATTGAAATGTCATTTTGATTTCCATAGTAACGCACGTATATACCAATAATAGTGGATTGGATTACGGATTTCTTCCAAAATAACTTTTTATACAAAACAGAATTAACTGAAAATGAATTAAATTCTACTTAAAGATGACTAAAAGTATTAAAAAATACATTGGCATCGTGTTCTGATATATTATAAAAGTTTCAAATGTCTAGCTAGTCGGGAAGTTAGTTAAAAATTGATTGCAAGATTTGTACCGGACAAATAAGAATACGAGCTAAGTATTTTTGAATAAGTAATGTAATATAATCTAGATATAACTTTGAGAACAAAGGATCAGAATTAGAACATCCGGGATTAAGGCAAATTTGTGAAACATAACACTCGGTATGTGAAACGATCAAAATAATAATAGTCGAATAAATAAAAGATTACATTAAAAAAATGCCTTAAATATTTTAATCCGACTTTAACGTTAATTGTTGGTGGTTTTAATAAATTAATTTCATATTTTTTAAAGCTTAAAATAAAACAGAAGCTGTTTATGGAACGTGCCACAGTATTAAAAATTGTATTATTACATAATTCTTGTAACTTGTTGTACGACAAAGAATGTAATTTTCCGCCTGAAGTAAATAAAAAATTAAAACACCCGGATAAGAGTTCGGAGATTAAATTTAATTAATTCTAGATCCTGGTTCACTTGATGTCGATTGTCATTAAATGTCCATCTTTTAATTAATTACGCAAACAACACAGAATTTTAAAAGTGAAGTATCATAAATAACTATTTAACTGTAATAAATAAACTTCGAATCCTGATAAAAATATATTTACAAAAGAAATTTATTCAATTAATTTATTAAAATTATTTCTGTTTAACTGTTAATTATTTAAAAATGCATAGGTAAAAGCTTCATTGATTTCTTTTGAAACTACTTTTATAAAAATATTTTTAAATAGTGTACAATAAGATTTAATTCATTAGCTTGCAAAAATCATCGTTTATTATGATTTTATAATCTATAATGCTTTAGTAGGTACATATTTAAATAAATATTAGGTAGGTAACTTAAACCAATATAACAGATGCAACATTTTCAGTGCATGGTCGCTCAAGATGGAAGGAGATTGTTGGCAACGCTTGTAAATTCACTGATCACCATCCTCAGTAATGAGGCAAAAGATAATATGAAAAGAAGTATCTTAAAAATAAAATAAATAAATAAATAAAAATAAATAAAAGTTAAAACATGATGTAGGGGTAATGAATAAACACACTATTTGTAAACAATAAATACCAGTGGCGAAGGCTGGAGGTAGGCTGTTAGGATCGTGCATCGTAGAATAGTGCATACTAAACTTTGTCAGTCAAACGTATTTGTTTTCATTGAACTAATACTACAATATGTAGATAGTATTTGTTAGTTTTCAAAAATCAGTTAAACCCTGCCTAATCCAACTCGTAATAGATGATATTAAAAAAATATTCGTTTATCTATAAAATATCTAAAATTATGCCATTAAACTATACATAGTTTTAGATATTTTATTGATTATGGTTTGATATAGGCTTAATGAATTTAAAGAAACTAACCAAAAATATGTGTAATATGTATTCTTAATTCAAGGAAAACAAATAAATATGATCGCAAAGTGTGTGCACTATTTTATTGGATCGGTTAATGCATACCAAAACTATAATAGTTTAGTTTAGGCAGGGTTTAATTAAATTTTAAAAGCTAACCAGCACCATTTGCAAATTGTATTCTTAGTTCAATGAAAACATATAAGAATGACTGATAAAGTTTAGCGTGCATTATTTATATCGAGCCTTAACAGCCTACCTCCACCCCTCGCCACCGATAAATACAATAATTGAAACCTTTATCTTCATTTTTTGTAGTTATTTTTGTAGAAAATATGAGTCGTCAGATACAAAATGGTGTATTTCAAATAATATCATAAAAACACAAATCTCGTCCGTTTTATTTAATTTTTCTTATCCACCGGAAATTTTTGTAGCTTTTCTACTAATCTAGATTTAAAATTTAATTGTTTTTTGTGCTTGGTGCCCATACTTTAATAAATAAATCTGCTTACAAAAGGAGAAGGAAAATAAATCTTGAAAAATGAGTTGAATAATTTATGCCAAATTAACTATAATGCACTGTGCATACTGCACTGGCGAAGGGTGGAGGTAGGCTGTTTAGATATGACATGAATAGTGCATACTAATTTGTCAAACGTATTTGTTTCCATTGAATTAAGACTACAGGGTATAGATAGTGTTTGATGGATTTCAAAATTCAATTAAATCCTGCCTAATGCAAGCTATATTAAATATTAGCCAATAAATATTCGTTTGTCTATAAAATATCTAAAATTATGCAATTAAACCTTACATAATTTTAGGTATTTTATAGATAGAAGAATATTTTATATCCATTATGGTTTTGTTTAGGCAGGGGTAAAGGAATTAAAAAAACATTAACACCATCTGTAATATGCATTCTAAACTCAACTAAAACAAATAAGAATGACTAAAAAAGTGCATACTTTTTAATTGGATCGCCCATAGCACCACTAAACTATTGTGGTTCGATTTAAGAAAGGTTTGAAAAACTAACCAGCACCATCTGCAAATTATTGTATTCTTAATTCAATGAAAACAAATAATTATGAGTGATAAAGTTTAGTATGCACTATTTATATCGAATCTTAACAGCCGACCTCCACCCTTCGCCACTCAGGTACATGCTTAAATTAACGCTTTTGAATTAGTAAATTAGTAATTTTGAAACTTAGAAGTTCACATACAAAGTTCTTTACAAATCAATATTTTTTAGTTCTCCTAAACTTTTCTCTCTTTTCCCTTCGCAAACTGAATTGTTTTGGTTTTTTTTCTCACCACCTTTTTTGAGCCTAAATCCAACTTTCGAATTAGTACATATTGAAAACTGCGTATCGTCCATAATTTACGAAAGAGCTATGAAACCTTTTCCACTGTATAACGATAATCCAAATATTGCAAATGGATAACAATAAGAGACTATTTAAAAAATATATATAATTATCATAAATTGAACTGGCGTTTACTCGGTAGACTCCATTATAATTGTTTCGAAACCAAACAATAACTTTGTTTCGAAATCGTTTAAATATGCCTAATATATATATATATATATATATATATGATTGACATTAAGCGTTTTTACTGAAAGTGAAATTTTATTATTGCAGGTAGGTACATTTTTAATATACCATGAAACAAAGAATTTTCGTTAAACAATCGACTAGACGAAAAACGCGGCCACTTATTTAACATACAATACAAGTAGAATTCGTATGGCATTTGCATTATAAAGACAAAATGGAATTATAATGACATACCTTGGCACTGAAAAAATAAGAAATAGATTATTATTTAATGTTGTTTTTAGAATTTTGAGTACGATCCTACAATATTAATAATGAATTATAGAATGACTATGTTCCATTAGAAATTAATACAAATTTATTGAAGAATGTTGTCAAGATACTCGTACTAAGTCAGAAAATTCGTTGGATGTACGTAGATCCAATGCGATACAATTTAATAAAATACGATTAATCTTTCGATTAAGACTATTGTAAGGTCTCCTCGAAGATCCTTTCTGAAGTGATTTCGAAAAAAACAGATCAACGACAAACCAATTCTGCAACACATTTAGAAATAAAAACTAAATATAGAGTTTACTTTTCTAAGTCATCACCTATTTATAGATGTTAAGGGTGCATAACACACAGTAAAACAATAGTACCACCGCGAGGAGCCAAATACATCACACAAACTGGTGAATATGCTAAAATTAATTAGGTATACCTGTGGGTCTATTCTATACTTATCGAACACTAAAGTAATAAATAATATCAAACTTAGGGTAGGTTTGTATCAAAATATTAGCACTTATTGTAACAATTACACGAAGTTGGTTTTTATTGTTGCAATAAGTGCGATATTTTAACAGCAGCAAGATAGGTGCTAATATTTTGATACAAACCTACCCTAAGTTTGATAATATTTATCACTTTATCACTTTAGCGGTCGATAAGTATAGAATAGACCCACAGGGGTTGATTCAGGCATGCGTTTTCAAAATAGTCTTTCATCATCTCTACTTGCAACATAATGATCTTAGACAGGGGGACGCTTTTAAATAACCCTTGAACTGTTATCCGTGAAGTAAAATTGGAAGCCGATTGCTTAATGTTACATAAACCAATTCAATTATTATGCTGATGATTCTGATATCATTTCCCGATCCCCTCAAAGCAGAATTTATTTCAGTAAATTCACCTCCTATAAACAAGGTACTCCAAACAAACAAAAGTAAAAAAAAATGCATGCCAATTCTCCAGGGAGTGGAGTTACATGTGATCTCGTGTCTGTCTTACAAAATTATACATTACATTACAAATTATATATCGCAGGATCGACCTCGTCAACGGTTGCTATTTTGGTCTCTAAAGCTTCTGAAAAATAAGGCACTCACAAGGAAAACTAAAAAAAACTCTTTATAAAACTGTCTTGCAATTAATATTATCGTATCTCTCGAAAAGCTACCATTCATTCCCTTACTTCGACGACGATGTGTCGTTCATTCTTTCTTCGTGTCCCATCCAGAGGAATCTTTGGATATTTAAAACTAGCACCACTATACTTAATTTACACAAATTGGTCAAATCGTCATTCTGAATACCCTACGCCCAAACACCATGCGTTTGTGACAATATGTGGACAAATTTAATGTGGAACATAACATCCATGCCTTGTCTTGTATGATCATATTGTTATAACCGGCCTCATGATGAGTTGGGGATGGAGCCATATCTTTGTTTAACCGTTGTAAAAAAAAACGAATATTTTAAAGGATCTAAGTTTACAGAATATGGGCCCAATACGCTAATTTGTATTCTATTCTAACATAGATACACATGCTATTTCAAATATTGTTGAAATATAATGAATTATTATATTCTTGTATGTATTATTTGGATCTTCATACAACATAATATTATCTACATTGATTTTTATTTATTGTAAATGACTAACCTCTATAATAAATATTCTATCGTTCGGGGATAATACTCATTAGACTAGGTAGTTATAATTAAATGCTATAATTTCTATATCTTGCCCGATTAAGAAGTTACGTTAATTTTCTGGAAGTAGGTATTTTTCATTTCCAACAGATCCTCATCGGAATTAAAATGTGAGTCCAGTGTCTTATTTGCATAATCAGGGCAAACATATCCTTCATATTACTTACCCTTATGCTTCGGCCTTTGCGTAAAGTATCCGAAGGGGTGAAGGCTATTTTATTTTCATTAGGAGGATTATTTTAGTAAGTATTTATTTTTGTTTTGAGTGGCTCAGTCCATGATATTCGCAAAAATCTCCTGTAGCACCAAAGCTATAGCATTCATGTGATCAGTGGGGCTAAGAGGACCAACCCCGTATATTATAATATGTAGGTACTCTAGGACCTTAGGTAATTAGAATAATAATTGTTGATAATATCAATAATACCATATATATATATATATATATATATATATATCTGAAAATAAACTACACTATACTCACGTTTCTTTTATTAAAATTTTCCACAAGATACCGACGTCTCACGTGTAAATGAAGTATTGTGGTTGCATATTATAAATATGTATCGATAGAAATTAATACTAATTATTTACGCATAAAACAGCTGTGTGATTTTTCTGATCGATGCATTTTTCTTCTTACTTTCTTCACGATCATTGTATCTCGGCGTCAATGGTGTGTATTGATTTATTAACCCACTTAGACTAATTGCAATGCTCTAGAAACTTGTAGAATTTATCAGTAATAAATCATAGACAGTAAGTATTATATTTCATATAATATTTGCACATTCACACACTCGTACATAACAGAATCATACAATATTATTATGTGGTTTGTATACTTAATAGCATTGGTGCACAACCCGTGGCACGCATGTATGTGACCATCTGTGTATTTATTGCAGCTCACTATGTGAATGAAATTTGTGATTTTAAAGAATACCTACCTAAACCAGCGATCAGCAATCTTTTCATATTGGTGGACACAATACAACGTTTGATAATCCATAAGGGTACATAAATATAAATTAAAAATATGTTGTACATATCGTTGGTGAGGGCACATTAAGTAACCTCGCTATAACTTGCGTGTCGCATAATGTGACGATGAATGAAGGGGGTCAAATTATTTGTAGTATTGTCCGATTCCTTTCCGGTTCAAAGATGACAAACGTGAGTTTAATACTAAACCTGTACTATTAATTACAATAAAACGATAAAAATCAGTGACGTCCCGTAGGGGTAGGCAGATTCAGCGTCGCTTGGGGGCGGCAGTTACTCGAAGGACGGAAAATCGAGGAGAATCATTTGGAATATATAGAAATAGCTACCTAAACGAAATAACGAAAATATCTTTCCATTAAACAATTCAGCTCACTGGTTTTGTCGGGTTCGCGATGTCTAGTCTACTTCCGTTGCCCTTCGACGTCATTGGTGACCAGAAACGACACGTGCAAATTTGCGAATAATTAGTCTAGATATATAGGTATATCTATATATTGGACACATGAAAGGATAACAATAATACTGTATTTAAAAAATGAGGTGGCATTTTGGCGCTGCCTAGGGGCGGCATTTTATCTAGAGACGTTACTGATAACAATAAATTTCATTTTGATTAGTTGAAAATGTCCCTCTGGGGCGGATTAAACCGGTTCAGTTATATTTAATAGAAGTTGAGGAAAATTGCGTTGTGTTTAAATTATTACAATGCATTTCTACCATGCACCATAAAATAAATATTACACGTACCCTGTGAACCATTAAATTTGAACACGCATAAATTGGGCGTATTGATAAAAAGGCTGTAAAACTGGTACATAATAAAATTATTAGGGATTGCAATACCGAATGAAAATACCAATAGGTACCGGTATTCGTGAAATATATGAAAAAATAGAAGTATCTACTAATAAATATATATAAATCTCTTTAAATTATTAATATTTTATATAAAAAGTATCGAAATGTGTACTTCAGTGGCGGCCGGTGGTCTTCAGAATAGCATTTTCCGGTAGTGCGCAACGAATGGTTTACCTTCTATAAAGAGAAGATCTTTTTCTTTCGCCCTGCCCCAGCATTGGGACATAGGGCAAGCACAAGTTCGCGCCACTTCCATCGGTCCATCGGCATCGCCAACTCTTGCGCCTCCCGCTATGTCAGACCTGCAGCACGTAGGTCACTTTTGTGACACCGCTGCAGGGTGAAGGAGGGCCGGCCATGGCGACGGAACCCTTGAGGCTGTGCCATAAGGGTATGAAGTGTCACAGTCTTTGGCGGCATCCGGAACACGTATCCTAGCCACGTAAGGTCGTAAAGCGTTTTTTCATGATTACCTCAATCACCGAAGACTGCCCTGTTCTCTTACCGACTTATCAGAAGGTGAATTAAATATGTCTTGGTTTATTTAAACTATTTCTCGAAAAAGTTTTTGAACAGCTAGAATGATTTAATATCAATAAAGAAATATAAATGTCACAGTTTATGGCTTTACGCTCCCAGCGAACAATGCTTCAGCCAAATAAATAACCGCTGATGTGTTTTTTTATTATTTTGAATGTATTTGAGTGGTTTAGAAATAAGCGCAGCAGTTTGTATCTTCGTAAAATGTTGGCGATTCATTAAATATGTTAACTGTAAAATTGTTAAAAATTAACTTGCCAACATTGTTATAAAACAGAAACTGGCGTATTTGTTTCTAGAGTCCTTCGTTTCGTGCGCCGATCTAAAAGTGTGTAAAAAATTCTACACAAAACGCCATTACAGGAACAATCAACCACCGTTTAAGTAGTATACAATGACCTCATTGTAATCCTGTGCAAATTGAAATTCTATTTGGATTGCAACCGCTTTGCGCTCATGAATGGAGTATTGTTCATAATACTGCTACATGTTCTACTTTGCGAAGTGAGTGATACACGTATGAATAACAATGAAAAGTTGAGCGATGTCTTCAAAAATCCAGGCAGTGCGTAGCACTTGCATGGTATTATAGGAGTCGCCGCTGATTAAATGTAAACCTTTAAAAATAGGTAAAGGTAAGATATGGTAGAGATACTGATGTTTACAAAACCTACGTAGTATATAGTTGAACTAATGGAGTAATGGCACTCGAATGATCTGTCGATAATTTATATCATAAGACATAAAGTGTCCTTAGATTTATGTATGTGCCCACTGGTAATTCCACCTAATATTTTATATTTTATTGCACAATATTTTTCGTTTTTTTGTTCAGAAAAATTATATTTCTCATTATTGTATAAGCTACTCTTAAGTAGATTAACATAAATAAATTAGCCACAGGAAAGTATGGACTTATAGTTTGTAATTATTATTTCATCATAAAATATTCGCCACTTCGATTGAGGTTACTAATGAATAATGATTATACAAACAAACAGTCTAAAAATACACCTGACTACTTCTAAAACCCTAAAGCGACTGGCGAAAATATTTGGATTAATTAAAGATTAGGGAAGTAAGTATCTACCTATAATGCAAAAATATACACCAAGGACGTCGAAAGGCAACGGAAGTACAACAGATATCATGTAATCAGACAAAAAATTTACAGTCCTCTTAAACCTTTTATGATAATACATTTTGTTTCCACTTTCAATACCGAAGATATCGGTATTATGTGATTTTTAAAACCGGTATGACGGTACCTATCGAATACTGGGATACCGGTTTTGAAATACCGATATTGCAATCCCTATTAATAATAGTCTACTTACTTTTAGTGTTTCCGATCATATAGTAGGTACGTATAATGATTATTAATTTTTAAAATTGTCTTCTCCTTGTTTCAATTGATTTTGTCCTTACACTTTTAAAAAGAAATGTCTCGAAAAAAGGTATGTTGCAAATTGAATAACAGGGAATTCTTTTTATCTAATTAAAAACTATTCAAAACTATGATAGTTATAGAATACTAATTTAGATTGTTATTCACGGCCCGAGTTATGCCATTCGAAACCCTCAAGTGTATAAATGATTACGTGTGATAGATATATTTTGTCGTATAGTACTGATAGGAATGGAATAAATTATATTCAGTGTATTATGTTGATTATAATATTATTCTATAATTCTCGTGTGTATCCAAAAATCGAGAAAACTCAGAAAGGTGCAACTGCATCACACCCATCTATAAAATATTATGTTATCATTAATTGCTATATATTTTTTGTGGTAGTTACATTATTGTTACCATACCGAAGTTCGTTTCGATAAACAAAAAGGATTTCAAATCATATATTCTATAAAAATTGATGTTTTTTGAATTAAATAAAAAAATATATCATACTCAGTCTAATCTTTGAATCTAAATTATATAAGATATTTATTTTAAAATAGAGGTATATCTACTTCTGAATGGTGTAATGTTATTAGGTATTTACTTTTCTTGTCATATAATTTGTTGTGTACGAGTAGGTGTATTATAATAAATAATTATTATTATATTTACCTAATACTAAGCTCTATTGATAAGTTAGAAAATCATTTCATTCTAAAACTTCTGAAATTATTTGTGTAATCTTTCGCATAGATGGCAGTATACATGGTCAATTAAATAATATCAATTTAATAATACACATTGTTTACATTTTTCTTGAGTATTCACAACATATTATAATATTCTAGTCCAGGCCTAAAATTATGTTGAAATGCAATCGGTTTTTATTAAAAATAGTGAAGTTTATTTCAAAGGAATCGTAGCTGAATAAAGTTTTAGTTAGTTTAAATAGTAGTCCATGAGTCCTTGTCGGGTTCATTTTCATTAGGTTGCATCTAGTAGATTTCCTTTAATGTCTTTGAGAAAGTAGATTTTTATTAAATGAAACAAAAAATAATATTCATAATCAGGGGTTTATTTTATTCGATTACAAGCAACTCTTAAATTTATATCAATACACAGATTTTTTGTGAAATCGAATCTGTCCGCTGCATACAGTTTTCGGAGATTGTTTTTAAGCCTTCAGGTACAGGTTTACATTGTTAGTATATCAATCATTTATATACTCAGCTTGCCAAAATCCGTACAAACATAAAAGCATCAAACAACACAAACGCTTTACATAAAATCAATTTAACACATTGTAAAATTTTACATACATACAATCTGAAAATATCGTCAACTGAGGACATAGACAATTTAAATTTCAAATTTGTGAACAGTGACTGTATTATAAATTATAATTGAATTCCAAAGCTTCTTTGGTATAAATTATTAATAGTCAATTGGCAAATATACATTTTAGCGCTGTTCTAATAAAGTAATTATTTATTTATTGAAAATACATACCTAGTGAGTACGCGATGCCTCTGAAACATAGTCATCAGCCTGTTAAAACCTTGGATGTGACAATTTTGTAATTATTTTTTATCTATTCATTTACACCACATCATTATAGTTTAAGTAACCCTCAATGTGCTAAGTATATACTTAGGTACTAGAAAAATTAAAATTTAATTGTTTAAACAATCCTGAGATTTTGACATCTCATTTCCGTAAAACCTCTAATTTACGGAGTTATCACATCACATTTATTACAAACGCTTAATGATGATAAGCCCTTTACTTATTTACTACCTGTTATTTAGATAAATCAAGGTATTTACAGACTTACAAAAAAATGTTTCTACCTCCATGTTTGTCCATATAGAATAGGTTTTTTTTTGTAAAATTTAAATTTGTTCAATGACGATACCCATTCGACTACGAAAACTTTTCCAAGAAGCGTGGCAGTGGTGTTAATGTCAAATTGCCAATCTTCTAATTAAAGTTGTCGCAGCCTAGAAGCTTGGTCTGACATTTTTCTAGGATTTTCGAAGATGGGAATGTTTCCGAGGCTGATACAAAATATGTACTTTCAATAAAAGAAAAACTGCTATCTTAAATGTTCTGTATATTCAGTATGAACTAAAAATCATTAATTTATGAATTGCAGTAAAAAAATTGTTGAAAGACAGTTTTTTTAAAAGGGCAACCCTTTAAGCGATGAATTTCATCATTCAACTTTGCAAATAAGCAATCAATTTCCAATAAGTAATACTTATTTACATTTATTTGGAATTCAAAGGTCACTTGATAATAATAATATGAATAATGTGAATCCACAAGTCAGTGGTGAAATTCAACGCAGTTCAGTCATTATGGTTAATTAACATGGTTATTCTTTGCATTACAACAATACATTGACAGATATATTGCTCCTTCATTTCGAATTAATCAATAAGCTCTTATTGGGGGGTCACAACATGTTTTACTATAAGAAATACAACAATGTATAGATAATAGTGGCGGCTTAATACACTTGGAGGGAGGGCCCAGGTTTAAAATGATTTTGAGGTCCTACCGTAAAAATGACTAGTAAAAAACTGAAGATGACCTATCAACAGCTTCGTAAATTACCATTTTTAACCCTCAGACAGCTGATTTTGATTTCATTAAAAGACCTTTAAAAAATTGGTCGTCGGCCATTTACTGCGTTTCGCATTCTGGATCAAATAAAAATTGAGAAAAGAACATGTGTTTGTGTCTGACACTGCATTCGAATCTGTCTATGGCTTCAGATGTAAAAGTAAAAGCAACTTGTCTGTTGAGATTTTCAAGGGTCTTTGACGCCGGCCATCTTGTGAGGTACAGTCTTTGAAGGATGGCTTCTATTCTTGTGAGATAAGCCGCCACTGTAGTATTTATATGTTTTCTTGTATATGGATTTTTATCATTACATTATACTAGTCGACAACTGTGGCATCTTTCCAATAACAATGTCATTACTGTAGTAATGCTTGTCCGATGTGGTGTTCTTAAGAAATCACACGATTATCTCTGTAGATGTGACACACATTACTAGAGTGGTTGCATGCAGTATAATAATAAAAGTAAATTTTTCGATGTTTAAATACACAATAATTATAATTAACTAACAACACTACATATTGCCAATAGCTGATGTTAGGTACATAGATAAATAAGAATAAACGTCTCTGTTTCTCGAGTTGATGAATACTTTATAATAATTATTATTTATAGGTTCGTATCTAATTTTAAATCCTATTTAATATTCAATAAAAACCTTTCTAAGGACATAGGTAAGTTTTATTAGGTAACTATTCCAAGACCACATAATTCAAATGATTTGTTCCAATGACAAGATGTCGAATGCTAACTACCCACTATATCTATACAGTTACACCTTTAAAACGCTTCAGTAAAAATGTAGGTTACAAAATCATCATTTGATTTTTCAAATCACATTTTTCAGTCATATCGCACGATCTACTGGACCGAATTGAGGGTCGACAGTCGACTACTTCTTACTCTGGGAACATTTTCAATACAAGTGTGTATATTCTTGAATACTGGAATTACAAAAATAGAGTGCTCAATATTGACATAAACCTACCCTAATGAGACATCTGAAACGTTTGACTTGTAAAAATATATTGAATGATTTTCAAAAATTACATTCATCGATAACAGGTGAATGAGCAATGCAAGAAGGATAGTTAAAGTTGATTTCGATTGCTGCTAAACATTTTTATCGTAACTGTGTTAAATATAAATTACTAAGATATCTGATAAACATTTCTATAACATTACAATATTCATATGCCTTTTATATATTATAATACCATCTATAATAATAATTATTATTTTATATTAACTTTTATTGTTTCTAGTGAAGTAGTTCTGGGATGTATGCATTTTATATAAAGATAATATCTTATATGTGACAATAGTACATTTATTTTTCTTTTACATAACAATGACAATTATTAACTTGAGCTACTGATTATAATAATCTCAATGATTTATAATTAAAGGGAATATCTTTTTATAACAGATGTAATGATAAGTATTGTGATATTATGACAATAGTTAATACACACACACTTACATACTTTTTTTTCATTCAATGTATTGCAAATTAGGCCAATGTAACATGGTTTGAAAGAATTGAAATATATATACAATTAGGCTGTGAAATAATAATAAACAAGCAGAAAGATATTATTATAAACGGCGCACAGAAAATACAAACGAAGATTATTTCAATACTGCACTGATTTTGTCTTATGATAGTTGTGTTATTTTAAAAAATACATATTATTATTCTGAACATTATGATGGCACACATTTTTAAATACTCAATAATAATTCATTTATTCTTCGAATGTAGCTATTTTTCTTGTCAATCTTTGATCATGGTATTAACATTATTATTAGTAAACATTAAATTAAATAGAACATAAATGAATGAGAATAACATCTAAATAATAAGAGAATAAACATTTCAACATAATCTTAAGATCCATATTTTCATTATTAAAACTATTTATATTTATAGTAAATTTAAATTGAGAACTGTTATTGCAAAGGAAATTTTAGGATTTTAAAGATATAGATGAATCATAATTAATAATATTGTTATTGTGAGCGGTACAATAAATAATAAATGTAACAAATAGTTGCATTATCGACTAAAGTAAGATTAATTTTATACATAAACATTACAAATTACATATTATAAGCTTATAAAAGAAAATATTTAAGGGATTTATTAAACAATTGTGCTCAAAATTGTTGAATTTGAAAACAACATAAATTTAATATCACTGCCCAAATTTAATGTAGAATGAAAGAAAATTTAAATAAATAATTTGATATAAGTAGTTATAATTTTTATTTATGAATATCTAGATTTGTAGTCCAATAAACAGATTTTTCCTGAAAGGTATAATTATATTGTAGATGCGCATATAAGCTTTGCGCAATTTAAATGACATTTTCAGTTTGTGGCGATATTTTAATAAATTTTATAAATACAAATTCAACAGCACATTGGATTACACAACTAGTGATCGAAATGATTTCACACTTTATAATATATTATAGATGTATTACACTTGGATGAGACAACTCAGTAGGAAAAAGTGGCCATGTTAATTTGAAGGCAAGCCAAACATAATCTACTCACATGACCCCTCCCCTATCAATCCTCATACAGGAAAACTGCTGTACTATTCAAACTTGTAAGAATAGCTCAAAGAAATAATCCATTTAGTATTAATTGGCAAATGATTCTCACAAAATTTCTGTCAAAAAGATTAATTGAAGAAAGAGTTTTTTTCATAAACGGCGTAGAGCAGTGCTAATAATATAGTTTTATAGGGGCATCTAGTGACAGAATAAGAATGTTGTAATTTCTTATTGTTAACTTACATTTTAGAGTATTTTAAAGAATCAATACAATTATAGATATCTAAAGAGATTAAAAAGAACGTAAAATATTCTTATTAAATTACAATTAAAACTGCTATAAGATGTCCCTTCGTTGAACACATTCATCTTATTATTACATCTTGAAGATTTCGAAGAGAGTTTTGGATTATTCATATATAGTTTAAATTAAGTGATGTATTTTTAAATTTCATTTAAAAAACATTAATTATTGTACAAAATAAAAATGTGTTTAACTTGAAACCCTTTTTATTTATATCAAATAATTATTGATCTTTGGTATTAAGACCATACCATTTTTTTTTCTTTTAGATTGTACTAGGTAATTGAATATCGCTATACGCTAAAATGTGAATTATTGCAACTTACATATTCTGTTGGAAGATGCTCCACTTTAATTTATTAACTTAGACGCCATCCATAGACTGAAACCGTATGCGGTTTAGAACCGTGTGCCATACTAAACTTATGATTTCTGTTCATTGAAATATATTTTTACAAAGTACATTATAAGCATCTGACGGTATCCATTTATACAATACACTTACACTTACAAACATAGTGAAAATATATTTTCATGAATATAAATCATAAGTTTAGCATAGTACATGGCTCTAAGCCGCATACAGTTTCCGTCTATGGATGGCCTCTTAGCATTAATCTCATTTTGGCATAAATTAATAATTATTATATTAAATTATTAAAATATGTGTATTATTTAGTCATCTTGATGTACAGTCTGCCACTCAAGATAGCTAATTTTTCAATGTTGTATAAATATATAATAATATGAATGATTTTTGTATATTATATCTCATCAAAGTGTAATATATCTATTTGCGAAATAAAAAATGTCTTCTTCCAGTAATCCAAAGCGTAATGAACACAAGCTTCTTCTGCCATCACAGCAAGGGTTATATCTCTTTGTTTGAAATGCATGGTACAGCTGCATTTTGTCAGGCCGTCTCTCAGGCCCCCGTTATATAATAAATAGTGTTAGATTACTTTGCGTGTCTTAGGCGGGCTCGCGCTTCTATGTACTGCGGGTTGCAAGCTGCCTCCTCAATTTTTTCGCCGCCATTTTTATTATTCATCGATTCTTCTAAACGCCTCGCTCTCTCTGCAATGGCTCTCTCTAATTCTGTAATCAAAAAATAGTATCATAAGCAAAGATGTTGACGACAAACCTTCTTCTGAGCCTAATGAAAGTTTTGATTTATAAAATTACCCATTATCATTTAGATAAACAATTGTGTAATATTGCAAATACCAGTAAGAGCGTAGCAGACTGCACTATGCGTTTTATATATTTTCATATAGTAATTTTTTCTTTTATTTAATACTGAATATACAAGGTTTAAGAATGTTAGATTCTTTATTATAGAAAAAATATGATTCAGAAACATTCACACTTATTATCAAACTCATGTCTTTCACTCTTTGAGTGACTGCTTTCGGTTTATTTTTTACAGCGCATCTATTCTGTAGAAAAGTCGGCTATAGGCGGCTATCAAGGGTAGTTTATCATATTTATGTATTGAGGAGGTAACTGTACGGCTAACTTATTGTAATATTTATAATACCTCAATATAATATATTGAATTATAAATATGATAAACTACCCTCGATAGCCGCCTTGTGTATAGAATAGATGCGCAGGAATGGTTATTAGTCACCCGCCCAACCCATTGGGTCCTTGAACTGAATCAAACATGTATTGACAAAATCCACATGCATTTTTTGACCAGTTGTAGGATTCAACATAATATTATCAGACACGGTGAGTGCAAACTATACCGTACTATAATAATAAATGTTCATTCGCAAGATAATACTGCAATAATTATTATTGATAGACAATGACTGTCAATATTCATATTAAGCTGGATTGGAATATAAAAAAAATGTTTCGATACTTATCTACAGTAGTATGAAAATAGATATAGGAATATATTATTCCGAGTTTTCCCTTTACCTGGTGTTTCATTCAGATCCTTTTCGTGTTTAATGTTTTGTTTTTCCTTGTGCTTTGAAAGGGCTTTCTCTAATTCGCTTTTTTGATTCAAAACACTTTTTCCACTAAAACAAAAATAACACAACATTAATTTAATATATTTTTTTTATTAACATTTGAGTTAACAGCTAACAGGTTAATAGCACTCCACAAATAAATTCAATGAATAAGATTTTCTGGAATATCTTATTTTTTCCATGAACGATATGTTTTGTCATAAGTTTAAAATATAAGTAAATAAGATGTTGGAGAAAACCTTCTTCAATTAAGATGGAGCCTAAATATATGAATTTGAAGTAAAAAAGGGGACTCATAGTCTAGTGATTAAGTTAGCTACAAGTCAATCCCGAAAATTTTCCAACAGGCAAAAGACATTCAGAGTCTTGCAAGCCCTAATGAAGTTGAAAAAATTCAATACCAGCATTGAATTATTTTTTCTCTATAATAATTGTGTGACAAGAAATGAAAATATAAATAATATTAAATTCTACAGGTTTTTTAATATTATAAGTAAATGCCAACTCGATTAATAATTGTGTGCATTAAAAGAAAATTATTCATTATGGGAAAATAAAAGTTAGAAATACCTACAACTTATAGAATAGTAAGGTTTATTTTTACAGTAAAGATACCGTTCACAGGAAATTAGTTTATTGTGATTAAAAAAGAATCCGATGATATACTTTTTAAAATAACAATAATAGTATTTCAGCTGCTGACTTTGGCTGATGATGATACATTAAGATACAATTTAAAAACAATATTATTTATAATTTATATAGAAATAATAAACATTCAGTTTTCGTGGTAAATATAGTAAGTACTTACTTAAAAAAAGTGCTGTTTTGTTTTTAAATATACGAGTTCGCCTCTGCCACTAACTTTCATTAAACATTTCAAATGTCAAAATAACATCATTTATTGGTTGCATAGCATCTGGGAAATATGACAAACTGGCATTTGCTTCAGCTATCTTGTTAATGGAAGTTCAAAGTAGGCTCTATCTTCTATATATACCTACGTAATTTTTGGTACATGCAGTACTCCAATATGCTTTATTTATTGAATTTTAGTTAGAGATACTAAGAAAAATCTGACTAATAGATCTTATACTATATGTATGCGTATTCTACTGTTTATGCTGGAGAAAATGTTAATTTATTCAGTTAAATTAGTAAAGTTGTTAGAAGTGATTTGAAAAACATCAAAAGATGGTTGTCACGAGGTGTGTAACTTCCAGATATAGCTATACAGTCGAGGAAATGACTGAATTAACAATGACTAGGCCAACCAAATCAAGATCGTTTCAGACGAAAGAAGATTATTAGCAACACCTGTAAATTTCAGTTGTAGTAATGAGGAAGATGATATTATTAATATGGATGTAAAGAGAAAATATTGAATAGTTGACAATTTTGTTTCCAGATTATTAAAAGAATAATATGGGGATATTAACAAGTCATAAGGTTTTTCAAAAGTTAGGTTTGAGTTTCGCAATTTTCTCTAGTCGTGAAACTAGAATTGAATTCAAAACACGCCCCTTCTCATCAGTTAGTAGCGAGTATTCTCTTTTACACTTTCAAGGGTGCATTCACACTACTCAGTAGCAGACGTCGTTAACTCTTACATTTTCTGGTTGAACATGAGTTCTCTATGCAGGTCCTGCCTGGGGGTGCTCTCGAGGCATGGATTGACGAGGCGTCGCGGCGCTATGAGCCCGCCGCCGTCGCCGACGTCTACGCCACCGCTCACCCCCGTTCCGCCCACCCCCGTCACTCCTCCATCATTCAGCACCATCACGCGGCCAGGAGAGGCAACTGTAATCAAAGAAAAATGCGATTAATATTATTGCTTTACACTTTTACAGCTACAAAGAGGTCTAGGCATCGGCAGTACATATTTAGTAGGAAGGCCGAAAGAAGGAAAATACGGTCAGGAAATAATATAATTTTTCCAATAATTTAATTTATAACTATCTGAGCAGCACAACGATTGTTTTCAAGAAACATATTATACATATTATTTTTACTTGGACAGCTGAGGATATTGATGATTCAATTAATTTGTTTAGGCTTCGGCCACATAGTTAGGTGCTTCGCTAGTGCTGAGCTAGGTGCTACGATTATCTACAAAAAATACTACTGCCACATTGCACGCTACGTGCTTAGGTACAAATTCATTTAACACTTGGGAGCGCTCAAGTCAACAACGATATGTTACTCTCAAAACTAACCAGAAAGCTACTTCTCACAGAGAATTTAAGTTTAAAATTTCGAAAGTCTCAAATTCGAACTTGTTGGATGCATAATGTCAATTCATCCCATGCGTCATTATTCATAACCTCAAAATATACGGTATTTGACGTTTGTCATACTGAAGAAACATCCGCCATCTTGCAAAATCACTAGGTGACACAATAAAAATAACCAACACGTTTGCTCGCCGGGAGACTCACGAGGTGACTAATAATCACGTAGCGAGGCGCGAAGCGTGCAGTGTGGCCGTTGCGATAGTATAGTGTGCGTCCGTTCGCTAGGATATGTCACCTGCCTATGTGGCCTTAGCCTTAATGACAGATATGATTGAAAATAGGTACGGAATGGGGAGGGGTTCTAGCGGCGAGTCGAACCCGTCTGATAATGATAATGATAAATAATAAGTAGGCACTTAAAGTTATCTGAATAATCAAATTAATGAAGTAAATCGCTCTTGTAAATGAAACTCTTTTAGATAACTTCTCACCATCATTCAGTGCCGTAAGACTGCAGATCTCGGTCACAAATACGAGAATATACTGCATCTAATAATGGAGGGGAAAATTGAGGTATGTAAGGTTAAACGATGAAAAAATAGGGTGATCTCCACAGACACAGAAGTAAAACTTAATAATTATCTTTAATGTGCTAATTAGCCATTTAGAACATGTTGAATTATGACGAAAAATACAAGTTGAAGGTAGCAATAAAATACAATGTGAAAGAAAACTCTTTTGTATTTTTTAGTACTAGTTAATGGTTTTCTTCTCACACCAAAGAAATATAATAATAGTAATATAATACCTATATAATAATATAGGTACATAATAATTTTAATCAATTCATTGTTCTGACAGAAAAATTCATTTCATTTGTTTGGAATGTTCTGTATTTAAAATGTCTTTATTTGTTTTACATTCCTTTCTCTCTCTTTTATTCTCTCTTATTCTTTCTTTCTTCAGACAATTTTACGGTATCGTAGCTAAAGAAACATCCAAAATTGAACTGGAATAAAATAGGCCAAACTGACATCATCTCCACCAGACAATGGACGTTAACAATTATTTTATTGAGTAATAATTAGTGTGATCTTATTTATTCATTATATCCATATATGGTAATGTTTGGCTATTCGCTGTTATCTAGAATGATAAAAATAATACCATGTCCACAATAGGTACTAGGAACGCATACATACATGCTTTGAGCAATGTCTATAATACGACTATTTTTAATAGTGTCCATCTGCAATAAAACGTGGAGTTCCTTGAGCTATAAACGAATAAAAATAGTTATGAATATATTCAGATCACATAAGTTGAGATATTATGAACAATATTAGAACATTTTAATAGTATACCTATAATCATTTGTAAATGGCATAATAGATAATAAATATAAATAAAGATAATCCATAAACTAAGACGTAAACTATCTTTGTTTTTAAATAGTACACAACACAACAACACAGTCAACTGACGAGTAGTGGTTTATGATAGGGATTGCAATACCGAATGTAAATGTGAATACCGGTTTTTCGGTATTTCTAATTAAATACCGGTATTCGTTAAAACATTAAAAAACAGAAGTAATACTTATATCTATTAAAATGTCAAATTAAAATGTATTATATTGACATTTAAAAATATCTATTGTTCATAATATTCTATTTTACAAATAATTGGAATATATTGATGATTTTAATAAAAGCCCTCAAAAAGGCTAATTAATCAAGTGGAAATAAGTGCGGCTGCAGGAATAGCTTCTTAAATTCAACGCTTCAATAATAATAGAATAATTGAACATTTGTTTACTATTTCGAAATTATATTAATCCTATCCACGCGGACGGAATACCTGTTGTGCACTAATTAATTGGCCATTCGATATAATTAGCATGTTATTTATATGCGGTAATTAAAAGGTAATTAAATGCTTCGCGCTCAACTCGCTTCATTGCGACAATTATAATTAATATTATATTTGATAGATTTTGTTTTTTCATTATATAACATCTTTTGCATTTGCATTTTAGCAGCACATAGCTTATAATTCATTTTCAATAACGAAAATTAGTGTGCTTTCTTAATACCGAAAATTCCGGTATTTTCAAATTTTAAAATAAATACTGGAATACCGGTTTTCAAATACCGGTATGGGAATCCCTAGTTTGTGATATATGGATGACCCAGACGTTGACTGATGTCGAAGTCCCTTGGAGTAGTAATAAGTCAATCAAATTTTAGTAATATATAATATTTAATCATACACATTTTGTGTAAGTTTTGTTTTGTTTGGTTTTATTACATTCAATTAAATTGCGTAAACATATCGAGAACCTATGCGTTGCATGTCTTATTCGTTTGAATTTAACGGCCATTGCAATTATTGATTACATTTTGTCGCATTCTCACATGCATTCAGTTATACATAAATAATTACAAGATAAAAAGAACTTTTTATATACAACGTTTTTAAATTTTCTGTTGAATTATTATGCTCAATAAGCTCAAACTTGTACTTGATATGAAGTAAATAAAAAACAAACAAACAAATATAGAAAACTGAAATGTCATTTTGACATTTCATTATGATTTCCATAGTAACGCACGTATATATTAATAATTTAGTTGCTAGGACCACCCCCTTAGCAACCAATACTAGTCTTTTACTTTTTACGGATTTTTCTGAGATAACTTTCCATACAAAACAGAATTATCTGAAAATGAATTCAATCCTGCTTAAAGATGGCTAAAAGTATTAAAAGAATGCATTGGCATCGTGTTCTGATATATTCTAAAAGTTTCAAATGTCTATCTAGTCGGGAAATTAGTTAAAAATCGATTGCAAGATTTGTACTGGACAAACAACCACCGGACAAACAATACGAGCTAATAAAAACGTTGTAAAATGTACCGCGTGGTTGCGAATATAAATAATGGATTTATTGTGGAAGTAAAATGATGTTTTTTTGTACACACAGACGTTGATTTAAATAACAAAGATATTAACCACTTCTGCACGGATTTACAAAGAACTCAGGCAACATAGAAAGAAGTAAATCAAACAGAAAAAAATTAACTAAGTAACTTCGCTAATTGCTGTATTTTTCCAACCTCATTACCATTGCACATATTATAAATAAATGTATAAATCAATATGGACATAGTTAAAGGCAAGGCAAATCATTGAATAGAATAGATGAACTATTTTAAAAGGCTTATTTGTCAACAAGGTCGCTTGTCGCGTGGAAATGAATACAATCGTCACAATTACCGCTCGTATGCAGAAAAAATAACATGCCTGTATCAGTTTACTGTCCAGTAATGGATATGTATTAAGAAAAGTCTATGTTTACGTGAGCAAATATATGATGAAGGACTGAGGACACAACGTTAGACGAAAAAGATTTAAATTAAATATGCGATAATAAATTGTACTTATATAAATATTTTCAACGTTCTCTGACTAAATTCGTGTTCTCAGAAAAAAAATATTACTATCATATATGATAACTATATAACTATTCTTTCTTTATTTTAATGATTATAAAATATTAGATATTCATACGATACTATGATCATAACCAGTGACGTCCCTAGATAAAATGCCGCCTCTAGGCAGCACCAAAAAGCCGCCTCATTTTATACAGTGTTTTTATCATCCTGTCATGAGTCCAATATCTAAGAAACGTGTTGTATGGATATATTACTAATAAAATATCTAGACTAATTATTCGCAAATCTGCACGTGTCGTTTCTGGTCACCAAGTACGTCGAAGGGAACGGAAATAAACTAGATATCGCGAACCCGATAAAACCAGTAAGCTGATTTTTTTAATGGAAAGATATTTTCGTTATTACTAATTTTAGGTAGCTATTTCTATATATTCCAAATAATTCTCCTCGATTTGCCGCCCTTAGAGTAACTGCCGTCCCAAAGCGACGCTCAATCTGCCTACCCCCACGGGACGTCACTGATCATAACAACACTATTCAGGTCATCACTTCCGGTCGAATTTGAGAGGGAGAAATGTGTAGGTTCTCCCTCCCGATTGTTTGGGCGTCAGTAGACATCGTCTGCGACCTGGTAGTCTTGGGAGCGATAGAAAACACAGCGATGGTTTGAAGAAAATGGCAAGGTTTATTGCTGAATACAATTACGGTTGATACATTTTGAATAAAGTTATATGAATATTAGAAAAATATCTATTAGAGTATTGATCTACTAATAATATCTGCCGGTAAGGACATCTTCCATTATTATTAGTCTATCAGTAAGTAAGAATGACTATTATTTAAAAATGATAAGTATTCATTAAGTTGTCAAACGGTGGCTATAAAATGATCTTACGTGCTAGAAATTGATCCATTCGTAATCGACCCTGCTCATACTACAATGAGTCCGCCCAAAAATGGTTCCGTAATCTATAGATATCTAGAGGAGACCTTCCCCAAATGGTCAAATTTGGAGGGGTGACACTGTACAGTGAGATTCTGGAGTTTAAACCAATATTCTGTAATTTAAATCATTATAATATGTAAATATTATAGGTACTTAATTATTTTAACTTCGCGAATTTTAGACTGAGAGGTCTGGTCCATAGAAAACCATTATTATTTGATGTGTATCATGTATATGTGCGTTTGTTCTGGATACTTGAATACATGTCATAATTATTGATATTGTTTGTAACTTAATTTTATTCAGTTACATTGTGTCAAGTATTTCACTGATAAAACATGCCCTTGAAAAATAATCACAAATTATAGCATGGAATGATTAATTTTTCTGATGCGTAGTTTCAAGTAATCACTAGAGGGCACCTCGTCATCGTATTTCCATTAGTTTGTTGGATGGTAGAAAGTCCTCCAGCAAAAGGAGACAGGAGTCTTAACAACACGTTTAGTGGTTTGGTTTTCTCTAAACTTACACAAAGGAGAGGGATTCAATCTCAACTTATTCATATTATGGTGTCGCCTATATAATAATATTATGATGATTAGAAATTGCAATACCGAATAAATATAATATCAATAACGGTATTTCTTATTGAATACCGGTATTCGTCGAAATATATTATAGAAAAAAGAAGTACCTACCAGTAATTATCGCTATCAAAATCTATTTAAAACACTATTTTATAGCAAGGTAAAGTAGGTACCTACCTACATTGATTATTATGTTGATCTTTATTATGTATAGAGTATAGATCATAATATTTTAGAACTAGACACTATTTTTTTTAAATACTCCGGGTACTACAGAAAAATCTCTCTCAAATTCAACATTTTGTCGGATGTAGGTACTATAAACGTTGGATCAATTATTGTTATAGAATAATTGGAAATATTTGCCATGAATGTTTTCTTTTTCGAAATATTTTAATTCATCGCGACAATTCTGTAAGTATATTTGAGGGATTTTGTTTTATTATTATTTAACTTTTGTTGGTTTCAGTCAATATATTTACGTTTTGGCATCATTAATCTTATACACTAAATTATAAAAAAATATAGTACCTAGTGGTATTACTGAAAAATAACATTAAATTCATCTTCGCATCGCATACACAATATAAACGTGTATTTCTAAATACCGAAAATACCGGTATTTTTGATTTTTGAAACCGGTATTTCGGTATCGATAAATAATTGAATAACGGTTTTGAAATACCGGTATTGCGATCCCTAATGATGATATGATCTAAGGGGGAAAGAGTCTGATGTAATGTGATGATTTGTGATGAAACCAACAAACTATTTTGTTACAACATTTTTTCTAAGAATAATAATATATACTACAATCAATAATTTTCTACGAAGTTCAAAAATCTGGGGTAATTTTGACTGGGTTAAAGATTTTTTAGCGGAGTACCTGTGTCGGGTGTCAAAAATACCGAAAATCGTGTGAAGTCATACACAATAAATTAATAAGGGTATATTGCGTTTAGTGAAAAAAATATACTGATGTGAATTGATTAACCCTTCCATCAACAGGATAGTTTATACTGTTTATAGCAACGAAAGGACAAAAGTCATTGTCCCAGATTGTTAATTATGATTCACAAAAATGACTCAGAGCCTAAATGATAATAATTAAGACGAGCCGGTGAAGGGGTAGGGGTGTCACGCTGGGCAATTAACCCAAAGGCATTGTTAAAACACGACCTTTACACTGCACAAAACTAACTTTATGTATTCATTCAACCAACGCATAGGCCAGCTAACATGGCGGGATCGAGGTTGCAATAATTGATCAAGCGTATAAAGAATTCTTGCTTTCCTTGCGATTTCGTCAACCGCCAACGCAATGCAACCTTTGTTTATCAGAAGTTTGAGGTTAAATTTGTATTGTCGTGATTCCATTACCAATTTTTTTTACATGGATTGCGAAAACCCGATAAACTTATCTTTTATAATTGTAAAATAAACATCATTTTCTTTAATGGTTTTATTGTGGTATTCACTTCTTCGATTTTCTTGTATTCGAACCAAGTTTGTTTCAAATTAAAATTACATACGAGGGGGAAGGGGAACAAATAAATACACATGTAATACTTAAAAAAAACTGAGTACAAATTAATTAGATGAATAAACAGAAACACAATAAAAAAAAGTACATGGAAGTACGCTGAACGAGCTACGTAGATTCCAATAAAAAAATAATAAAAAACAACGTTCACCTAAACTCATCGTCACGCAAGTGGAATATATTGATTTGGTTGAACGCTGTTATTGACCTCCTGCGCATCTATTATATACATACACAATACTATTATCGGCGGTAGTTTTTATTTGTTGTATCGAATTATTAGCACTTATTGTAACAATTACAATAAGTTAGTTGTAATTGTTACAATAAGTGCTATGTTTTAACAGCACCTCTCTTGGCTGTGTTAAATTTTAGAGCGAGCTAGACAGTTTTCACTGATTAGATGGCTAACTTATTGTAATTGTTACAATAAGTGTTAATACTTCGATACAAAAAATGAAAAACTACCCTCGATAGCTGCCGATAGCGGCCTATATAGCAGTCTTGTGTATAGAATAGATGCGCAGATCGGCATTACTAATGTCAGGTTGTTAGTCCTTGATACAAAAAAACAATTGCTGTTCTCGATTTCTCAGATAGTTACCAGGGGGACACGGGTCAATACTACGAAATTGGCAGAATTCTAATTTACACCGTGTATAAGTCGAAAAAAACATGCCCAAATATAGGTAGTATGTAAGCATACCTAAGATAAAGTCAGTTGGATAAAGCCACGGATGTATCCAATCCATATAGCTTGGAATAAAGGAGACTCAAAGATTTATTTTGAACCCTCTCCATCATAAGGCTGAACTTCAACCGATGTAGGGCCCAAAACCTACTCTCAAGCCGGCTTCGAACTCATTTGATCGTTCATAAAATTCGTGACGACATAAAAATTGAATTCCCATTTTTTCGGAACACAACTAGAAAGGTTCATAGATATAGTGGTGCATGTCAATGTTTAGTAGCACCCGGTTACTTAAATTTGATAACTTAGAGATAATAATATTATATGTTGCATATTATGTAATTTTGTGATAACGCTCATCATTTAACATGCATAACCAGTTGCGATAGTAAAATATATTAAGCCGGTTTATTGAATTTTAGCCGTACGATTTTTCTGGGGTTACTATTTTTTTTTTTATTAATTATCCATACCGCAGTGTTGTCCGTTTGCATAAATTGACACTATTATCAATAAATATATAGTTGGCCTAATAGTGTTTGATTCAATATGTCCACATTTAGATGGATTGATGATAACAGAAATGATAACATTATCAAGATATTAAACGCCTTAGTACTAATTCGTGATATTTTTATTAATATAAACTTATCAATTCGTATAGACACGTGTTTCGTTAATGTAGTGACGTTTAACAAATATAATCTACGTTTGCGTTTAACATACGAGATTCATTAAAAATCATATAATATACATATAAACTTGGGAAAATACAAACAATTAATTCATAAATAACAATCAAATCTTTGCGAACAGTGTATACAAATAAAATACAATTAGGGTACATTTAGTTTAAATAATACTCTTCAATGAATAATGTTGCCTTTTAAAAATTGCTGGTTTATATATCAAAGTCTCTTTGATGTGGACGAAATCTGATTATTATTACTAACCAACTAAGTGGAACTAATATTATATATTTTGTTTTATTTAAATTAATATTACGTATTTCGTAAGTATTTACGTACCAAAAAATACAGTTGAAACAATAAAAAAATATATACAAAAGCAAAGTAACTAACAATACGACATTATTTTCTTCATATAATTAAATCAAGGCAACCATTAGAGCGAAATAATAAGTATTATACAATTGGTATTGGTACATACAGCATGTGAAGGGGGAAAACTTCATTTCAATATAATTTTCAAAGTACCTATTCCTGAATAAAAAAAAAGAATGCTAAAAGTAATCAAATCACATCGCCAGCTGCAAACGGTAAACTCAAAGCGAGCATGCAAATAAAGCTTTTTATCGCTTGCATCAACGTGCGCTTGTGATTGCGCCTCGTTTTACATAGAAATTAGATTGACCTATAAATTAAAATTAGATAGAAACTTGTTTTAAAAGAATCTCTTTGATTATTATATATTATGATTATGACATATTAATAAACATCTTTGCATTAACAAGATAGGTAATTGTAACAATGTAAACAATGTTTTTTTAGATGTTCTTACCCGACTTGGTTATATGGTAATATTTCTGGCTGTGTTTGTAGTAGTTAAGTACACTTTATTAATTTCAATAACACTTCGGCTGATATCTGAATTTGAAAACATTTACAAAACGAGTAATAATCACGATTATTTTTAATATGTAATTAAAAACGCACTGTCCGTCACACCAACTAAATACCACAACTAAATGTACACTAAACCGAAAAACAAAATTTGTTTCAATTTATTACATACATACTTCGTGTGAGATATTTTACTATGACATCAAAGTATGACAAAATCAAAGAAGCCGAATACTAATTCGTTGTAAATGAATATTTTAATAATTCGGTTTAAACACTTCCCTTATTACGCGACCGGTCAAAAGGATAATGTAAAATGTGCCAGAATGCGGTTTTCATAATCCTCTTATGACTTACTGACTAATAATAGGTACATTAAATTACAGCGACCATAATTACGTGCTTCATTATAGAGAACATTCCTTTATTATTTTGGCGTCATGCTTTAGATATATTTGCTTTTTTAAAACCCACAGTGTATTCCTTTATTTTGTTCTTTGTCATTTAAATCATTAAATATCCATATATAATTTTGAAAACATTTCTGAGAAAATATATTACCTTATTATAACCAATAGAAAAAAGTAAGACACCACGCAGGAATCGAACGTGCATCTCTCGGGTATTGCGCCCACGCACATAGACCACTATGCTAAAGCTGCCATACTTACGACACATTTTAACTATTGGCTCTTATAATACTCTCTGGAGCGCTTTCCAAATTGAACTACGATTGGCTATCGGTTTTTGTATTTTAAACCAAAGTAGGTAACTATATTACTTTAACTACTAATCGACGTCACGGTTCACTCCTAGATATTTTACTGTTGTAGCTTACTTGAACTTGCTAATATTTTTTATTAATTACGTTTTTTATTCAACGAATAATTCACAACATTTAGAATGCAACATTCTAATTATTGATGTACCTAATTATATATGTATGTTCAATGATTAGAATGTTACATTCTTAAATCTTCTGAATTCTTCGTTGAATAAAAAAGTAATTATTTAAACATTAAATATCCGTTTGAGAACTTATGGATACAGCTTCACAGAGGCGAAAAACCCTATAAATGCATTGATTTCAAATATTTACAAACAAATTTCACAGATTTTTCACTTAATTGAATCGACTTGTGCAGAATACACATCGCAATTAAATGAATTTCTCTAATATCTGTTATTTTATTAATAAATAATCTTTCTGGTTGTAAGTATATGAAAAAAGGAATCGCATTTAAATGGATACATCTTATGTATACAAATAAGAACAGATATTGCTTTTGAGACTGATAGTTTCAAAGTCGGCAATCTCAATTTTCCGCCATTTTGAGAACATTGCAAAAAACCGCCAAGCACACTTAGGACTGCCAACAGAGTTTTTTTTACAAACATATTAGTAAATAATTAATAAAATGTCCTTAACGTCATTAAAATTAATAAAAAAAACTCTTGTTTAAAGTTAGTCTTACAATATAAAAAAATGGCGGCTGATGAATATAAACGACTTTACAATCAACCTCCAGTTTAATTCCATTTAACTAACGAACCGAACTGGATTTGATATTTTTATATACATACGACGGAAAAATACTTACAGAATCAGAATCAAGAAAAATGTCAGAAAAGTAAAAACAGATCTTATCGAATTTGAAACTAATAGCAGCATTTATATGATTTTTAAGACAGTATGTAACCAATCCTACTCACATCTACTATTTGAATACTACATGAATATATTATTTATATATTGTATCTTTAAAAACATCGTCTGCATATATAAGACGAGACATCGAATTTAAGTGGATTTTATTAACATACATACATAATCATAATATTGGAACTTTGTATTATGTAATTTTAATATTTTAATAAAGTCGTCAAACATACCAACTGTAGACATATATCCATACAACATAATATGTATATTGATTTAAAGATATACCAACAATATATTTTTACTTGACCCCCTTTCCAAAAAAATGTGGTTACCGTACATTTATTATAATATAAATATACATGCTTACTTTAAGTAAATTCTTTGTAAAACGGGCTTCCGATTTTACATTGCCTTCTATTACCTAATCGCACTACGTGTTATCTTTGTATTGAAACCACTTATCTACTATCTTGTGGTATGTGTATAATATTGCTGGAATTTAATCATCGACCTTTTAATGACGACAAACCTTATATGAAGTACGACGCCTTATGATGACTCTTCTTTGTTATGGAAGATGTAGTAATGTAGTTGTACATATTTATTCTAGAAGTATTTTAATTTATAGGAAGTGATGTTTCATTACAAATACTTACTCATACAGTGTAGGTAAATGTGTGACAATCAAAACACAACTGTAAACAAGAGAAAACGCAAAAAACTGTTTCTTTTGCTGCATTTTTTCTAAAGCGCATGTTTTAGGTAGGACGACGTGATTATTGTTACGGTTTTTAATCTCGATTGTACTAACATTAAGCCTACTGCATCGCTTTATCTCGCTCGGTGCCGCTCCGACTATGCCTTGTTTTGTGGCAAAACTATCGAAGTTATATGTTATGTATATGAGCAAAGAGTAATATTTTTTCTTTTGTTTTCAATTATTGTTATTGGTAGGATTACAATGTTAGAATGAATTAATTAAAAACTACAATACATGTGTAAACTAACGTAAATACGTCATAGTATAGACGTGGATTATTTATTTGCGTATTGCAGCATAGTCGATTGTACGTAATAATGGTATTACATTGTTTTCTATTCATTTTCATTTCTTTAACCGATTTATATGTGGATCAAATACGAGGCAGCGATTGGACTTAGTTTTAGAATTTTAGATCGATATACCTATTCATAAAAGTTAATTCTTACCGCCCCCAACTAAAACATAATAAACAAAAACTAAAAAAACATAATAGTATTATGTATTTAATCATCGTATTGGGAGTTTATGTCTCTTGGCACACGTGAAGTAAGCGAAAAAGCCGATGACGGTTTAGACTGTTTTAGAGGCGAGATATTATTTTACACATAGTTTTGACTACTTTTTAATCTTATGTCTATACTCAATAAATACATAAATATGTGACATTTTATATGATGTGAATTTTTCAATGACTGATCATTCTCGCAGATTTCTAGAATATTTAAATTTGAAAAGATTCAGATTGTATAAAAAAATAACTTACCATTTTCGAAAAGGTACATTTTCTCCAGTATAGAAGGCGACCTATGGCAAGCGGGCTTTTTGACATTCCCTTCAAGCATTTCTGAGAAAATTTCACTTTTGAAAAGATTTAAAAATCAATCGTGTTTAGCATTTTTTTATACAGTGAAAATCGACGTAAATGAATACTGGCAGGTGCAATAGGTAAAGTGTTAATATTGATTTTGATTCTAAAATGAAAACCATATAATTTAGAGAAGTACCTAATGTTTTAAAAAAATCAAATTAGGTGACACATGAAAATTAACTAAAATAAAACATGATAAATTATAATACATATCCCACATAATTTAGTAATGCTAAGGAATAGTTTCGTTCGGTCAATTGTACATTCTGAACTGCTATTAATCGGATGAAACCGGTCCTGGTCGTAGATGAATTATGTGGAATACCTATTATATAATATTGTGTTTTATTTAAATTAATACAATCTTCCCATCAACAATTAATTGACAGTGAACGACGCAAAGTGGGTACCTATGTGAGTAGTAAAATAAATCATTTTCACTTAGTACTGACAGTAAATGGAGTATAGTTTTCCAAGTTTAAAGGAATATAGTCACAATCCAATTTAAAAAACAATTTTTTTTAAATACATATCATTTATCAATTGTTATGGTATTCATACGTACTTAACAGTAGAATTAATACGTCACGTTTTGTTTAATATTTAAAAAAATACTTGGTATCAAAAAAACGAAACTTCCGGAAAAACGTTCGATCGGAAAAGCGCAACAGTAGAAGGAAGAGAAAATATCGCAGCCGCCGAGTTTCAGTCCCAACGGAAAACTGTGTCAATTTTCATGCAAAACAGTAACTTGCGAATTCATAGTTCGATCACAATGTGTTTTCAACTCGCTACTAACTATTATTACGATTTTCATTTGCATATTGAAAAGTTATACTTTGACGAAAGCGTTGTATGATTAAATTACATTATAATTTTAGAACTAGACTACTAGACTCTTATAAATTGTTGTAAATGTCTTATAAAAGGTAATATAAATATAAATAATAACGCGTCAAATAGATAAAGTTAGTAATGCACATTTTTAGTTTCAATGTCAAGGTAGGTTTCGTTTGTTGAAGTAATATTATCAACTGAATAAATTACGCCTCGATAAACTGACATTTTTTTAAAGTGTCACTATAATTTATAACCGAATTAAAATATACTATCACATCACACATTATAGTAGTATATACACTTCCAATTATAAATTAATTTAGTTACCTACATCAAAAATTCTCAGTTAAGGGTATTGACAACTAAATAATTACATATTATAATTATGTTATGTAAATTCGTTGGTAGGTAAATTACCATTTTGTTCTGTATTTTATCGTAACAGGTATCGTACATAGTTTATGACCGATTAGGTCCTTGCCCCGGATCAAACACACATTAAAAACCACATACGGCTTTAGATGTTGACATTGGCCCACTACTCAACGGTGGGTGTTGAAAATAGTTGAAGTTGTCATGATTCGTTATAGGTCTAAAAAAAATAAAAAATTACTATATTAGACTTGACAAGCAGTGCTTAACTAGTAAAAATGGTCCGATTAAAATGATGTGAATAGGTGGGCATTGTTTTATAAATTCTTAAAATAGGGTCTGCTTAGCTAATTCGGTGTAGGTACTTCCTTGTATCTAATTTATGTTTTTTTGTATTTACACTTTTTTTACTGTTTAATGCTGATCTTTTTTATATATATTATACTGTTTTATTAATGTTTATTTTCTTCTAAATGTCATGTTGTGAACGTCTTAACACATTGACTGCTGACTAGATAATTACTTTTAATTACCACATTTAAATAGCATGCTAATTATATCTAATGACCACCTAATCATTACGCGTTAGGCTAGACTAGTCTTTAGCGTCCAATGTATTAAATTAATAATTTACAATGTTCACTATATGTAAAAAATAAAAAAAATTTAATTTGATAAATTAAACTCTTTAAAAGTGTTCTTTTCCAATTAAACTAATACACAATGGGTATACTGCTGTCGTATTTGTAGTTACCTAATTAAAAATGTCAGATTGACAATTTAATGAGAAGAAAAACTCGTAAGTTTGTTGAATGGTCAGTGTGCTTTGAGTGTCCCCTGTAGTGCCTGCATCCGGTGGAAAAACTGTGTCGCGAAAGGAAGCCTTACTGAATTCTAGAACGGAAACAATTCCTCATAATGTAAGTAGTACTGTAAATAAAAAATAACAACAAAAAAGTAACATGCAGAACTCGTGAAACATTGTGACATACCAACGTATGTGTGTTGATAAGTCGGTGTGTTGCATTGTAATCTGTGTCAGTGTTAGTGAAATAGTATTGTACTCACTGCAAATAGATTTATGTAATATTCGCGTAAAAACATTAAACGATTCGCACGTTCTTTTCGCTGTTTTTAAACTAGTATCTTCCAAGCATGATGAAAATAAATGTTTTCGCATTATTCACTTCAATTTATTATACATTATAGATATAAATGATTCTATTTTAATCTTAGGTAACAATTTAAAATTTATAAATTATCTAACGTTTCTGTTATTAGCTGTTTTTGGATTTGACCTAAAATTTGTATATGTAGGTATAGCAAAAACTTTTACTTCGTAAAACCTAGATTTTTAAACTTAAAGTAGACATTTTATTAATGAAATATGATGAACAATTCGTTAAAACACTATTTTTTTAATACCTAAGGAACAGTTAATTAATAAACTATTTTTTTTATTCAACAAATAATTCATAATATGATTTGAGAATGTAACATTCTTTATATTGAACATACATAATTGTTTGAAAAAAACTCAGGTGTACCCACTAGATTTTTTAAATACGACGCCTGACGGGACTTGAACCAGTAATAACTGGATTCGCGCCAATATGCTTTACCAGTTAAGCTACGGACATCCAATCTAATTACGACGAAATTAAATGGCACTTAATATATACCTTGATTTAAAAAAAGAGATAGCCAAAATTAATGCAATTTGATAAGAATTTCATTAAAAACTACTAGTTACTTACTTGAGGTGTTTTCGAATTATGTATATTGAATAAATATTTTCAAGCCAGTTGAATATCTAATCCATAAAAAAAAGTTTGAAATAAATTCGCTCGATCATAAAATAATATTATATACGAGTATCTACTACAGATTGACAATTATTTTATAGTAATGCTTCTTTAATTTAGATAGCGATGAAAAAATATATAAAACAAAAGACCATCTTATTAAGAACACTTTTCATACACTTTTTATTATGTATGTAAACATTAAGTATCTTAAAAGAAATTATTTAAAGATTGATCATCGCACCTTTATATAATTATTTTATAACGAGTTTTTCTCTCTAATTATTTTAGCATTAATTATTTAATGGTAAATAATGGACATTGAAATAATAATAGTTAGGTACTATCGTCAAAAAATCACAAATCCGCCCTAAAACTCGCTGGAGCGAGGAACTCATCAATCTCGGCGAATGTACGTGGCAGCGAAGAACCAGGGACTGATAAGAGTGGAAGGAGCTAGGGGAGGCTTTCATCTAGCTAAGGATCGACCATTCCTGACGATGGAGATTATATTATGTCAAAAATAATAGAAACATCTGTATATTTTTTTTAGTTACAAGACGTACCATTTTGAATTCGGATCTATATAATAACTGAATTGAAATAACTTCTACTAATTTAGTTCAAATACTTTTAAAATACTATCTTAATAAAGCTACGGAAAATGACAGGTTTATTGAGTTTTATCTCATTTTAGATTAGTCGGGCAAGATCTCTCAGTTCGATTGGATTCCAGCTAAAACTGATAGGCAGATAAGCCAATCTGGATTGGGCCGGGCACACACCTGGCGTTATCGATTATTGCGATTATTATCATCAGCGTCATAAAAATAAAAATAAGTGTATGTTATTTGTTTAAAATAATTATTTATCCGTTATAGTGAATATATGATATGGTCACCACTAGGGGCTTCCAATAATTCCCGTTGTCCCAATATTTTTCGTCTTCCCAGGTCATGCCATCATCCTGTAACTCTTCTATCCAGTGAATGTTATTTAGCGCATTTTCCAGGACCCCCTAATCGGGTTGGTTTGAAGGAAGGACAGGGTTAGTTCAGACTCTCATGAGATACGAGGATTAATAGGTACCTATTCATATTTACTTTTTCAACGGTTTAGAAAAAAGTTTTTGTTAATTCTACAATTTATTATTATTACTATTAATATTAACAGCTATTTCTGGACATAAGCCGACTATTAATTACTTATTTTTTTTTAAACATATAAATATGTGAGGGAAAATATTATATTTCGGTGACACTTTAAATGGGATTTCAATTAAGCGATATTTTGCTGATAGGTGAATTGCCATTTTTCCGTCTGAGCGGAGCATATGGACCTCTGTAAAGTGGTGGTTATCTAACCACGCCTTTTTGAGAACGAATGGTTGTCAGCCATTATCTCAATATACTTAGTCCATAATCTGGATCAAATACAAACTGAAAAAAAAACTATATACTGTAAAGTTCCCTAACGCGGGACTCGAACCCGTGACTCACAGTCAGACGGCCACTCTGCCCAGTGACGTCCCTAGACAAAATGCCGCCCCTAGGCAGCGCCAAAATGCTGCTCCATTGTGTATGCATTGTCTTTTATCATCCTTTCATGACTCTAATATTTAAGAAATGTATTGTATGGATACATGACTAACACAATATATACCACTAAAATGCGGGCCGTGTCGCTTTTCTTCTTCACAAAACTTGGCAAGATTATTAATTTGTAATGATATTTTTAGTCTGCGATCGCAAAGGTTTATACAATATTAAATCAATAATCTATATAATGACGATGCGACCCTTCGATACAGACTAACATCGTGGACCATGAGCGGTACGTGGGACGCTATGTAATATGGGTGTGCATCTTTAGTATCGGCGGCCAACGTAACTTCCGTGCGCACTGGCTAATAAGTTAGACTCTAATAATTATTCGCAAATCTGCACGTGTCGTTTTTGGTCACCAATGACGTTAAATGGCAACGGAAGTAAACTAGACGTCGCGAACCCGACAAAAAATACAGTCCTCTCAAACCTTTTATGTCAATAAACACGTTTTGTTTCCAACCAGTGAGCTGATTTTTTGTAATGGAAAGATATTTTCGTTATTACTACGTTTGGGTAGCTATTTATTATATACTAAATGTTTATACTCGATTTGCCGCCCTTCTAGTAACTGCCGCCCCCAAGCGATGCTCAATCCGCCTACCCCCACGTTACTGACTCTGCCTATAACGGCAATAGCTCCGAGATAATGGATCACGCTATAAAATTATTTTAATTTTATAGTCAATAGTCAAAGATAGAAAAACTGTCAATAGCTTTTTTCATGTGATTGATTATATGTTCAAATACTTATAAAGGAAACGATCAATCTAAATATTTGAATAAGCTGGCAACCCTAAAATTATTCAATGTCACTCTTCAATGACGAAAAAATAATCTGTAGATAACAATACACTGACCCTTATTAGCTATGCGGAAACGGAAAAGCTGTATGGGTAATATTCCCCACAGTTCGCGTGTGGAGAGAAAAACGTGTGAAACGATCGCGTCACCTACAAACTTATTTTTTCGCGCGATAATATCAACAGTGCGCCAAGGTTGGCAACACAGCCCGCGAAGACGCAGTAAAATGGCGTCGCGCGCGAAAACTCGGCGGCGGGAAAATGCGAGAGAACTTGTGGAAAGTACAAGGTTAATGGGGAACCCATCAACTTTTTACGCGAGGCCAGTGTTAAATCTCAATCACTGCTGTTATTGTATACACGATACTGTATTCAATTTTGCGTGACTTTACGAAAATGTTCAGTTGAAGGAAAACTAATAAATTCAAGAACGTTAGGTATACACTATCATGCAAGTTTAATTTTTTTTCTTTATATTTGCTGCTGTGATAAAAAAATATTTTCGCTTCTGAAAGGCCAACAGATTTTTATTAAATATAAATTGTGGTATATGCATGTACTTACATATATTTTTATATATAATTGTAATACTCGTATATTAAAAACTTGATATAGATATAGCGGCAAGATCAGAAAAAAACATATAAAAGCCATTTATCGCACATGAAAAAACTGTCAAGGAAATATGACTTAAATATGAGGTCAATCAATCCATTGGGTGTTAATATATTTCACTTGCGTGAGATTAGGTGGACGCTATTTTATAAATTCTTAAAATAGGGTCTCTTTAGCAAACTCGGTGTACTTCTTTGAACTTCTATAGATGTATAATTGTATTTTCACAGCTTTTGTATGTTTATATTATGTTCTCTTTTTATATTTTCATTTTTGACGTTTTTATTACTTTTTTCTTTATAATGTTTCATGTCATGTTTGAACATCTTAAGCTTATAATTTGTAATGTCCACGATGTGTTTAAAAAAATGAAATTAAAAAATTGAAAACAATGTAGATATCTACATATTAAATTCGTGGTTGACGGCCCTCCAAGCTGGATACGAACACGCGTTAAAAGTACAACATGTAAATTTGATTCACTAGCCCGGTACAAATCAGCCACCAACGGATCGCGAAGCCTCCTTTATAATTACACTTATAATTATAAATACAGCCAATTCGAGAAACTTTAATGATAATTCTCTACATTATTTTATCGTTATCTATAGATATTAAGGGTATCAGTTTATTTATATGTAAAAGTAAATAAATAAACAACGTGAGCCAACATTGGCAAATATATCTACTAATACTTGTGTTTGAAACTAAAATGTTTATTTTTACTATTCTTACGTATTCTTTTATATCAGTATATTATTATGTATAGATATTTATAATGTAGTTATAGTCAAGGAAAAAGCTCCCCGTAAGCAATTTTGTGAAACCAATTTTAGGTGAAAATGGTTAATGTGAACCGGCATCACTGACCTATAAGCGTCAAATTAATTTTCCTGCTTAAGAGACACGAATGCCTTCAAATCACCTTTATTTAATATAAAAACCATTACGTAAGTGTACCATTTATATTAAAAGTAATATTTAAATACATTTACTTAGTAACCTTTTAGCACTAATACTAATTTTCGTTTACTGTTATTTCTTTGTGGAAATTGATGCTTTAAAATAAATAGTAACTTGATTATTGATAATAAGTAATCTGTTAGTTAAGTATTTTTAATTACAGTATTATAATGTTGTCTAATTGATAATTTTGCGAGACGAAACCGTTTATGGTATTTTATACATCAACTTCAAAAGTGACCTTCCACTGTGCCTAAAGCGCAAAGTGTTCAACCAGTGTGTGCTTCCCGTGATGACATATGCGTGTGAAACATGGACCCTAAGTAAAAGAGAGATCCAGAAACTTAGAGTAGCACAACGTGGTATGGAGAGGTGCATGCTGGGCATAACGCGAAAGGACAAAAAGAGGAATGAGTGGATAAGGAAGCAGACAAGGGTTTGCGATGTAATAGAGTTTATTAAAAGCCTTAAATGGAGATGGGCTGGACACATAGCTCGAAGAAGAGACAATCGTTGGACAAATCTAGTCATCCAGTGGTATCCAAGAAGTACAAAACGTCCACAAGGTAGACCTAGAGGCCGCTGGATCGATGAAATGATAAAGTTCTGCGGAAGTACGTGGCAACGCAATGCACAGGACCGAGAGAAGTGGAAGCAACTTGAAGAGGCCTTCATCCAGCAGTGGATAGATTCAGGCTGATGATGATGATGATGATACATGTTAAAGTCACCTACAAAAAAAACCTGTATTTTGAGGGAATCAAACTAATATTTTTCAATTCTTGAGGGACGGCTATATCCACTGAGGCTTATAAAACAGTAATTCTTGCGAATAATTGAGAATGACTAAAATAATACTATCGGTTAACATACACGGATGCCGAGTGGGTATCCCGGGTTCGAATACTCTGTCTGACAGATACGCATGTTGTTTTTCAATGTGTATTTAGAGTCAGAGTATAGACCCAATGAGTTGAGCAAGTGGCTAACATCTATGTATCGTAAAAACAAAAATCTGTTAATACAGCTTTCACTCAGTGTGGAGGCCCAAAAATCATACGTGATCTTAGGATCAAACATGTTTTAAAAAAAATACTTTAAAACATGCATTTTTAATAAAAATAATTAGATTCATAAATCTTATGTATACTTATAGTCTTGAATTAAAAAATATGATAATATTATTATCGCGTAGGTACAAGGTTACCATAACTAAAAAATGCTTATTGAATCAATGTATACGATTACAATATCAGATTAAGTTATAGTGTGGTTGAATTGGCACGAATAGAATTGTATCTGCAATTATTAATGATTGTTCATAAAAATATTTTAAAATATGGCGTCTAAAGAAAAACTATTTTAACGTTTGTACCAAACAATACATCAAGCCGGTTTTATCTCAGTACCGCTCAGAGCAAAAAAGTGTGATGTTTACTACAAATTAACCTGCAATGTGAATTTACTTGCGGCTCGCAATCATTAGCCTGAGTAACCTTTTTCAGTACCATTATATCAGTAAAGTTGTCTGATTGGTTAGTTTCTTCAACGCCTTCTGTAAATAATTTCTTTTGATATACACACGCCATCTATTGTTTTCCACGAATGTATACATGTATAGCTGAATAATACATATTTATATTATGGAGCGTTTTATTATTATTGCTACTCACCGCATATAAACATATTTTATTATGATACGCGTTTTGCTCTGGTAGTCGAAAAATAATCTCAACAAAACAACATTCTTGAGATGCGAATGCCATTTTCTTTTGATGTAAATGACTTGCATGACGATTTTGTCAATATTATTAAACTAGAAGAGCAATTCATTGAAATACAAAGTTACGAGGCACTTGTGTGTATTCTAGTTGGAATTACAAATGAAAAACTAACATTAGTAAATGAAGCACTGAACGTACTACTGCCCTTTGCAACAGCATATAATATGCTCGAGTCAGAGTTTTCAGCTCAAAACAAATTTCGAAACAGACTGCAGCCTGTCTATTTCATATTAATAATAAGTATCTAATGTTGTTACAAATACCTACTGTATTTTCTATTATTAAAATAAATATGTTTTTGTATGTGTTATGTTATATGTTATTCATATTGTCTTGGGTCGCAAACAGGGACGGCTCTTGTATAGGAGCAAATGTGCACTGATCTCCCAAATTATTATGTAATAATATGTACGTATTCAAATAACTACATTTATTGTAATAATTAATTATTGTAAAATATCTTTAATTTGTCGCCCGTCCGCTAAGTGCATCCACGTAAGTATTTCTGGCGTATTTTTAACCAGCCGCTGAGCTGGAGATGTGTATAAATGTACGTCTTTCATAGTATTTGTTGAATGTTCGAAAGACGACCTGTACCGCCCGAGTGCCCGACCGTAGACGATTTTTTTGCATGCTGCCGAATTGTAACCTCACTGAACGTACAATTTTTACCTTGCTTTGAGCAATGTCCTCCCTCTTAGTGCTTCAAGTATGACCGATGGATGTCGCCATTGACTGGCGCGTTTATAATAATATTATTGTACGTACGTATGAAGTAGGTAAAAGGTTCCCGCGCAGTATTTAAAAATACTAGGTATATTATTATTTCATACGTTATGACGTTATGAGGTAAATGCTCTGTTGTTTGATGTGCCATATTAATATTGAATCAATCAACATATCGATTAGAGTAATATTGTGATAATTAAGTTAGGTACAGCCGTCTCACCAAACAAATACGATTTTATAATTTAAATTTTTATCAAAATTAAACACTAAATAATTTTAATATAAATAAATCTACAGAAAAGTAAGTCAGTAACATAATACATACAATATACCTACTTATACTTACTATTATTTTTGATGTTGAATGTCTTTCAAATCAGTCCCATTTGGAGTGCAATTTTGGAGTAGAGGTGTACAAAAGTGGCAAATTTTTAATACACGTGATATCCCGTTGGAAAATTAATGATCCATGCCCAGTATTTATAAAAATGATACAACGCGCATATGAGAATGATGTGGGATGACAAATGAGGATTTTACGGCTTTTTCTCAATGACACACGTCTAAAATACGTACATCAGTTACGATTTATGGAAGTTACGAGTGACAAACATGGTAACTATGTCAGCACATATGAAATGTAATTAGGTACAATAAAAATCGAAAAATGTGTGTACCTATTGCCTTTTGCATCATACTTATCATACCAGAGGCTTGAACTTTGTAACTTTGACAACAAATAAATGCTGTTCGTGAATGTAAGCGTCGTTTAGCATTCGCCTACCTCCACCACGAAGGCTATTGCAGATTTTTTTTCAATACCATGAAAAGAAAAATGCATGTCTTTATTTGCACTCCCTAATTTTATTATCACCGGCCGCCACTGGTCGCAAAACCAAAACTATTAACCTAATGAGGGTCACGGCTCAGAAAGGTAAAGGAACGCTGTACTCAATGATAACACATACATTATTTTCATGAATTACCGCTAAACCGTAAGCACCGAATCTCTTGAAAAAAATAAAGATATTTTGTTTATTTGATGACAACAAAGTCCCACGTTTATACTTGTTACATAAATGGAGTAAGTGCGTAGTGAGAATGAGAAAGATTTAATAGTAATATGACCCAGGGATTGATGACGTATATTTTAAGCTGATACATAATATTATTACTATATTCAGCGTAGTGATATAATTACCGTTTTCAACTAGTGGAAATGTTACGATCGCGAATAAGGTCTGTGTGTGCGAAGACTTACAATTACAAATAAGTAAGTCAACACAAACTTTCATTAACTGCGTAAACGATAGCCCATAATGACGTCAGAGCTACGTCAGCAAAGTCAATTATGTTTTCTATTCGGGGACTTAGTGCTGTCTAAATCCACCCCCTCCCTCCACCTCGTGGACAATCGCCTTGCAAAAGTGTACGCACAGATTGATCGACTTGAACAATGAAAATAAACTACTCGGAAAAGTCACGCGATGACGTCACCAATTATCAGCCCTGGATAGGCAACATTGTATGCGGTAAATAGACTACAGTATATTCGAATTAATATTTAGAAAAAAATTAGAAGGCTAAAACTTGATGCAGATAAAAAATGCATTAATTTGAAGCACCTTCTATTTTATACTAATCGAACATTTTGATGCTAAAAAAGTCATAACAAAAAAGTAACGATTTATTGACGAACGCCAAATATATTAAAAACCTAGCTCGGATAATAAAATGTATAGGTAGGTACTGACGGAGGATGTACATATTATAAGATTGCTTGCGGAGCCAAAACACGTTAACAACTTTAGCATCCCGAATTTAAAAAAAAACTGGATATGTTCGTGTCCGGAAACTTGTACGTATGCGAAATGTTGTATCGGAAATATATGGCCGTATATTAAAGACCGTCCAACCTCTTTGGGTCGTATAGTACTGACATAAAATTCATGTCTAAATAAACCACGATTCTGTCGGTTTACACTTTACAGGAAGCCAGCAGCAAACAATTTTTGAAAATAGCCGATATACTGAATTATTTGGTAGGTTAGTAACAACCCCCTAGGTTTTCCTTCTTGAATTCATGAATTTTGCCAAAATTAGATATGAAAATTGAATTAATGTTCATATTGAATCAAATAAAATTGGAGACCGTATAGCATACGGTCATATCTTTCCGATAGAAAGCTCATGGCGGAGTATGCCACGGTGAAATGTTTTACGTACAATTTACATGTAACCGCATATTTTATAAATAAGGGATACAAGTTCCCATCGACCCTAAAGCGTAAATGGTTCAGCCAATATAATATATCAGTGTATGTATGTGAAACATGGATCCTTAACGTAAGATTTTTTTAAACTACAACCGGCGCAACGTAACAAGGAAAGGTGCATGTTGCGCATAGTGCGGACAGACTACAAAAAAACTCATTAACAAATTGATGGCCCGGACATGTCTCTAAGTGAGTAAATAATCTCTGGACAAAAATACAGTATAGGTACATTGGTAGCCGTGTGGCACTGAACGATCTCCGGACAGTCATAAAACTCGATGTATAAACGAACTAAGTGTGGAAGGAGCTAATGGAGGCCTTCATTCATCTCGGCTAATGATTATTACACCCACGGTCGCCGCGCGGTTTAAGCGTTGGACTATCACGCCATGGGTCTCACGTTCGAATCCTGGGTCTGGCAAGTACACATATTGTTTTTCAATTTGTGTGAGTCAGTGTATGGACCTAATAGGTTGAGCAAGTGGCTGACATCCATTTCTCGTAAAAAAAAACTGTTAATACAAACCTCTACTCTGTGGAGGCCCATAATATGATCCTATTAGGATCGGACATGGTCGAAAAAATGATTAATATTCTGTACGTTAACCCATCGAACTATGATGGCTATAAACTGTTGTTTTAGCCGCCATTCGGCAGACAGTTTTGATAATAATGGTTCACTTCACAACACATTAAATTAAAGTTTCAAGGTTTATCACAGCAATATATAAGCATTTAACATTTCAATCGGTTTTTGAAAGATGCGGGCGATAACAGTGGGAATTTTGCTGCAATTAATCTGCAATGCGAAGTGGTTTGTAGCAAATTTACTCATTAGACTTGTTACATCTTCAATTTTATGATTTAGGCGACGTTTATTTTCTTCAACGTTTATGCAATTTATCTATGCTTTCATACATATAAATATACACAAATCATAAAGTCATTGTACGAATGATAAACAGTTATTTGTTCGTAGTGCTGCCGACCCCTGCAGCCCGCTAAGTAGATAGATGGACTTTTACAGTATTTGAACACAATCACAGGATGGCAAAGGCCGTTTGGTAAACGGGGAATGGACAATACAAAGACCACTACAGCCGCCTTTGACTGCTCAATAAAAATGTTTAGATGGAAAATTCAGCGTCTAATAATAACTTTTTTGAAAGCTTTCGGCGAGCTTTAGAATGTCATGACAAAACAATAATTATTATGAAAACGGAACGCAATGATAAAACGTAGTTTATTTACATTTGGAAAAATTTGAGAATAAAATATGAACACCAATTAATTACAATATTCTAAGAATATTCTCTGTTCAAAAATAATCAAATTAAATTAACTAAGTTTCACATAGTACAATAATATAAATAGCAAGTGGGTACTGCAGCAGGCTAAGTGTGGTCTGAACCACGAGGGCACTGAAAGTCGAAATATTCTTTACATAAGGAGCGGAAAATTTTAGGCTAGAGAAAATGAGTAAAAATAATTACATATAAGGAATAATTCAATCAGGTAAAACTAATAGATATGTAACATCAATTTTAATAATAATTAGAAAATATCCATGTAAACCCGATAATATAGTACAGTTGGAAAATTATGTAGGTACGAGTAGTATGAGAAGTTTATATTATATTTTGGTATCTAATGCAGGATTCATTTATTAATACATAGGTAATGTATCACACCTGTTTGATGCTGGAAGATTCCGAAGCATTTGCAGCAGTGACGTAATTCCAGTACGTGGCATATATAAAATTATGTGCTAACAAAAACTGCATGGTGTCTACTTACAGGGAATGGGTGATATTATAATTATAATCGGTTCATAATAATTGTTTTCGGCTTATGAAAATTAATATACTCCATGAAATGGTTTAAAACCATAATACTCTCAGAAAAAAGTTCGGACCAAGTGAGATTCGAACACGCATCTTTGATTTGTCGGGTGACTGGTCTAACTATTAAGTTATCGATCCAAGTGTCCTTTCTGGAGTTTTTTATTCGAAACTGTATGAATACACACATTTTAAAAATGGTCTAATGTGAGATTATTTATATTGTATTTAATTAAAAAATACTTATGATTGACAATACTCAATACCATACGTAATTTATTAAAGAATAAACGTACCTACTTTTATTAATGTACTATCAATGCATTAGAATAGGTCGATTGTAAAGGGTGTTTTTTTAGAGGTTTTTTTAACTTTGAAATGGAATAAAACAAAGATGACTTTTTATATTGACATGAAATTTACTTTATTCGAAAGATGCTCTTCTGGCATTATAATTTAAATATGACTTCTGGCATATGACCGCCACGGCTGGCTCGGACGTAGTCTAATCTGGTGGTCCAATTTTCGATGACTTTTTCCAACATTTGTGGCCGTATATCGGCAATAACGCGGCGAATGTTGTCCTCCAAGTGGTCAATCGTTTCGGGCTTATCGGCGTAGACTAGCGACTTCACATATCCCCACAGAAAATAGTCAAGCGGCGTTAAATCGCACGATCTTGGAGGCCAATTCACGGGTCCGAAACGTGAAACTATGCGGTTACCAAACGTTTCCTTCAATAAATCAATTGTGAAGAAGTACGGACCAATTATTCCACCAGCCCATAAAGCACACCCAACAGTCAATTTTTCTGGATGTAACGGTGTCTCAACATACACGTAAGGATTATCACTCCAAATACGGCAGTTTTGTTTATTGACGTATCCATTCAACCAAAAGTGAGCTTCATCGCTAAACAAAATTCGCTTATGAAAATCGGGATCAACGGCAATCTTGTTTTAAAATAAATTTTCACAATTTGGAAGCGTTGTTCAGGCGTCAGTCTATTCATGTTGAAATGCCAAACCAAACTAAACATAAATCACTTAACAGCTGACAAAATGGCCGCCAATTAAAAAAGTGCTGCCAACTTAAAGTTCTATACCTCTAAAAAAAACACTTTACTTATGCTTCTGGTTTTTTTTTTTTTTTTTTTTTTTTTAATAATAACCATACCCTTGCTTTTTCGTACAAGGTGGTTGGGTGGGTTAGTTGCATTGATGTGGGGCTAATTAGGTGCCTCCATTTATATCTTTAATTTTCTTTATGGCCAGGATTAAATATTTTGTGTAGTGTTCTTGTGTTGTTCTATTGCTTAGTGCTTCGTGAGGCTTTTGGAGGTCAATTTCGTGATTATGTTGTCTACATCGAGTCCTGAGAGTCCATCGCTCCCTTTCTAGTATAGGACAGTCGTTGATGACATGCCACACAGTTTGAGATGTGTTGCCGTCACATGGACAACAGTCGTCATCCCTCAATTTAAATCTTTTTAGATAAGCTCGCACCGATCCGTGGCCTGTTAGTATCTGTGTGAGTTCGTGTGATATTTTTAGGTTCCTGGCGAGAGTGATGGCACAGTTTATGTTTGGAATAAATTTCTGCGTTATTGATCCTGTGGCGGATGTTGTGTATCTGTGGTTCCATAGCTCTATGGTATCTTCGTTTAGTTTTTGTTTTGCGTAACTCAGAGGGAAGTGTGTATAGGTTAAAGGTCTTTTGTCTGTTGTGGCTTGTTTAGCGTATTTATCAGCTTCCTCGTTTTCGGCTATCCCTGTGTGACTTCTAATCCAGAAGAATCTGGGGTTTGTTCCTATCATTCGAAGCTGTGTTGACAGTGTTAAAATGTCTCTTACAAGTGGGTGTGTCGATGATGGGTTTTGGAGAGCTACCAGACTGGATTGGCTATCTGAGAATATGTTTACATAGTCGTGTCTGTGGAACTTTAATCTTTTGAGTGTCCACTCGAGAGATTCTCTGATAGCAAATATTTCTGCTTGGAAAACAGTGCAGTAGCTTTCGAGCTTAAATTTTCGGGGTGTTATTAATGTTCCATTTTCGTAGGCTACAAAAGCTGCCCCTACTTTGTTATCGATTAGACTGCCATCTGTGTAGTATGCTTCTGGTTAGAATTATTACGATACCGGACATAACAGAGAGCAATTGACGACATTCATGTGGCTAGATCGACAGATGTTTGAATTATCAGCGGAAAAATCAGCATCATCATCACCATCAGAATGATTTAAACATAGGATCTACATATATTTAGAAACTGTTAAAATTAGCTAGATATGTGACTCAGCGAGTGGATATATATTGGGAAAACACCGGGATACAGTGATACTGATAAGGTGCACTAAATGGATGCGGTTCAGTGGATCAATGAATTGGTCGAATTTTACGGAAATGCATGACAGAGGGAAGTTAGTGATCTAAGGAGTGAAAGAAAGAATTAATTCAGCGGTGGGTGGATTCATAATAATGATGGCGGCGAAGGGTGGAGGCAGGCTGTTCAGATCCGTTATAAAATAGTACACACTATACTTTGACAGTCATACGTATTTGTTTTCATTGAAAGTAAACTACAATTTATAGACGGTGTTAGTTAGTTTTTAAAATCCAATAAAAACCTGCGAAAACTAAACCATAATAGATAACAGTCAAAAAATATTGGTCTATCTATAAAATATCAAAAATTACGCAATTAAATAATACATAACTTTTTATAGATTGAGTAACATCTTTTATTTATTATAGTTTGGTTTAGGCAGGGCATAATGAATTTAAAAAAATGAACCAACAATATGTATTCTTAATCCAACTAGACCAAATAAGTATGAATGAAAAAGTGTGCACAATTTTGTCGTATCGCCCAAAGTATACCAAAATTAGATTGGTTTGGTTCAATTGATTTCTAAAAACTAACCAACATCTGTAAATAATTGTAGTCTTAGTTCAATAAAAATAAATACGTATGAATAACAAAGATTAATGTGCACTATTTATGGCGGATCTTAACAGCCTACCTCCACCCTTCGCTACAGCATATTATTATTAAATATAAATGATTGATGACTAAAAATTAACACCGGTATATCATTGGTATTCTGTTCCGGCGGATTACTGCTACTATAAAATAAAATATTTTGCAAAACAAAACCTCAATTTATGTAAGCCACTGGACATCGACTGAGCCGACCTTATATCCCGGTTCGCTAGTCAGCTGTTGCAGTCTACAAATAATATGCACACACATAACCTGTACAATAGAACGCTGCATAGTGTATACCGACCTGCAACTGCATTGTTTTGTTTTGATATGACCTATATTATGAATAGGTTCACCAGCTGAAGGCTAAATAGACAGCATGCGTTCTGCTTCAATGGCTAAAGTGATCAGTTAACTATTATTACGATTTGAATGAAAGTTTATTAAACATTAGCATTAATCATAGGTGAAATAAAAATTAAGTTTTAGTAGGTAAGCGGTGGATTAATTGATAAAAGATTCACTTAGTAGATTAGGTACGTATTGTTAATATTGGTAATGGTATTAGTCATAATCAAAATAGTGCACTGCTAGAAACCTAAATTTGTGGAATTCAATTATGTTTGAGACAATAATTAATGTCTTGTCCTCCTTTTACAACCTAGCTCCATCCTATCGTGGGCATGCAGCAGTGGCCCTTGGATACCCGAGAAGAATCAGTACAAGCGGACATTCAAATAGTGTAATTTACACCACCAAAACAACACCTGCTCAAGTGTCAAACAGAACTAAAACGAGGTAATACCATTTAATAGGTATAACAATTAAGCGTGACGAGTTCAAGTTAGAGTGTACGTAATGAGGACATTATCGTTGTCTACAGGAGCCACGGTCCATCTTCAAGGTTAGCGCCAGCACAATTGTCTATCAGTTTACTCCACACTCATCCACCCCTTTCTATGTAGTCATAATTACACCTCTTTACTAATACAGTCCTCTGTTTCCCTTCAAAAATGTTCGATTAAATATTATTGCAGTGAGGGAGATGGTAGAGTAGATATTCAGTTAAGCGACACCAAAACAATACGATAAAATAAGGGTAAGTATACTCGAACAAATAATAGCATGATACGATAATATGAAAATACCAATAAGAATGATATCGACATTACACTAAAGGTATATTCGATTTCTAATCACTTAATCGTGACAGTACTTAATTTTTATGGAAATGTCAAAAAGCAAGCAATAACTAGGTAGGTATCTTAAAATAACATAAATTATTTTGTCTGTAATTAGTATGTAACCATAATTACTTTATTATAGAATTTAGAGAGTGAGAGTTGTGAAGAGCAGAACCTTGGCAAAGTTTTGTTTATATATTCAGTTTGTATCTGCTGTATTTCATTATGGAGAAATTTAAATAATATATTTGTCATCTGCACAACGCAGAGTACTGAGGTAAAATCAGTTAATAAAGATTTATCTATTATTCCAATCAAGTCACCAGAATAGATCTTCCAGAGACAGTAGCACGTTTAGTGACGTAGAGATCTAACACATTGACTTATCATCACATTAAAATGATATTCAAGATTTTGACATAATTTAATATTTTCTTGGCTAGTTATTTAAGTATTTAGATGCCCCTTTTTAAATCTTCTGACGAATCGAATGCATCATCTGCGTGAAAGAAAATTACCGTTCCCCAGAGTACTCGCCTATTGGAGAACAGTGTGGGTGAGGTCCATGCTTGACAGCTTTACGAATAGGAAACCTACAAGATGGCGCATGCAGTATTATACTCGCTGTCGCAACGCTCTATATACAATGTTTATATAGAGCAGGGGTTCCCAACCTTTTTGTACTCTAGAGCACATTCTAAAATATCGGTAGGTTGGCGGGCACCACCTATTTTTAATCGACAAACTCCTTCCATAACTTCTCATTTTTCCATAATTTATTTTCTTATATTCATAATTAATTAATAAATAAGTTAATAATAAGTAATAAATAAATATCATTGGCCAGTGCCTCATAATTAGGAGAGTATGACGATAATCCTGTTAGCAAACAATCATAAAGATGCTCATCGGTGAGTCGAGATCTATATCTTGATTTTATTAAGTTCAAGTTTGAAAACAATGATTCGCATAAATAGGTCGAACCGAAAAATGATTCAATGTTATATGCCGCTTTTTAAAAAAATGGGAACTTTTCTCTGTCCACTGTATTCCAAAAGTCCTCTGATATTAAGGATTTAAGCAAAATATCATTCTTAAGCTCCAAAATTTCTAACTCTAGTTCTTCTTTCTTCTTCTTCTTCTTCTTCTTTCACCCTGTCACGTCCCAACATTGGGGCATAGGGCAAGCACAAGTTGGCGCCACTTCCCTCGGTCCATCGCCAACTCCTGTGCCTCCCGCCATGTCATACCTGCAGCACGTAGGTCGCTTTTGTAGCATCGCTGCAGGGTGAGGGAGGGCCGGCCACGGCGACGGAACCCTTGAGGCTGTGCCACAAGGGTACGAAGTGCCGCACTCTTTGGCGGCATCCGGAATACATGTCCCAGCCACGTGAATCGTCTCTTCGTGATAACTTCAATCACCGAAGGCTGTTGTGTCTGCTCACGAACTCGGATATTTGTAACGCGGTCGTACCAATGTACCCCTAAGATTCTGCGGAGACATCGATTCTCAAAGCTCAAAAGCCGTGACTCTTGAAGCTTAGTAAGATGCCATGTCTCACAGCCATACAGGAGCACAGGTAGCACGCACGCGTTAAACAAACGACATTTGGTCCTCACAGAATACAGCCTTGACCTCCATGCGACTCCAAGTTGGTTGAACGCAGAGCCCGCCACACCCATGCGGATTCCAAGCTCACTAGAAATACCACCATCATCGGCAACCGTGGCACCCAAGTACTTGAATCTGGACACCAGCTCGACGGGCAGACCAGAAACCCGCAGAGGAGTGTCGGCGTCGATGCAAGCAGCACTGCACATGGATTTGGTCTTAGCGGCATTCAGATGAAGACCCACACGCATCGAGTTCGCGGCTAGCCTGTTCACGGTCACCTCCAACCTCTCGATCGTCGAGTCAAACACGACTGCGTCGTCTGCATACTCCAAGTCGCACAGTCTTTCTTCGCATAGATCGCTTGTGTCATCATGATGTAGGCGTATCCCACTGTCGGGGCAAACCGTCTTACGCATTATGAAATCCATCATGATGATAAAAAGAAAGGGCGCAAGTACACATCCTTGCTTGACTCCTGACGTGATTTCAAAGAGGTCAGAGGATGTTCCGGCTGCTCTCACGCGACACTCTGTATTGGTGTAGAGAGCACTTATCACGGCGACCAGTTTCCGTGGGACACCATATCCTAGCAGAATTTGCCACAGAGATTCACGATGAGGACTGTCAAATGCCTTTTCATAGTCCACGAAGCAGCAGGCGACAGGTATATTCATCTCTTGGTACTGTTGCAGAAGGCTTCGGAGAGTTGAAATATGCTCTGAGCAGGACTTCCCCGGGACAAATCCACTCTGCTGCGCACGCAAAACGTCCAGCATGGGACTTCTAATCCTGTACAGGAGAATCTGCGCCAACACCTTCCCGGGAACGCTGAGGAGAGTGATTCCTCTGTAATTATTACAGTCTTGTGGGTAACCCTTTTTGTGCAGAGTAACAACGGTACCATCCCTCCAGGCTTTGGGGCACTGCTCCCTTTCCCACACCTCGTGCAGAAGGTCACACAAGGACGGCAATACAGCGCTCAGTCCGCAGAGCAGAAATTCTGCATGGATGCCATCATCTCCAGGAGCTTTCCTGCGCTTCAGTCTTTTGACAGCCTCTTTAACTTCAGCAGTTGTCGGAGGATCTTCGCAGAATCCCGATGCAGTAGTGATTCCGAGGGCAGTGATCTCCGACGGAATATCGAAGGGATGCAATGGAGGTGGGCGATTCAGGACATCACTGAAATGTTGGCGCCATAGCTCCTGGACCTTTGCAGGTTCGGTGACTGTCACTCCGTCAGAGTTGCGTAATGCAGTGACCACTGGACGTTTCTTACCGCAAATTGCTCTGGTGATGCGGAAGAGAGCACTTGGATTATTCTTGCAGGCAGCATATTCCGCATCCCGAATGAGGTCATCCAGGCGTCGGCGCTTATCGCGGCGGGCAGAACGCTTTACCACGCGGTCCATTGTCTGGTATTCCGCGCTGCGCTGTGGGTCGTATGTACCATTGTCTCGCAATTCTTTCAGGAGCTTCCTCTTCTCAATCATCTCCCATGTATGAGGTGACATCCAGTCCGGTCTGTGCGTATGCCGCTCTCCTAATGCAGTAGTTGCGGAGCTCATTATAGCATCCCGGAATAATATCCATTTTCCTTCTAAGGGATCCGAGTCGATGGAAGACGTGAGAGTTCTAGCATCATATAAGCGCTTCTGCAGCTCCAGCTCATAGGTTGCACGCACACGGGTACTTTTCAGTTTTTCCACATCGAGTCTGACCGTCCTTTTGGGTTTTGGGACTCGTTTGAGGTCTATACGGGATTTCCCGACCAAGAGTTCGTGGTCACTGTGGATGTCTGCACCTCTATATGTCCGCACGTCTAGCAGTTCATGCCGGTATTTCGCTTTGACCAAAATGTGGTCGATCTGGTTTCTTGTATTACCGTCTGGCGATGTCCATGTATATTTGTGGATGGTCTTATGAGGGAAAAGACTACCACCAATCACAAGACCATTCATTGAGGCAAAATCTACCAGACGGGAACCATTATCGTTCATTTGGCCAAGGCCATGTTTTCCCAGCACAAAGGGTCCACGCGAGAGGTCAGATCCTACTTTGGCATTAAGATCACCAAGGATAACTGCATGATCACAGCTGGGGATATTTCCAGCGGCTTCCGCCAAACTTTCGTAGAATGTATCCTTATCTGCATCGCTAGCAGCCTCTGTGGGAGCATAGCACTGCAGAAAAGTGATGGAGCCCGACTTGGTCTTGAAAGTAGCGCGGAGTAGACGTTCGGAGATAGGTTCCCAGCTGGTGAGGCACTTGCAAGCTTCCTTGGACATCAGCAATCCGACTCCACTACGTCGCAATGTGGCGTGTCCGGAGTACAATAGACGAAACCCACGAATAAACTTCTCGCCAATGCCAGTGAGTCGACACTCACTGATCCCGAGAACATCTAACTTGTATTGAGAAAGTATTTCTGTTAGATGCTCGGCCTTTCCAGGGACATTTAGAGTACGGATATTGTAGGTTCCAAAACAAAATCGTTTACCGAATTCAGACGAGGTCGTCAAGATGGAAACGGGGGTCCGAGGCTTCCCTGTGCTTGGATTAATCTGTTGTTTTAGGGTGTGCAGGTGATCATCCCACAGCACCCGAGTTCACTGGTGGGGCTGCCACCTTAGGGCCCGTGAACATGCCCTGGTTTTCTGTAGGGGTTTTCCTTCCCGTAGCCAGAATGTACCAGTTTTTAGGCGCTGGTGATTCGCCTTGCACCCTCCTCTATCTGCTACAGCATGCTGCATTGCCTAGGGACCCCCACGGAGAGGTTAGAGGTAGGATTTGTTGGCAGAGCTATCATGGATAGTCGACATACTCAGCATTTCAAATGGAAGCACACCTGATCTGGCATCAAGGCATACCCCACTGAAGTCATACCAACCTTTGGTCTTACCTTGAACAAAATCTGCAATACATGCGGCTATTTCCATTACATTTATTTGGCAAGTAAAATAATTGATACAGAAGGAAACAATTGGCTCGCTATCTGTTAACTGCAAAAATCTCTCTTCAAATTGTTTTTTTAACACTTGTCTTGAAGATGCTTAATAAATAAACGACCCGTTTAATTATTGTCGAATAGTGACGGGCACATACGAATCGTTCCGCGGGCGCCATGGTGCCCGCGGGCACGGGGTTGGGAACCCCTGATATAGAGCCTAGAAATAAATAAAATAAAGACATGTCTATAATTCAGAATTGTTTAATGGAATTACTAAACATAGTCAATATAGAATGTGATTCATTCTACCGAAGCCACTTTTGAACCCGGTTTTCTCTCGTCTAGTACAATTTCAAGGCGGTTCGAGAGTATTTTTTGTAGAAGAATTGGTAACAGACTAGACTAGGAAAAGTAATATAATATATTAGTTTATTTTAATTAATTCAATACTTGTAGTTAATTTACAACAAAAATAAAAGTCATGCTTTCAAATAATAGTACAACCGTATAGTAATATGATTCATAGATGTGTGTGTTTACAAATAGGGAAGTTTCCCTATCGAATAACTTCGACATTAGTCATAGAACAACAGGTGGAAAGCACGCAGGTAAGTAAGAAGTGTGGTATACCTAACTAACGCGATTGTGAATCGAGTGCGGAGGGAGTGTTTTACGGCGATTGTTGTCCATGGTAGGCAGTCGATATGTTTAAAATATGGCGTGCGCAAAAGTTAAATAAGTGTCGAGAAATAAAAACACAATTTATCCTCTCAATCAACTTGAAGTTTTATCAACTATCCCTTTCCTGCAGTGTATAGTTCTTTTTCTACATACATCGCAGAGTAATGACGATGATAAATTATAATTTTACATAAACTAAAATAAACACGTATTCAAAAATATTTTTTACTATGTGACGAATACCAGGTGGTAAAATGCCTTTTAGGTATATACCGGGTAGTCCCAGAAGTCCCCGACCTGACTTATAGATAACAGTTGTTGTTTGAAAATAATGACCATGATAGAAAGTACCAACCTTATAAAGCCTAAGTTTGAAGTTTGACGACGCTACGTTGTTCAGTAATTATTTGTCAGCCATCAACAGTGAACGCTCTCAGTGAATTTGTAAACATGGAAAAAATTGGTCATGGTTATGTGATACAATACTTTCATTTGAAAAGCTTCAGTCCAACCAATATCAAAGCGGCGCTAGATTTTACTCTGGGGGTACCTGCCCCTTTGTTTACAACAGAAACATATTGGGTGGCTGAATTTAAACGAGCTAGGACGAGCTGCCAAGACGAACATCGCAGTGGTCGACCAAATGAGGTGACCACGCCAGAAATGGTGACGAAAATCCACAAAATGGTATTGGATGAACGTTGACTGAAATTGCGCGAGCTGGCAGATATGGTAGGCTTTTCAAAAAGTGCTGTACATCACATATTGACTGAAAATTTGGACATGAGAAAGCTGTGCGTAAAGTGGGTGCCACGATTACTCACAATGGAACAAAAACAGCATCGTGAGGATGTTTCAATCGAGTGTTTGACGAAGTTTCACAGCAATAAAGTAGAGTTTTTGCGTCTATTCATAACCATGGACGAAACATAGGTCCATCACTTCACACCTGAGACGACGGAACAGTCAAAACAATCTACTGAAAGGGGAGAATCGGCTCCAAAGAAGGCGAAGACAGTTCCATCTGCAGGCAAGGTCATGGCGTCAGTTTTTTGGGAAGCACGTGGGGTAATTTTCATTGATTATCTTCAGAAAGGAAAATTAATCAACGGCGTGTATTATGCAAACTTATTGCAGCGTTTGAGTGATGAAATCAAGAAAAAACAACCGCATTTGGCGAAAAAGAAAGTTTCGTTTCATCAGGACAAGTCATCAGTTCACACATCCGTTATCGCGATGGCCAAAATCAATTAGTTAAAGTTCGAATTGCTTCCTCACGCACCCTATTCGCCAGATTTAGCCCCCTCGGATTATTTTCTGTTTCCAAACCTGAAAAAATGGCTCGGTGGTAAAAGATTTGCCAACAATGAAGAGATGGAATCTGTGGTTGATGTCTATTTTGAGGAGCTCGACGACTCTCACTATAAACAGGGTATCAAAGCTATTGAACATCGCTGGGAAAAGTGTATCGACCTAAAAGAAGACTACGTAGAGAAATAAAAATATTTTTTCCCAAATTTGTTGTGTTTTCTTTGTTAGGTCGGGTACTTTTGGGACTACCCTCGTATATATTATAACTTTATATTTTAGTGTCACTCACGATAGCCGCGCGGCTTAAGCGTCGGCCTATAGCGTCGTGGGTCCCAGGTTCGAATCCTGGGTCTGAAAAGTACCTACACATATTGTTTTTCAATTTGTGTATGACCTAATCCGTGACCCTAGTCAGAGTATGGACCTCATAGGTTGAGCAAGTGGCTCACATCCATTTCTCGTAAAACAAAATCTCTTAATACACACATCCACTCTGTAGAGGCGAGGCCCATAGATCTGATTAGGACCGGACATGGTCGAAAAAAAAAAATATTATTATTGAAGGACGTATTTTACATTGGTCGAAAAATAATGATTTGGAATATCTCTGCTAAACAATTCTTAATCATTTTGAATATTTTTTTTATCATATGAATAAACATGCTATCGATTAATTGTATAGTTTTATTATATAGAAAATATAAAACTTTCCATTGGTTTTGAGTTTGGCTCGCATTTTTGAAGAAACTGCTATAATAGTTTGCGATCCATATTTGCCACGATATCCATATTGTTCGATGATTTTGTACATTATTATATCAACACCCCAATTATATTAAACAAACTACACAGGTTGATTAAAATTACTAAGATGAAAAAACTTTTGCTAAAAAAGTAACACAATAACAGGAGGACCTTTTTACTAATAACTGATACTACAACCTACCAACATATTTACTATTTCTCCAGAAACACCTGTATATCGTGTCGATATTGATATGGATTGGGAAAAAAGCTCAGATGAAAGAACACGTCATGTACGTATTGCTAGTAATAATGATTATTCTTATTTCGCTGTGGTACTTCTTAATTAGCAAATAAATAAATAATACTGTTTCTTCTTTAATAAATAAATACCTGCATAATTGTTGCATGACAATAATTAGAAGCTTTTATTGTTCTAAGGTTTGAGGGCAATCACGAAGGACTATTCATAAAATTAGTATTAAGAATCAATGGTGTAATAAATTAGAGACCCATAAAGAGATGATTTTGTTGTTGTGATCGGTGACCCTGAGAAATAGGGGTGTAATAAGCAGCACGCTACTGTTTTGAGCGAAGGGAGCGTCACGCGCCGGAAAGTAATAAAATCTTGCAAATAAAACCTTCGATAGAATTGACTTAGTACGCCCAAGAGAAAAACGTTTGGCCTCGAAAATATACTAAAATAGTAAATTTCCCTTGAAATGATTGTGAAATAGAAGTTGTATCAATAGTAACAACTGATTATATTTACTATTCGAGGAACATATACCATACCATAATAGAGACGTTGGTAGGTATGTTAATGTAATAATTTTATTGATCACACTGAAAATTGTGAGCGAACTAAGTAGCACATTATTATATTGTCAAATAAAGGGGTCTATTAAACGACTTTTCACTCATAGTAGAAAGTTCTGGGAATATGAAATTCTGAAATGAATTCGATATGTATGTAAATAGAAACAATAACATAATTAACTACGACAATGTCAATATAAAAAAAACTTAATAATATATATGTCTAAAACAGTACTGAAAAAAAAGAACTGAATAATTTATAAGTAAGTAGGTATTAATAATAATGTATAGCTCTTATAGTGCCCGGGGAGTCCCTCAAAATGTCCTGCTCAAAGAAATAAAAGAGTGATTAACTTGTTTAGGTTCTCTTACAGAAAATAAGTTCATTATGATATTATGAAGAATTGAAAATTAAGAAGAAACATCTTATGAATAAAATAAAATATGATTCTCACAAAAGATATATTTCTGCAAATTGATTTTTTTTATCACTCATTCCAAACAAAATATCAATTTTATAAAGTCACAGAAATAGTTATATAAGCTACTTATAAAGTCACAGAAATAAAAGCGAAAATAGTCGTTTTTTATACTTCCTATAAATACTTCCTATTTGATTTAAGCTAAAAAAACTACGTAAATGCTCTATGCTTGCACTCGAAAAAAACGTTACAATTAATATTCGTCCCATAGGTATATCGCGCATTTGATGGCCGTAAGTTTTGTTCGCCGATAGATTTTGGAAAATTTCGCGATTAGTGTACCTACTGGGATGTTTTGTATGAAATCGACGTAATGGAACTTCATGAAAACTTCTTCACAAAAAATGAATTTTTATAAGTCCGAATATATTATATTTTTCCACGTTTTTATTAGCTCGTATTCTTGTTTGTCCGGTACAGATTTTTTCTTGTGTCCAGTATAATTTTTTTCTTGTTTGTCCAAGATTTGTATTGGACGATTGAAGATTTTTAACTAACTTCCCGACTAGCTAGACATTTGAAATTTTTAGAATATATCAGAACACGACGACAATGCATTCTTTTAATACTTTTAGCCATTTTTAAGCAGAATTGAATTCATTTTCAGTTAATTCTGTTATGTATGGAAATTTATTATTGTTGGTTAATGGTTGCTAAGGGGGTCCTAGCAACTAAATGATTAATATATACGTGCGTTATTATGGAAACCAATATGAAATGTCAAAATGACATTTCAGTATTTATATCAAGTACAATAAAAAGTTTTTATAAATAGGTACATAGAATTGTCAAGTTTATATGATTCAACAGAAAATTTAAAAACGTGGTATATAAAAAGTTCTTTTTATCTTGTAATTAATTATTAAGTGTTGATATTATGTGTTAAGTATTTAATTTTACGATTTCACTAGCAGTTATCATTTTACGTAGTTTACGAATGGCTCTCGTACTTTATAAGACACGTTTAAACGACAGTTCAATAACTAGGTAGGTATTATTACAGTCAGGTGTAATCACTGTTGGTAAAATACATTATCACGTTGTTTGCCCAAAAAAAAAAACAAAAAAAAAATGTATAAAACAACGTTTCTGGGGGGATTTTTTGTTCTTAATCTGTTGTACGCGAACTGCCTTTTCGTGCTCGCAACAAGGAAACACGCACTTGAAATGTTTTTAAGATAAAGGCACTGAAGGAAGGCGGGAGACCAGCAGCGACCACTTGGAGTTTTCTTGCCGTATTTCAAGATAGCGAAGCAGGAAAGCTATATCATAAAGTGCCGTTTAAAAGTAGACCCGGTATGTGATATGGTGAAAGAAAAGCGAACTCTTGAAAATTCATTTACTCGCCACATTTTCTTACAATGTTCGTTCGCATGTAAAGTACATACCTAAGTAAATTTGTTAATTTAAATTTAAAATTACATCGATTTTTTTAAAAACCTCAGAAAAAAATAGTAAATAAATTCAAGATAAAAAGAACTTTTTATACACAACGATTTTAAATTTTCTGTTAAATTATTATGCTCAAAATTGTACTTGATATGAAGTAAATAAAAAACAAACAAACAAACAAATATAGAATACTGAAATGTCATTTTGATTTCCATAGTAACGCACGTATATATTAATAATTTAGTTGCTAGGACCACCCACTTAGCAATCAATAATAGTGGATTGGATTACGGATTTATTCTGAAATAACTTTTCATACAAAACGGAATTAACTGAAAATGAATTCAATTCTGTGAAAGATGGCTAAAAGTATTAAAAGAATGCATTGGCATCGTGTTCTGATATATACTAAAAGGTTCAAATGTCTAGCTAATCGGGAAGTTAGTTAAAAATTGATTGCAAGATTTGTACCGGACAAATAAGAATACGAACTAATAAAAACGTTGTAAAATGTTAGTAAAATGAGTTGGAAGTCGAAACTCACATCATTAACTTTCCGGCGAGTGCTTTATGTTGAGTGAGTTATTTTTTATTTATACCTATATACCTACACATTTTATGCATCATTATTTTCATCAAGGGTTCTAATAAAATATTATGTATACAATATATACAAATAATAAACAATTTAAATATATTGTTTCAAAAAACTCCCTTCTAAAATACTTCAATTGTGAATTAGCTGACGCTATGATTAATGCGGATTTTTTAAATTATACTTCTTTTGAGGCGAGAGTGAAATTGAGAGCTGCGCGCGCACACCGTTACGACTAAGGATTCCGATCCAGGGATCCCGAGCTATTTTCGATACCTATGAATCCCGGGATTGACAAACATAAATTTACGGAAAATAAATTAAAAACGAAAATATAACAGAAAAAATACTTTTAATAACAAATAACTACATTAGAAAATAAACTAATTTTGAATGAAGTTTGATTTATACCCATGTGTAAGTTGCCGATTCATTTTATTTTTTCACATAAATTAATAAAAATGAGAAAGATTAGAAAAAACAATGCTTCGCACTATTAACAAAGTAATTCCACCATGATCTCATACGTTTTACGGCAGTTTCATATTTGGCTGACTAATTAGATTTATAAAGCGGAAAGGCCATAAGTACACCATGATTTGCTTTACTATTTTAAGTCTCGCTAACCCATTCATTAAGTTTATACTATCAGAAACAGCAATCTCATATTAAATTCACATTATTATTCATATTACAATATTATTTACTCCATTAAACTTATGTATTTCCAAGATTGAACGTATACAATATTAACAATAAATGTCTTAAATAGTATAAATTATACTAGATTTATTGTTGACCGATTTTATCAATGTTATTTGTAAATATAAAAAATTACATTAATAATGGAAAAAAATGCCAATCCCGGGATTGTCAAATTGTAATCCCGAAATCCCGGGATCAGAATTTTGGCTCGGGATTGGATTCCCTAGTTACTAGCTGCGAATCAGTCAGCTGTATACAAACGCAAGTTTGATAGTATAATTGTTCCGTTGCATAGGCAACGAATTTATTACTGTCGGCCATTTGCAATTCCTTACGTAAACAAACGATTAAACGTGATAGTGACAGTTGTTACTTTAAAATAAAAACAACGAGAAATAACAATATAATTAAGAGCTAGTCGAAGAATCTAGGTTATCACAAGTTTTATTTTGTTTTGTTACGCCAAAGTATAACTTCTAACGCGCGTACATAAGTACACGCACCGATATTTTTTTAAACTACCGTCGTTTCAACTGAGGTAGGTACTAACCGACTACAAATTCCAAAAAGGATAAAAACATTATTAAACCTTGTGTTTTTAATAAAACCATTCACTATTGAATAAAAAAAAAACATTTAGACTTTATTGCATTAATTTATAGGTATCTAACTATATTATCAGACAACGATAACTGCTGCTTTACTGACGAACAATTGTCTTCAAATCAACCGAGTCAACAACTACGTCTACTCAGACAATTGACGGGTTATGTTTGACGAGATTTAAATAAACTAGCATGAAAACGATGTAGACAAGAGTTTTTGATATGATATAGGTTACCAAACTGATGAAATGGCAATGGGTTGTCACATTGCTTGGCGTATGGACAAACGTTGAACAATATGTAATACAACGGTACCTAAGAGACACTCAAGGACCACAGGTCCACCATAACCCTTGCTGGATGAACGAATTTATCGAGTCATCGATGTAACAATGATCTGGTTATAAAGGAAATTAGGTTTTTTATATGTAATATTAATTACAATAATTAATTTCATGATACTTTTTCATAACTCACTCTCAGCAGGTTTCTTTATGTTATTTGTCATTTCTTGAATCCTTAAAATTTTAAATAATTAAGACATCATAGCCGTCCTCTCAACTACCCATAATGACACCATAGTCTTTCATGGATATGTATCAGTAACGAAGGGTGGAGGTAGGCTGTTAAGATCCGCCATAAATAGTGCACATTAAACTTCTTTAGTCTATCGTATTTGTTTTTATTGGACTAAGACTACACGTTACAGATGGTGTCGGTTAGTTTTTAAAAATCAATTAAGCCCAGCTCAAACCAAACCATAATAGTTTTGGTATACTTTGGGCGATACGACAAAACTTTGCACACTTTTTCATTCATACTTATTTGTTCTCGTTGCTTAATACAAAAATAATATTGTTAGTTCTTTTTTTAAAATTCATTATGCCCTGCTTAAACCAAACTATAAAAGATAAAAAAATATTTTTTATCTATAAAATTTCACAAAGTTATGTATGATTTAATTGCATAATTTTAGATATTTTATAGATAAGCGAATATTTTTTACTATTATTTTACCATTATTGGTTTGGTTTCGCAGCGTTTAATTGCATTTTAAAAACTAACTAACACCGCCTGTAAATTGTAGTCTTATCTCAATGAAAACAAATACGTGTGACTGGAAAAGTTTAGTGTGCACTATTCATGGCCGATCTTAACAGGCTACCTCCACTGGTAGGTATACCATGGCGTAAGCGTAAGGTACGAAAATACCCCTTCATAGTTGCTGTGTGGCGTCTCGAGAAAAAATCCCAAACAATCGCGATAGCAAATGGCGTGCGATTAAAACTTACCGTCATACTAAAATGTGAAAGCTTTTGTAACGTCAAATAATATGAGTAACTTTAGTAATAGTTACATGCCGTGGCGTGACATCGAATTTTAAAATACATAGGTATACTGAATTTTTCATGAGAGCGTATACAGGTCAGGCAATGTATCGATTGATATTCTCAATGATAAATTAATAATGAATAGAAAATATGTTCATGCTTTCATACCGTCCGTTTTCAGTCCAAGTCGTTCCTTCAACGCGCGCGCAAAAATGTCATCCACCGGATTCTGAAACAATCAAATTAATACAAAATAAGTTTTATGTAAGTAAGTGAAGTTATCGAACATGACTGTAGTCACGTTAACCCTTTCCAGCCTAAAACCTCAAAACTTTTAAATAAAAGTAAATTAAAATCGATTTTCTAATACCGTGTATTTATCTATAATATAAAAATCAATATTTGTTTGTTTGTTTGTATTTTATGAGCTGCCGTACCGTTCATCCGATTGCGATAAAACTTTGTCAACTTATTGCTTGCACTTGCGCGAAGAGTATGGGCTATATCTTATATATATACAAATGAATGTCTGTCTGTCTGTCTGTCCCGAATACGTTCCTATACCATTAATCCGATTGCAATGAAACTTTGGTGAGTTGTCGTGCGCATGCCCACGAAGATTTCTGAATTAGAAAATCATCTTCTTCTTCTATTCGTATGCGTTCCTATACCATTCATCCGATTGCGATGAAACTTTTGTCAGTTGTTGTGCGCACACCAGTGAATAAAATAAAAAGTTTGTTGTTTGTTTGTTCCATCCAATTTAGATTTTTTTTTACTACATATTAATAACATTAATAACGTTTTCATATTTTGGATTCGATTTTAATTTAGTGTTCTTTTGTTTGACCTTTACTCATATTAGAATTATTTTCATATTGCCATATTGTCTTACACAGATATTTTAATATTAAAAAAATAATTACCTCTTATTATTTTTTAAATATCTAAGATAAATATAACCACGAAGCGACCCTGTGCGAAGCCGGGTACTTCAGCTAGTTATGAATAAAAATTAATTCTATTTGTAATACTTAGTAAAATTATAAATTTAGTCAAACATATAAATTACTCAGGGACTAGAACAAAAAAAAGTAATTTTATTTTTGTAGCTCTAGTTCTAGCTAGTTCCACTCACTTGAAGTAGCAATTAATACAGTTATTGTGTTTTTATTTTAACTAATACAGTACCTACATTTCCACCAAGAATTGACAGTTAACACCATATTAAAGTTATTATAGTTAATATTGTTTATTTGTGATTAATACGCATGTAGATACAGAAGGAAGGAATATTAAACATACATAATTTTGAAAACATGAGAAAATATGGCCAAAAGAAAAAATCTTTTTTGAAAAAAATAAGACACCCGGCAGGAATCGAACCTGCGTCTCTTGGGTATCGCGCCCTGTGAATTACCAATATGCTACGACTGCCATGCTTAATTGCGACACATTTTAACTATTGGTTTTTTTAATACGTACTCATAAGCGCTCTCCAAATTGACTCACGGTAGGCGATCGGTTTTTGTATTCTAAATTATTAGTGTTCTAATTCTTAAAATCTTGTGAATTATTCGTTGAATAAAAGAAATAGCTAAGAAGTTTTTCTATTTGGTTAAACCTAAGAATCTTATTCATTGGGAGGAAACGAACTCGAAGACTTTGACCTCATCATATATATAAAGGAGAGATCACTAGTGAAATGCATTTTTTGCCTGAAGATGTGTCAGTGGTTCCACGAACCACACTTGTCACTTTACAGAGCCGCAATGAGTACAACGGAGAATTAAAATAAAAATAGCTAACTTTCATTTAAGAGACGACACACAAAGAAAAAGAATATTTCAATCTTTGCCAATATTAGTGGCGAAGGGTGGAGGTAGGCTGTTAAGATCCGTCATAAATGATGCACACTAAACTTTGTCAAGCATACGTAGGTATCTGTTTACATTGAAATAAGACTACAATTATTTACAGATGGTGTTGGTTAGTTTTTAAAATTTAATTCAACCCTGTGAAAAACAAACCATAATAGATAATAGTCAAACAATAGTCGTCTTTCTATAAAATATCTAAAACTATGCAATTAAATAATACATAATTTTGAATATTTTATACATAGAATAATAATAGGTATATTTTTATCTATTACAGTTCGGTTTAGGCAGGGTTTAATGAATTAAAAAAAATGAACCAACAATATGTGTAAATTATGTATTCTTAATCCAACAAAAATAAATAAGTATGAATGAAAAGGTGTGCACAATTTTGTCGTATCGTCCGAAGTAGACCAAAACTAATATGAATTGGTTTAGGCAGGGTTTGATTGATTTAAAAAAAGCATACCATCTATAAATTATAGTCTTAGTTCAATAAAAACAAATACGTATGACATAAGTTTAATGTGCACTTTTTATGGCGGATCTTAACAGCCTGCCTCCACCCTTCGCCACTGGCCAATATTATATAAAGGCCAAAGTTAGCCACCAAGTAATATATTTTTATAGTGTCATTAGAATGAATAGCAGATATCTAATTATAATTCAAAACGTCCACTTAACCTTTGCAAGAAAATAATCACATTAGGGTTATGCGCTAAATGAATTGACCTATAAAAGGTAGCGTGATGAGATTTGGCATGATTTAACAAATAGCAAGGTGGAGTCTCTCTCTCTCCACTCTTCAGGTAAAAGCCGCGGTACTTTATTCAGAGTGAATTGGTAAAAATATAATTATTATTGACGGATAACGACGTTCGCCAGTCGATATCTAACCTCCTTTATCGACAGGCGTCATAATCATGCCTGAGTAAAATCGAACCAACGAAGGAAACGATCGCATGTTATCGACGAAAGAAAATTATATTTATGGTAAAAGGTCGTATCGATATTACAAAAAAAAAACTGGGAAGGTTTTATCAATCTTCGTACATTAAATCAACCAACACAGCTAATGGAGTAAAAATAAACATTAAAATATTTCGATGCATAAATAAATTTGCGAAGTGTGAGGTATACATACATTTAATTATATCAACTAGAATTAAGCTCGCGTAATGTTGAAGTAATTTGCATATAGGTGGCAAATGGGGATTTATTACAACGTTTTTATTAGCTCGTATTCTTGTTTTCCCGGTGGTTGTTTGTCCAGTACAAATCTTGCAATCGATTTTTAACTAATTTCCCGACTAGCTAGACATTTGAAACTCTTAGAATATATCAGAACACGATCCCAATGCATTCTTTTAATACTTTTAGCCATCTTTAAGCAGAATTGAATTCATTTTCGGTTAATTATGTTTTGTATGGAAAGTTATTTCAGAAAAATCCGTAAAAAATAAAAGACTATTATTGGTTGCTAAGCGGGTGTTCCTAGTAACTAAATTATTAATATATACGTGCGTTACTATGGAAATCAAAATGAAATGTCAAAATGACATTTCAGTATTCTATATTTGTTTGTTTGTTTGTTTTTTATTGACTTCATATCAAGTACAAGTTTGAGCATATTGAGCATAATAATTCAACAGAAAATTTAAATACCTTGTATATAAAAAGTTCTTTTTATCTTGTAATTTTTATTGTTAGCTTAATTAATCCTGTTAGAGACTATATAAACGAAAAAACGGTGGATATACTCTTCTACCCTTAACCAGGCCATATGAACTTATTATAGCAATAATTATGATTTCTTTCAATGAAATACTTTGATTTAAAATACAAAAGCCGATCGCCAATGTAGCTCAATTTAGAATGCGCTTCAGTGAGTATTAAAAGCCACTAGTTAAAATTGATCGTAATTAAGTATGATTCTTTTAGCATAGTGGTCTATGTGCGTGGGCGTGATACCAGAGAGATGCAGGTTCGATTCCTGCGGGGTGACTTTTTTCAAAAAGATTTTTTCTATTGGTTATAATATATTTTCTCAGAAGTGTTTTCAAAATTATGTAGGTTTGTGAAATATATTATATTTTATTTATACGTAAATTTCAATTGGTATAAAAACTATTTTCCCATAGCCTCATTGTGGGTAATACTTAACCATAACCTACCCGATAAAACAGCCAAATTGTATGTGGGAAGGATATTGTCATGACTTGATTAAGGGTAAACATATTATATGTATCCGCAATACCTACGTTCTTTTTCTTGTCGGTTGAAATAGATTATTTTGAGAATTGTTAAGTTTTCTAAATATATTTTATTTAACAGTACCCATTTGCTAGTAGCGAAGGGTGGAGGTGGGCTGTTAAAACCCGACATAAATAGTGCACACTAAACTTTCTTAATCGTTTGATTCATTGAGATAAGACTACAATAAGTACGTGTTTGTTAGTTTTTAAAATTCAATTAAACCCTACCTAATCCAAGCCATAGTAGATAAGAGTAAAAAAAAATATTATTATATTATGCCATTAAACTATGCATAATTTAAGATATTTTATAGAAAGAAAAATATTTTTTATCGACTATGGTTTAGACCGGGCTTAATGAATTAAAAAAAACTAACCAACATCATCTGTAATTCAACGAAAACAAATAAGTATGATTGAAAAAGTGTGCACTATTTTTGTCGGATAGCCCATAGCATACCTAAACATTATGGTTCGATTTTGGTAGCGTTTAATAGTATTTAAAAAAAACTAACTAGCACCATCTACTCATTGTAGTCTTTGTTCAATGAGAACAAATAGGTTTGACTGACAAAATTTAGTGTGCACCATTTATGTCGGATCTTAACAGCCTACCTCTACCCCTCGCCACTGCTATATGCATATTAATAATATAACAATGTAACAATAATAGAAAAACACTGTCTTAAAGTTGCCTATGCATAATAGTATATAATTTATGAAAGAATAATGAATTAATTAATTGAAAATAAAATCGTTCACATTGGAAAACCTGTAGTCCATGTAAACGCCATGTGTGTTATATATTATTATATTATAACTGTCATGCCAGTCATGATTGCGAGATGCAACTTTTTCAATGAATGGAAATATTAAAAGTATATTTACCACTAACTAAGACAAACTTTGTACAGCCTCACTAATTGACTAATTAGAGAGTGCGTGTGGTGTGTCACTCCCCTAGTTTTACCGTAATCAGATGTGAGTAGAGATATGCACTTGCTAGACAAGATGACAAGAAGTGCCATATAGCGTTTGATTGAGTTAAATATCTTTACAATACTAATAATTAATTGTACCAGTATGGGGGAACTCTAGTATATCTTCGTACAATGGGTATAATAAGGTTATCCAATAAAACGGTTTAAAAATTATGAATGGGTTGAATCAAAGTATTTTCAAACTTCGTTATTTTTCAATTACCATGTAATTTCATTTATTGAAGCGATACAATGTTCCATAGTAAACATTGTATTTTCCTAAATTAATGCAAAATAAAAATTCAGTAATTAATCTAATAATTACTTTAATAATGATCAAGACAACAGGACTATCGCTTTCGAATTCGCCGTCCATATAATTGTATTAATTTTTTATGTATTGTATAAATAAATATACGTGCCAATGAAATTTCAGTGTTGATTGGTCGATTTGGTTGTGTTTATTATTTATTACATAATGCGTGAATTAAATACTAGAGTAGGTATATAATTATGATATAAATTGGCTCTACAATGCCATATGGATCTTGCAGAAGAAGTTTTGTAACTGATTGTTTTACGAGAAATGGACGTTAGTCACTTGCTCAACCTATTAGGACTATGCTCTGTGTTCAATCACATAGGTATATAATGTGATTTTTCCCAACCCGAGATTCAAATCCGAAGAATCGATGCATTACCACTTGGCCATCGTGAATGTATCAGTAATTGTCATTGTCATTTTTCAGCGAACTAAACCAGTTCTGAGGATTATTTAAGTATGTGAAATATATACCAGTGGCGAAGGGTGGAGGTGGGCTGTTAAGATCCGTCATAAATAGTGCACACTAAGCTTTCTCAGTCATACGTATTTGTTTTCATTGAAATAAGACTACAATTTTCAGGCACTTAAATTTATTGGCAGGTTTTAATTGATTTTTAAAAACTAATCAACACCATCTATAATTTGTAGCCTTAGTTCAATAAAAAACATATACGTATGACTAACAAAGTTTAATGTGCACTATTTATGGCGGATCTTAACAGCCTATCTCCACCCTTCGCTACTGATTTATACTATACTTATAGTTAGTTTAATAAATAAATATGAATATGTTACACATGTAATAATGTTCGGTTATGAATGCAATATTCTTACGATTTAAAATAATAAATTACTAAGTATTTTTTTTATATTTAAACATTAATAAGGTACCTATGAATTCAACGTACCTTGTACAACGTAACAGGGTACGTAAGAGATTAACCATTGTAAAACAATAATAATTGAGAGTGTTATGCTAAATATTATGTGTAATTTTCTAGTAACGCGTTTTTATTCAAGTAAAGCGGTTTACTTGTAGTAAAATTATAGCGAATAAAATAAGATCGAGTTTTTTTCGTACGCGGACAAAAAAGATCGAATAACACTGTATTAACTATCCATCTACTTCTAATAATAATTATTTATGGCGTGAGCGTAATATGTCACCGTAATTTGAGATGTCCTACTATTATTCGATCGATATCTAGTTAGTGATATTTCTGTCGCCATGTTTACTTTGCGAGTACAAGTATGAGGTGGATGGAGAGGAGTGGCAGACTGGAGACGTTCTCAGCTCGGATCAAGTGGTTGGCTTCTTGAACAAAAAGGACGCTAATAAGAGTGTCACCGGCTGACAATCTGATTCAAACACATCTCAGCCTCTGTGATCAAACGGATTGGTTTACATCATGAACGTATACAATATTTTCCTTTACGTCACAAACGAACTTTTATTGCCGGTTTTCTAAAGAGGAATATCGCAGAAAAGAAACATGAATAAGTAATATTTATTTGTGTTTGAGGGTCGTAGAAGTAAAAAATACGCAAGTTTCTTTGGAAATTGGTTTTTGAAAAAATATACTGCCGGTATTGTGACAATGCTGAATGTGAAGTCGATATTATTAATAAAATATGATGTAGATAGATACTAATAAAAATCTAATTTCAAATAACGTACAGCTTAATCGTATTTTTTAATTAAGTACTTACAAGATTATCTTTGAAATTAAAAAAAATATTTATTTTGATTTTACTGTTTTAGACACACTTTGATTAGATAATTGAACCACTTAAAATGTAAATTATCAGAAAATTGTATTAAGCTACAAGTTTTTTATTATGTCATTAGAAACCACCAGTAGCATTATGCTCCACCTTTATATTCATATTAGAAAAAATATCAATCTTTCGAAAAAATATTTATTTTGTTTTATCTATAAGATCTTTGTGTCAATAAACCATGCCATTTTTTTGTACTTTTTGTAGTTTCCTCATCATCTAGTCCAAGCTCTGAAGTCAAAGACACGTTGAATAAACATCATGTAAAACTACCAAGACACGGGATTCGCATGTATAATTTCAGAAGCGTATGTTTTTTTCCGCGTGTGTACATTAAAAAATATATAAACTCAATTTTCACGTCTGTGATTTAATATTTGTAAGTATTTAATATTTTGATAGATGAAAAAAATGACAGATGCGTTCATTTGTTTCTGTATTTTTAAAATTTATTTTGTTTCATTTAATAATATGTATATCGAATAATAAAATGTTCAAAGTCATTAAGTACCTAAGTTTTTTTGGAAGAAGGTTGTAAGGGGATCTCATCTCTGGCGCACCATAAGAATATTAAACTCTAATAACTTGGTACCGAACATATTGCCGAAAAGCTGTGCAAGTTCTCTGTAATTCTTTTTTTAGTAATAACTGAACAGCGAGCTTTTTTTAAACTTTCATAACATGTTATATTCTTGCATTACACAATATTAAAATTAGTTCTATACTACATGCATAAGCATCAAGAAATATAACTCACCAACGACTCCATCGGTTCACAATCATGGCAAGAAATTATGCAACAAAATAATAAGAATTCCCCACAAACGTCAGAAGCACAAAACAAACTTTTCAAAGTTTATTTTCCCGCACTTTTCCTCGCAGTTTCGCGCGAAAAAAAACTTTGTCGTCTGTATAAACTGCGTATGTGATAAGATCAATGCGGCGCATCTAAAATTACACTTCAATTTAACTTTTCGGAGCGCAAGAAATACCGCTACGCTTAAATTGATAGTGGAAAAGTGAATAAGATGTCAAAAATCTGTCAAAAGGTAAACAACCCGGCCTGAGGCGAGCGAAAGTGAGGCATTACTGTCGCCGGCATCGCACTATGGCGGAGCCGCAGTCGGCGGGGGCGGGGAAAACGGTTTCCCGCCAGGGGTAGGAGGCGGCGGGGGCGCACCAATTTATCGCACAGTCGACGGCTATCAAACTTTGCATGTTATGAATGTGATTGGAGTCGAATGTTGCCGTCGTTTATATAATTTTAAAAAGTCATAGTTTACAAGAAAATGTGACTTACTGCCTTTTTCATATTGAAACTATTAATCGACTGAGGTAAGCAAAAAGGCATAAGAAACATTTTTTTTTTGAAAACTAGTTATTTATGGGATTGGATTGTTTCAAATGTTCTCTTCAGCGTTTCAAAACTGTCCCACCAAAAATTATTCCAAAAGAAAGCTTCAACATTTTTAGGTAGGGTAGTGAAAATCGTCACTAACAATGTTTTGGCTTAGGCCACTCAAAATTATATTATCATTTTGAACAACAGTAAAATTTTCTTGTATTTTTGAGTAGTAGTTATTTAAACCAATTACAACAAAAACTGCGCCACCAAAAGTTATTCCAAGACAACGCTTCAACATTTTTAGGTAGGGTAGTGAAAATTGTCACTAACAATGTTTTGGCTTAGGCCAATCAAAATTATATTATCATTTTGAATAACAGTAAAATTTTCTTGTATTTTTGAGTATTAGTTATTTAAACCAATTACAACTTATTGTTTATTATGCGCCAGTCTTATGCGCATAATTATATTGTATAAAGGTTTGTTTACACGGTCATACGTCACGTGTAAACTGAGTGAATTAGTAATAATCATCACTCATCTTCAACACGTCATCAGTATTCGGCATTTTACACGTGTCGATATTTGTGCGAGTACCTACTAATGATTAGTAATAAATAATAAACAATCCCTTATAGGTACATGTTATTATTTGTATAAGCAATTTAGTCATACGAAATTACGTACTATAACTATACATTGGCATATTGAAAGTTATGTTAAAGGTTAAAGTCTTTCTTTAAAGCTGTCATTTTCGTTGTTATAATGCATGTATTGTTATTTGTATCCCTTTGTCACTCATATCAAATTCAAGTTGCAGGCTTTATATGTATCTCATGAAATTGACTGATTGAGAGAATCTAAAATTTCATTGAAATGCTGGTGGCTTTTAATGGATAAGTGTGATAACGATGTGGAGTTTGATATAAATTAATCTGCAATGCAAAATTACTTTTGTCGAAATAATTAACTGGTTAGGTATTTATACATTTATTTCAGCTTCACTTTCATAAAAGTAGAAAAACTCCGTCTGTATAGACATATAGTATAGAACGGGTCAACAACTTCACTATCTGTATTTAAGTAATCAAAATCATAAACATTGCTAGTTTTTCAAGGAATTGGACTCACTGCTTTATTTATGAACCAAGGCGTCATATTTCTAATTGCACATCATTATTATTATTATTGTCAACACAGACAGACAGACAGACATACGGATAGATATATCAAGAGAAATATACACTAATATTCAGGCTGACCAACCTGACAAGGATGGTAACTTTATAACATAATGAAATATGTTACTTTAGAAAACAATTGGAACTGATACGATGATGTTAAATCACAATCATTGCTGGTAAATAAAACTAACGTCACATTTTAAGGAATAAGTATACCGCGTAGTCGACCGTCTATAATACCCCGTTCACACGTGCATGGATTTACTGCTGACAGTACGTATTATCGCAGCCATAACAAAAAAATGCACGTGTAAACACGTTATAAGTTAAAAAATTATTGAAATCTTGCTAGTGTCGGGATCAAATTTAATGATGCTTGTCCGCGAGGGATTTTTTCCCAAAAAAACACTAAATAAAAATATCGGTATCGATACCAACGTAACGTAGGATCGGTTTTTTGACAGCCCTAGTCACATCCAATTTAAAAATTTAAAACTATCACAATAATTTGTAATGTATCGTAATTGCGGATGCAATGAAGTAAGTCAGCGTGGTTCATAATGATGATTTCACTTTATCATTTTGTGTTTAAAATATTTTATTTATCTACATTTGAATGATGACAAATAATGCAAAGTTTTGTAGATAAATATAATATAATTACAAGATAAAAAGAACTTTTTATATACAACGTTTTTAAATTTTCTGTTGAATCGTATAAACTTGACTTGACTAGCTTAAACGATCAAAAAAAATTGTACTTGATAGAAATACTGAATAAACATAGAATACTGAAATGTCATTTTGACATTACATATTGATTTCCATAGTAACGCACGTATATATTAATAATTTAGTTGCTAGGACCCCTAGCAACCAATATAGTTTTTACGGATTTCTTCCGAAATAACTTTTCATACAAAACAGAATTAACTGAAAATGAATTCAATTCTACAGATGGCTAAAAGTATTAAAAGAATGCCTTGGCATAGTGTTCTGATATATTCTAATTTCAAATGTCTAGCTAGTCGGGAAGTTAGTTAAAAATCGATGGCAAGATTTGTACTGGAAAAACAACCACCGGACAAACAAGAATACGACCTAATAAAAACGTTGTAAAAAATGGTTGCATTTTGTTCAGTATTTGTTTTTTTTATAAATCAAGCAATAAAATTAATAATTTCTTTAAGTACATAAATGCCGATTAATAAAGAGAAAACTGGTTAACTCCGCTTCGCCGTGTAAGTATAAACTATGTTTTTGAAAGTCATTTATATGACAGCATCAATTATTTTCTTCTTCTCGTACCATCCCCTATCGCAAGTAAACCACCACCAGGGCGATCTTCGCTCTATCATCTGCTACCAGAAACATTTCGGTTGAGCTACACTCGAACCTTTCACGGAGGTTCTTATGTTACAAAATATCATCCCCTGTTACATTTCCCGTTGATCTTTAATTGGATAACAATTTGGGGAATGCTGTACTTTTGTCGTTTCATAATGTGGCCGAGAGTAAGCCCCGTTTCAGACGGGACACCGGTGTCGCGCTCGATATAATATAGGAGGCCTTTGTATTCGAATAAAGGGGCCTTTGTATTATGTTTATGAACGCCCAGAGCTAATGAGTCAATGCATAATTTCGCGATATAAATTAGAACATAAAACTGGCTGCGGTAATAAAAACAAGTGTATAGGCGGGTTGAGAATGTAGCGGCCGACGGATAAGTGTACCGGGCACGCGTTGACTCATTAGCTCTAGAGCGTTCATAAACATAATACAAAGGCCCCTTTATTCGAATACAAAGGCCTCCTTATTAGGTATATACGAGCGCGATACCGGTGTCCCGTCTGAAACGGCCCTAAGTCCTCTAGTTGTATGGTTAATTATTAAGATATTTTAAAATGGTACATTTAATTCTCTATGTAAAACACTTACTACGAAAACTGTTTAATCATCAAAATAATATTATATATATATATTCTATAATAATAATATTTTAGAATCACTGTAGGTACCAACTTATTATGGTTTTCCTGTATGAACAAGGTATATTTTTTATATCTATACTTATATAATATCTTTTAGTGCTTTGGTATTTATATGTCACACACAGAATTTCACACACCATTGAATGCGTATACCGTAGCGTGCCGAACGAGAAGCACCTTTAAAATTTTGGCTAGCAGCGTCCCAGGAAGAATTTTCCAAAACCATCCCTGTAAGTGGCATGCGCTTGAGTAATATGCAGGACATGGCCCCCACAAGGGGGGGGGCTTACAGGGCTCTAGCCTGGGGCCCTGGCTTAGGGGGGGGGGGGCGGCATGGTGGCTTGATCAGTTAAGCGAGATAAACATTCACCACAAATTTGCTTTATTAGCAAAAAAAGTTCACAGGCAGTATTTTATTTTATAATTATTTTTAATGTGTTTTCTGACTAATAAAAATGACTATCCAATGCGGCGAAAGGTTGTATGTTATTATATTATAGATGTCACAAAAGGGGGTCGCGATCAGTGCTTCATTATACGATGGCGAGTGCTAACAGCTCAATAATTCAAGTGGATTTATTTAAAAAAACAAGAAATCACTAAAAATACACGGAATACCCTTAAGTTTACGGAATACCATTTGGAGAACACTAATGTAGAATATTAGCGATAAGTGGGGGGGGGGGGCGCCAAAATCATGGCCTAGCCCGCTGTAGGTTGTGGGGGCCATGATGCAGGATTCTTATTATGACTTCGGTCGTGCCTAGAAAAGAAGGCACCATATCCCTCGTGTATTGTGGAAACCTGACAACCGAATTAATAATTCGACTGTTAAAATGAAAAATGACGTAACCCACACAAATCAAATTTTACAGAACACAAGTTTTTGTTATGATTTTCGGTCAAAGTCAAAATAGGTATACAATAGACATAAAGCGCAAAGGATCATTATTTTCATTTGTATGTTTCAGTCTGATACCTATTAATTATTGAGTTAAGTAAAAAAAAAACAATAAAATGGTGATTAAGCACTTTTTCCACTTCAATTCCTTCTTTTCAAAAAAATATAAACTAAATTTAGATAATAATTCGGCATCTGCAGCTGATATTCTTTGGGCACGGCGTATGTTTAGTCGTGTTCAATGTTATCCAATACAACATATTTTGAAAAAACCGAGGGTAAACTTATTTTTCCTTTCTACAGTCGAATGATGATACTCCCCTAAATGAGATCTTAGCATTCTGCTATTCGCCATATAACCTTATTTTATATCAAGGTAAATACTTTAAAAACATTTGGTATACATATTATAGTAATATAATTACTTGAGAATCACACGCTTGAGTTTAGCAGAGCCGACGGCGGCGTCAGTACGTGCACAGAGGCGGCGGCAGGAGTGATTCAATCACAACATCATCAGTGCGCGCTTAGCGAGAGCGGGCGCCATTTTCACCGGAAAATTTAAATTTGCGAGGAAATCGACGCAGAGCTCTTCCAACGCTGTTTGATAATGTTTAGTAAGCCAGAAAAAATACTGTTATGCCGGCATTTGCGTAATAAAATTCAGTGGAAAATTCTAGACGCTAACCTATCGTCGAGTTGTGCTTACATGTTATAAATTTTGAAAGTTGGCTGGAATTATTTAAAAAAAATGTATTCGGTGATTGGCATCTAATAATTAGAATGTAGGTGCATTAAAGTTTGATATTGATGAATACATACATACATAATAATACAATTTTTACCTTTTTCAAGCTCATACTTACATGTCATTTCTTTTTGACAGTTTTCTGTCATATTATGAACGTTTGAAGCTTATTATATTATATCGGTGTTGTTTGTGCATAACCTTATAAGTAACTGCTTTTTTAGTAATTTTATGTTAAGAGTAAAAATTGGGTAAGTATTGTATGTTCCAACGCTTAAGCCGCGCGGCCACCATTGGACTATCACGCCGTGGGTCCCAGGTTCGAAACCTGGGCCTGGCAAGTACACATATTGTTTTTCAATTTTTGTGTGAGTCAGGTTAAGCAAGTGGCTGACATCCATTTCTCGTAAAAAACAAAATCTGTTAATACAAACCTCTACTCTGTGGAGACCCATATGATCCTATTAGGATCGGACATGGTCGGGGGAAAAAAGTATTGTATTTTCCATTTGGTAAGAACTTGGTATCTATATTTCATTTGAAAATGCCTAAAACGCTACAGTAATAATAATATGATATGTAAACAAACGTGTGTTTGGCCAAAGCATGACCAAATACCTTAACATATTTTGATCACTGATAAATTAGTGTAATAATTTAAAATATAATTTTTGCTATATATTTTTCTTCATTTATTTATTTAATGTATTCTCAATGTTAAGACAAAAAAATGATTTATGGAACAAAGTTTAAAATTGCTCTCCTGTAAATTCAACACTTTGCAGTTAACAGGTTATGCCCAAACAACACCAATAATATAATTTAAAAAAATAATGAAATTTAAAATATGATTATTCCTTTTGCAATAAAGAAAAGTCACATTAATAAATTTACTATACCGGGGTTATTTGAGTTTCACCTCTAAATGGGTGTAAAAAGTGGGTTAATTGAAAGAATAACGTAAAAAAATTGAACAAAGAAAAAAATACGTATTAATATTGAAATATATGTTGACAACTATATTTCTTTCTCTTTTTTTTTAATTAGGAAAGGAATTAGGATCTATAATTAAAAAATTGACATTACCACACTATGTCAAATCGTAGGCATACAGACACAGTGGAGTTATCCGAATATGACCTCTAAATTATTGTAACCGGGGGGTCGGACAAGTGACGGGAATGGATTTAAATCAATTTATATGAGAATGTGACTGAGCGGAGGGTCCCCGCATCAACCGCCGGCTTTTATGAATAGACTAATTCGAGTAATGAATGTTTAATAATGTGTCTAGGGGAGATACGACAGACTCTATTCCGCTGAATTATTATTTTATCCGGCAAAGGACGCGCAGTGAAATCAAAATAAGATAACAACCCATTGCATTGTTTCGTTGTAGATTTTTCAGTTGTGCGTTGGCTTAATATAAATTCACCCTTGAGACTTTTCTCGTAAAAATAGATATAAAGATTTGAGAGATAACAATTTTTAAGGTCAAATAATGACATGGTTACTATTTGCAATTTCTAGATATACCTAATATATTTGTTGACATCTAAATAATATATAACTATGTAATATTACGCTGTGTTATCATTATCAACATTGAAATTTCTATACCTACACCAATTTTTTTTTAATATACTTAATAATAATATTATCATTGATTATTGATTGTGTTATGTTAAAAATAGTACGCATCTCTTGAAATAGTTAAAAAAAAAACATAGTGTGACTTCTTTTTAGTGGCCGATACGACCAGGGAACTAAAAAAATCCTCCAACCCCTTCGCGTAGATCTATAATGCCCATTTACATTGCATAACGCGCTCTGACGTGCCGGTCACTGCGTAGAAGTCGTATTGTACCTACAGACGAATGTATCGTTGGTTAACGGATTTTAGCTGATATTTGGCGTCTAATATGGACAGCGATATGCAGCATTTGGGGGTTTTATAGAAGTATATTATTACCCCTAAATAGGGTAAATATGTTTTTTTGTGCAAGTAATGTAAGCTAAAAATAATGTCTGGTAAAAATACAAAATAATCGAAAGTTCAATTTTCATTATTATAACAAGTTACAACATTCCAGCATGAATGGAATTTTAGAACAGGACACATCTCTCATTAGCATGTATTTATGTAGGTACTTCACCATTTTAGATATCAACCACTGTAAAAGCTTAAAATTTGCACGTTGTATGTGCACTATATTGTATTTAAATCTTTCACTTAAAAGTTTATTTTTCATTTAAAAAAAACTTACTTTGAGAGGAAGACGGGGATAATATCATAGACACTATCGACCAACGATGGCGCGCGGCTTAAGCATCGGTCTATAGCGTCGAGGGTCCCAGGTTCGAATCCTGGATCTGGCAAGTACACGTTTTGGTTTTCAATTTGTGTATGTGTGAGAGTATGGACCTAATAGGTTGAGCAAGTGGCTGACATCCATTTCTCGTAAAAACAAAATCTGTTAATACAAACCTCCACTCTGTGGAGGCCCATATGATCTTATTAGGATCGGACATGCTCGTACACTATCAACTGACACCAAAGTACTTTATAGTATCTGCCAAAACGTACTGTGGTTTTTTGTACCAGTAAAGTCGACAATATTACTTTAAGCGGTGAAACCAGTGGTGATTGTTATCACGAGTAAATTATACATATAGATTATAATATAGGTATTAAAGGTATGTTTTGCTTTATTGCAATTATTAATACAATTTATTTAGATACTCTAATGCAAGATTGCCTTCATTTATATATATGCCATATTTCATTATTATTAGTTTTGATTTCAATAACAAAAAACAGTAAAACGACTGCAAAATATAATGATTAATGTATATACAATAAGCTCATGGTCATACTGAAAATAGAACAAAACACATTCACGTAATAATCACTTAAAATTTGTATAATTAAGTAATTTTAAACTTACGTAAGAGAAATAGCCTACATTTAAAGCACATAAATGCGATTTCTATCTAAGAATATTAAGTGACGTCGGACGATTATGTGAAATTTATATTCGCATTTTAATTATAGATTAATGTTTTAACAACTTAAAAAATATTTTAATTCTAAATCGTGCTACCGTTTAATTAAAAATAAAGCATACACAAAATACGCGTTCGTTAAAATTACGCTTGATTTTAACTGGCTCGTTAAACAGCCGTTTGGTCTGAGAACTACCTAACTAGCAAGATACGTAGTCACCATTGCGTGCATGCTTGAGTCATAGCACATGGGAGATGTAGTATATAACCAAGTATAGGAAGTAAAAAGGTTTAATAAATCAACCCTATATGGCCAATTTTCCATATAGGGATATAGATATTATTTTTCCATATATTATATTGGCCAAAAAAAATTATTAGTTACATACGTGATGGTTTTGGTTTTAAGATACATAATATTATTATGTGTTATGATTTTTTTTGAAATTATGAAAATATAACTGAGTATTAATTGACCGTTTCTATTATCTTAAGCAAGGGTCTAAATATGTCTTATTGACGGTGTAATTCTTTTATTTTATGGTTCATCTTGCATGGTAAGTAGACGAAAAAATTAGCATCTATAGAAGGGGAAGAATAAATATTTTTGTGGACTTACAAATTTAAATAAAATGCTCTCTTTATAATCTAATAATTTAATAAAATATACTGTTTAAGTATCTTTATGTTTATATACGTAGGTTCTTACATTATTTTCCAAAGAAATAGGTGACGATACATAAATAATTAGGTATGTACTGTCTGCCCGGTACCGTTCATTACGGAAATAAATCTTGCTATTTGCTAGTGAATTTAATATTAAATAGAAGTGGAGAATTATTATAATTTGAAAATAAATTAATAAAATTAAGCTCGCCCACGCCACGCAATGCGTAATTCGAACGACAGCAAATGTTACACTCTTTTGTTAAGAAAATCTTTTTTCATCAAATATTAACCAGGTAGGTATAATTGTAGGTATCCTAATGGCGCTCGCAATGGCCGACCGCTAATGTGTATACTTATTAAGTCGTGTTAATCGTGTTATTAAGTAATCCCGGGTCTGGAAAATTCACATGTTGTTTTTCACTTGGTGTTTGGACTCGGAGCATAGACTCAATAGGTTAAATAAATGTCTAACATCAATTTCTTAAACAAAATGTGTTAAGAAACCTCTTCGTGAAGCAGGCATGATCCACATAAGATAGTAGACCCCAATGGTAAGATATAACGAATCTCTGTTATATATTATAAACATATATCTGAAAAATGAAAATAATAACTCAATACGATTTAAATACTTAGATATGACTATATTACGATAATATTACCTATCTGTCTAGTAAATCATGTATTTGGCAACATAATTTCTTGGATCCGATAATCCAAAAAACTCCCTATTTGCAAAAATGCAAAATTATCCAAAATAATAAAAATATATCGTTATTAGATGATATATCACTAAAAATGTATTTTTTTAATTTACCACGTTATTGTAGTGACAATACAAAATACTGTAGGTACTGTATCAAATTATTATTGTAAAATGCATAAATTAGCGATAATAAAAAAATGTTTAACAATATTTAGTCACGTAATAAAATAGTAATAACTCTTATCACGCTGTTCTTGCAATTTGACAGAGTAATGAATGAGTAATTAAAATCATCAAATGAACAATATATAGGCAATTACCTTCAAAATAATGCTCGGAGTAATTTGAAATTCGTTGCATTCTCTCAATTGCAATTTCAAATCTCCTTGATCTGGGCCATAAAAATCGTTATCGCACTTGCTCTAGGGAAATTGGCCAATGCAAGCATCCACGGGATATGTCGAGGCATTACATTAAACGTGTTAGTTGATGGATACCGCTTGATAGGGCCAATTAATGTGCTTCTTTGGCTAGTGGCGTCTTACTAACGAAACATCCTAACGAAGATGACGTCATCGTAATTAATGCCAGTTAGAATATTGCATATTAGGGATGCACCAAACTGCCGTGGAACGGTCGCCATTAGGGTTATCAAAAAAACCGGTTAATGTCATTGCCGGTAATACAATAATAAAGAGGATATTTTGGTCACAATAAAACATCGACATGAGTCGTTGGTGTTTTGTAAAAAGGGCGAATTAACCAAAATGCTATTTTACAGGAGGAGGATTTTTAACTTTTGACATTTATTTGTTAATTACCTGTGGATGATTATAAATATCTAACAGGTTTATAATAAAGCTTAGAAAGGATACTGTCATTATAATAGGCATTATTATATAATATTTTAAGAGGCCTAATGTCACATTCGCTTTTTATTCGTAATACTAAATGGATATTCGCCCTTACGATTATCGTTTTAAGTACTTTCCTGTGGAGATACAAATTCAACAACAAAGCTAGTGGCGTACATAGGTATTGTATTTTCATTAAAATCTCGATTTCGCCAAAATGGTTGATTCGCCCTTTTTTTACAAAACACCGACGATGTAAACTATATCACAAAAAATACTTCGTCAGTAGCACGACTTTGAAAGACGCCCAACGGTCGGTACGACATGGAAATTTTACAAAATCATTGAATCTGTTTATTAAGAAATAGTATTGATGCACCAACACTGTTTTGAGCAGCTATTCGATGGGTAAAGTTAGCCATCATGGTGTCCAACCTCTGGTAGGAGAGGAATTATTAGATGACCGACACACAGAACTGAATGAGGAATGTTTTTTTTAAAACAATATTTTTCTTACTTACACACATTTATTTGAGTTATTTATATTGACAGTAGAGTGGTTAAAATATATTGCCAGAGTTGAAACCGGTATTCTTAGAAATACATAAATATATTTCGTCCTCTGGAGAATAAAATGGAATATAAATAAATATCTTTGCACGACTGTACTCCAAAATTAAAGGTTAAATCCAAATGCGGTTTATTCGATGTTTGCATTTTGACGGTGCTGCTTTATGGTAACGAATCATAGCACCCTATGAAAGCTCAGAGCAACCGTATACTGAGCTTCGAGAACAGCTGTTTGCATAGTAGATACTGGTGTTAAATGTTAAAGAAAAATAGATATCAACCATTGACCTGGTAGCAACATTTCAAAAAATTAATCATAAAATAATGTTTTTCTATTTTTTTTTTTTTTTTTAAGAATATCAGTTTTGATCGAGCTGAGGAAAAATGGCTAGTAGGGGAGCAAGGGGTAATGGGAGCTTGCGGGTAATGGGAGCGACTGCAAAACAGGTACCATCTAACACTAAAATGACTCGGAAATAACCAAAACATCTTCGTCAATCGTCGGCTAAGCCCGTCGATCGCTGTCGGCTGCTTAGTGGCACGTGCACGCGCGTGGCGAGTGGAAGTGTGTTTTGGGCTAGGTGCTTATATCAATTTACAATACATAAACATCAACGTAAGTACTTAAAATATTACTTATTTCATCATATTTTGTATCCATTGTATAGCCAGATACATGTATTTTTGTTTAGTAGTTTCAGAATCAAGGTTTAAAATGGTTTGGTTACGTTATTTATAAACCTTCAAAGTGGTTAACATTCGGGTAATTGGAGCCTAGGTGGCTCCCATTACCCCTATATAAATTTCACACCTCTTTTACTAGTAGACAAGATTTTAATTGTTCCAGATGCCCAGAAATAGAAAGCTGACGACTTTCAAGGCTGGTTGGACGGTGACTTCGTTGGAAAAACCCCTCCGAAACCAGAAAGATTATATTTGAGTTTTTTGCTTAGTTCCATAACATGACGTGTTGATTCTTTTGATATTTTTAGTACTAGAGCATATTTTTGTTGAATTACATTAGTAAATATTTAACATTTTATTGTACCTATGTCTGTAATAATGTGTATAAGTGTTTGTAAGCATATTAAAATATGAAGCTCCCATTACATATTTGGTAAATTTTTGGCTCTCATTACCCTACATGTGGGGTAATTGGAGCCAAATGTGTTTTTTGGGAAAACGTTTTTTTTGTACCTTAGTTATATAATTTTTGAGTGGAAATTGCAGTAATATTATTACTATGTAACCAAAGGACTCATTTCAAGTCTTAATAATAAACGATTAGAACATTTTGTTACTTTTTTTCAACAATTTCTTTAGTAGGCTCCAATTCCCCCTTGCTCCCCTACTCCTATGTAACTTCGTATAATATTATGAAAACCGAACAACATATTATTATTTTTGTGTTTATCAATACAACATTTCCAGCAAAAGCGTAGTATCTGGTAATAAGTATCCTGGGTGCACAACAAATCTCATAGTATATTTTTTTCCGACCATGTCTGATCCTAATAGGATCATATGGGCCTCCACAGAGTAGAGGTTTGTATTAACAGATTTTGTTTTTACGAGAAATGGATGTCAGCCACTTGCTCAACCTATTAGGTCCATACCCTCACTCACACACAAATTGAAAAACAATATGTTATGCCAGACACAGGATTCGAACCTGGGACCCACGGCATGATAGTCCAACGCTTATGCCGCGCGGCCACCGTGGGCGTATATTATACTCCATCATTATTTTTTGTATAATCAATGAGCAAAAATAACACGCACAAGGGTGTGGAAGATAAGATAGTTTATAACAGAGTGGACGCAATCAGAGTATTGTAAATTTAATATTCAAGGACCGTAAAAATCGGAGGAAAATAGCTTCTGAAAAATAGTTGGAAACCAAGTAGATTTTATATTTATAAATTACCGATTAATTTTAGTATGGTTAACCAGATAACCGGTCATGCAATCCCTAGTTCTCACTACCTAAGTTAAAATTAATTTTAACGGAGTGGTAAATTAAATTTATTAACTCTGATGAGACGCCGGTTATTTAAAAAAAATCGTAATCTTAAAACAAAAACAAAGTGTTAATTGTTTATACCGTCTTGCCTAACGAACAAGCAATTAAAGTGGTTTTTTTCAACTATTTCGCTAATTGGTTGTTATGTCATATTAGTATGCCGTTGCATTGTTTTCTGGAAGTCGTATACCGAACCTGGGGCTCTATGTTAGAACTTGCGAGTGCAAGCTTCCCGGTCGAGATGACGTCATATGACATCATTATGACGTACTACCGGAGTGATAATAGCATTCGAGAAAATAGCGAGTGGTCAGACAGCGGCGCTATTCATTGTCACCATACACATATAGGTGTATCATAATAAAATTTTCTATGGTTATTCTGTGCGCGGTCGGCATGCCTCGAGCGTGACGTCACAATTACGTCATCTCGTCTGGTGCCACACGAGACGAGAGTTAGGAAATCGCGGTGCTGACCTCGAATTCATGAAACATGCCAACATATACACGAGTGTCTTCTTCTATTAAAATCTATTCATAAACACGAAGAAAAATGGATGCTAATAATGTGGGCAATTATAGACAAACATAATAACCTAATTATTTGTATTAGCGATAGCTAAGTAAATTGGTGTACCTTCTTCAGATAGATTGTCAACAGTCTGAACGTCATAGATTCAAAGTGACCTGTCTGCCTTTAAAGATACGTTAAAAATAGAATATAATATTCAGTAATGAAATGCATGGGTTAAAAGCAAATTACAAGTAGGACATAATATCGTACTCCACAGAATTGAAAATATATTTTTACAGACGTTTTACTAGGAATGGTTCTTAACTAGGGAATCCAATCCCGAGCCAAAATTCTGATCCCGGGATTTCGGGATTACAATTTGACAATCCCGGGATTGGGATTTTTTTCCATTGTTAATATAAAATTTTTATATTTACAAATAACATTGATAAAATCGGTCAAAAATAAATCTAGTATAATTTATACTATTTAAGACATTTATTGTTAATATTGTATACGTTCAATCTTGGAAATACACAAGTTTAATGGAGTAAATAATATTGTAATATAAATAATAATGTGAATTTAATATGAGATTGCTATTTCTGATAGTAAAGACATAATGAATAGATCAGTGAGATTTAAAATAGTAAAGCAAATAATCATGGCGTACTTATGGCCTTTCCGCTTCATAAATCTAATTAGTCAGCCAAATATGAAACTGCCGTAAAACGTATGATATCATGGTGGAATTACTTTGTTAAAAGTGCGAAGCATTGTTTTTTTACCAATCTTTCTCATTTTTAATAATCTATGTGAAAAAATAAAATGAATCGGCAACCTACACATCAAATTTCATTCAAACTCAGTTTATTTCTAATGTAGTTATTTTGTATTAAAAGTTTTTTTTCTGTTATATTTTCCATAAAAATTGATAAAAAAATCAATCCCGAAATCCCGGGATTATGTTTATCAATCCCGGGATTCATAGGTATCGAAAATAGCCCGGGACTGGATTCCCTATTCTTAACTGTACCTACTCATTTCGTCTGGATCCAAACACACTTAGAAAATATAGCTGCGGTATTCACGCGCGGAATTACTAGCGGGTATTCTAGTTCTGACACGTGTAAGTAAATGACAGATCTTGGTAAATTTATAAGTGAAAAACTGTTATTTTTCATTAGAAGAGCTTGAACCTTTAATGTTTGTCTGTAAACCAATGAAACTTCTATCGTACACTTTGTAAAACTCTACTAATAAAATACTTAACAGTATAACAGTGATCACGAAATTACGAAGTCCCCAGACCGAATGTGGCCAAGGTGGCAGAGTCCAACTAGTAGGTCCCTAGTTAGATGGCCCCTATAAGAGGTTGCTGACAGGGCTCTAGCCTGGGGGCCCGGCGTGGCGATTAAGTGAGATAAACACACCAGAATTTTTCTCTAATAGTAAAAAAGTCGCGCGGCGCTATCATCCATGTAGAATTGTATTTTATTATTATTTTTAGTGCGTTTCCTGACTAATAAAAATGACTATTTATCCAATATGGCGAAGGGTGGCATGTTTCTCGACTATCATCACAAAAGGGGGTGGCGATCAGTGCTTCATAATATTATTATTATGATACCGAGTGCCGCTAATTCAAGTGGATTTATTTAAAAATACCAAAAAATACTAAACATATACGGAATACACTTTATTTTTACACGTAACCCTGAATTTCCGCGAAACACTACCATGGCCCCCATAAAGGGGGGGACTGACAGGGCTCTAGCCTGAGAGCCCGGGGTTAGGGGGGGGGGGCCGGCGTGACGGGTCGACCTAATAGTGAGATAAACACACATCATAAATTTGCTCCAATGGTAAAAGTTACCTGCGGCGCTATTTTCCTTAAAAAATATTAACATTTTAAAACATGTGGTTGTGTGATATAAATTTTGATTATTGTGTGTTGATATTCAAATACTCCATAATTCAAGTGCATTTATTCAAAAATATAAAAAAATGCTTTTACCTGGAAAACCATTACTTGGAAAACGCTTCTGTAGAGCATCACACTACCTTTAACCCTAGGGATAGGTAGGGGGGCCCGCTTCAGGATGTGGGGGCCATGAACATTACTGTAGATGACTGCAGAACATTATCCAACTGCCCTTAGCCTTAACGATATGTTGGGGGACCCACCAAACACCGTAGCCTGGGGGCCCTCTTCAGGGTGTGGGGGCCATGCATAGTTATATCAACAAAGATGAATTTCGTGAAAAATAATATGATTGCAATACTTTAGTAGGTACATAATAAGAGTGCGTGCGATATTATGTATTATATTTATGTAGGGATTTGCAAATGGGGACGCTTCGTTTGAATAAGTCGGAATACAAAGTAGGGATTAACGCCGGCAAAGTTATCGGACTACGCAAAATCCACATAAGCAGATTAAAGATTATGGTAATAAACAGAAGTCGATAAAAACGTCCACGTAAGAGATAAGGAATAACTGAATGCGCTTAGCACACGTCTGGTTTTATTATAAATATACATTGTTTATCTACATGACATATTATACAAATGAGCTTTCACTCACTTAACTTTTGGTGCAATAATTGTTTGTTTCTATCTTTGATCATATTGTGTGCATTTTCCAGTCATAATTGTTAGCGCATGTATGAACTGAAAAATAAAAACTAGCGTGACGTTATTAAAAAGAAATAAAGTACTTAAATGAAAACGTTAAAAAATATTTTACAAAAAAGTGATGTCAAAGATTGGCATAGATACCTACTTATGATACACATAATTCTGTTTCTGAAACCTCTTGTTTCAACAAAGTTTCTGTTGAACAGAAACTTAAAAAAATAAGTTATTGTTTTACAAGAAGAAATTAATACAATATTGTATGTACAATAAATAACAAGTAAAATATTTCCGTAAACCTCAAATGCCACGGTTAGGAAATTTATGTACTTATAGGTAGTATGTATATTTGTGCGGATTACGACGGATGTGGGTTCAAGTGACATTCAATACATACATATTTTTCTAATAAATATGTATGTTCCTGGAGTTATTTAAAATGTTGTATGTAAAATATTCTCACCGCCATGATATAGTGTTGTGGACATTCATGGCAATATACCTAGTATTTGTATGATTTTAATAAATTACGTAATTTCCAATATAGAAAATATTGAACCTAAAATCTAGAGCAGGGGTGGCGAACCTATGGCACGCGAATGTTTTAATTTTGAAGAGAAAATAAATTACTATTTTATATATATTTAACAAAACGTTTTTTTATATAAAGATTTTACAAATAAATATACTTATATGTAATTTCTTATATAATATTTAAAAATAATAATGACATAGCCATGCAGAGATTACTTCGATTTTTCATATTATGTTCACCAATCGATGCGCAAACGGAAACGACGAAATTCATACATAAATGACAAATTGCATTGTATTAAAAATTGCAGGTAAATCCTTTTCAAGAATAATCATTACGTTTAATGTAAATATACAATTGCATAGGTCGGTCCTTAGGATCGGGTAATTAAAAATAAAAAATATTCAATCAACAAACTTTATGAAATTAATTATCGGCAGTCATTCAAATATAATAACTGCTTTTTATTTTGCCTGAAACATAATCTCTAAAAATGGAAAACCGTTCAGTGATGGAGAATATAATAAGAGTGGTTTAAATTCTTCCGCGATCTCTTTGACTAATTTGAAAACAAGGAAAAAAATCAAAGAATAGAAGATATGCCTTAGACTAGAAATACGGTGAAAGATAGAAAATCAAGAACTCAATTGTAATTTTTATACTTTTTTAATAGAATTCTTAAAAACCATTTTTTTAGAAAACTTTTCTTTCGCCATGAAAAACTGCTTGGTACGTCAGAAAGTCGAAAAATATTATTTAGGAAATTTTGGCACGCGTACGTAAAAAGGTTCGCCAACCCTGATCTAGAGAACTGTATGTAGGTATAACATTGAGTTTTGAACATACGTACATTAAGTTCATTTTTGTGGTGTCAATAAACATGTTACATACATTACGTATTTTAGTTTAAAAAAAAAACAAATTATTCTATACGTGTATGTACGTATATAAATACAATAAATTTAATAATATACAACATATTATTATTATCTATACAAAAAGTATCAAGATAATTGCAACGCAATATGTAATATAAAAATTGTGTACACATCGTGAGTTAGCTACATACCAATTAAATCGTTATTTTTTATTTAGTAGAAGGTTATTGTTGTGAACTATGAAATCATACATTTTTATCTCATGACTGCCGACTAAGATCTAAAAAAAAATTACGACCTGCCAAGGATTTGTCTGAATAAAACGACAGAAAGCCAATTTATTCGAATAGTTTTAATCGGATAACTTTCTCGATTAATTTTACTACGTACCGACCGTTCAATATCGATTATTTTAATAATAAAAATTTCGATTGAAGTTTAAAACTATTGGACCATAACATAATTTTATAGGATTTTTTCAAATTCTATAATTTTGTCTCCCGCTGTACCACAGCAATAGATTGGAGAAAATGCAGCGATTTTCTCTCGATATTAACGGTATAATTATGTACTTATTCACATATAGAAACAAACCCACCACCGCCCTTCTTCCTAAATATGTCGTAGTCTAGCCCTAATATACCACGATGTTCGTATACCAGATATCAGTGGCGAAGGGTGGAGGTAGGCTATTAAGATCAGCCATAAATAGTGCACACTAAACTTTGGCAGTCATTGAAATAAGACTACAATTTACAGACGGTGTTGGTTAGTTTTTAAAAATCAATGAAACCCTGCGAAACCAAGCCATAATAAATATCAGTTAAAAAATACTCGTCTATCTATAAAATATCTAAAATTATGCAATAAATCATACAAACATTTTGATAGAATAATATTTTTTATCTATTATAGTTTGATTTAGGCAGGGCGTAATGAATTTAAACAAAAATGTGTGTAATATGTATTCTTAATCCAACGAAAACAAATAAGTATGAATGAAAAATTGTGCACAATACCAAAACTATTATACGAGTAGTTTGGTTTAGGCGGGTTTAATTGATTTTTAAAAACTAACCAATACCATCTGTAAATTGTTGTCTTAGTTCAATAAAAACAAGTACGTATGACTAATAAAGTTGAATTTGTAACATTTATGGCGGGTATTAGCAGCCTACCTATACCCTTCGCTACTGCCAGATATATCCTTTTCGATTGGTGTCGAATGGGTAAAATATACATTTATTTTCACACAATTTGCATATTGGATACAGAACATGGAAGATTGTTATGTTATCCCATTTACCTATACAGCGATTTCCGCCCGGTTAGTAGTTTTTATTTTTAATTTGTATTATAGTTAGCGACCTTCCTATACCAATGCGTAAAGAATTGGATTCGCACACTAGGGGTTCCATGTTCGATTCTCCGTAAGGTAAGTTATACATAGGTACGTATATATTTTATTTTTAAGCCTGGCTGTTTTTGTGACTGTTTCACTTCACTATATTCACTATATTCTGTCGACAGTACCCGTGTGGTCTGTCACGGCGTTAATTAAGAAAAATATTATTTAATGGTTGCAGGTATTCTAGCAATACGGTTTATCTACAAAGTTTTAATAAAACTTAAAAGAATATCTACAAAAAGACGAGATGATAAAAGGAAGAGAAGGAGTTATCTGTCTTAATCAATATTAATTTAAAAAAATAACAGTAAACTACATTATTGATAGGAACCAATTTAGTAAAGCTTCATTTCAGAATAAAAAAAAAATCGAAATTACGCAATGCAACGTATGCACAAGCCTGCAACAATAAATGCACCGCGAGTAGGTTGATCAGATAGCAGAGGTGGAGTCGTGAGTTGAGGTAAAGGGCGCGTACCTAAATTCAACCGTTGTAGATCTCATTGATTGAAACGAATACGTAATAATTAAATTAATAAATCGAACGAGCCTAATTTTTCATTTTGTATATCTAAATATTTTTTTTTCGTATTGCACGCGGACGATGTCAGAGAATGTCAGTAATTAATTTAGTAAAATTGTGAAATGTCATTACTCATTATCATCGTGTGAATCGAAATGATATTTCATTCAGTGGTATACCTATATAATATTATTGTTTGCCACTCTGCTGGGATTAATATTAATGACATTATTTTAGTGTAAGTTTACAATATAGTTGTCGGTGGTAGATATGACGTACCTGATTAAATTGGATTTTTTTATACTGACGAAATATAACAACGAATCAAAATGCGTACAAATTATTCATTAACCAATTATTTCACGTAGTAAGTGGGTACATTATTATGTGTGTGCCAACTCCAACGGTAAAATCACTGGATTGTATAATGCAATCTCAATTATACTATCAAGTACAAATAATTCTCGTTAAAGTACTTTGATGAATTATTCAAAATTTGAATTGACTTCGCGAAGTCAAGTTGTTTAATCCGCTTACGAAGGCGAAGGCGGCTATCATCGGCACAATGATTGCATTCTCAACGAATCGGAATGCCATCAAAATCTTAACTTTCCATTCGAATATTTCGAACAGAACATCATCGAATTGGGAAATCAAATAAAAATCGCAGTGGAATTCTAAAAACTATATTTCGTATCCATGTTTCATAAAATTTACTAGGTACTTATTAAGAAATTCAATTTATAGAAATTTTTAAATCGAAATATCTGTAGGTATACTTATTTAAAAGCTAACTGTGAACTAATAAATCTACTTGAATCCAGCAGATAATTACGTTTCAATATTGCAATAGGCATTTATTTGCATATATTGGTAAATATAAGGTAATACAATTTTAGTATTATATAATTAAGTACCTTTATATTAATATAATTATATAATTAATTAATATAGAGATCTGGGAACGACCATTAGTGGAAAAGGCGGATGTGAAGCAGAAACAATAAGACGCACAGAGATTGCGAAAATTGCAATGATACGGGTTACCATTGTATGGAAGGATCTAAGAATTTTAATTATATTCATCCATAAAAATGATGCTGGCAAACATTAGTGTTCTCCATATTTTTGTACGATGTCGAGTCATGAGGGCAAGGGAGAGGGAAAGGCAATCTTTCAATCAAAGCTTTTAAATGCAGTGTCGGCGACGAATAGGTACTTTTTATTTCTTGGACAAAGCACAGGACGAACCAGACAATCATCCAGATACCTACTTTAAATAAAGGAACAATGAGATGATTCTGCAGGTTTTTGTGCATATTATTCGGCTCGGACCATCTAGATAACTTGGAGAGACTGGTGGTTTAGGGCAGCCTTTAGGGAAGGCGAAGCAGAGGAAGCTTATTGGAGACAGCCTTCATTCTACCCTGAGAGAAACATAAGACCGAGAGGAGTGAAAAATTTTGGTCGCTCAGAAGATGGCTGAATTTCAGGGTGGTAACGATCCTCAGCCATGGGGGAACGATCAAGAAGAGAATAACAGTTATATCAAGGCAGACTTGGGTTATCAATATAAACAATATCACACGAACTTCAGATTGCATCATACAAAAATGACAAATTATATGAGCGAAACAATTATCAGTATGAATTTATAAAATAAGAATAAATAATATTATTGGTATAGACGTAGACTAGGAGTTCACGATCGTTTAAATTGAACTATACGTACTCGTATGGCGGTGGGAAAATATGTCAAACTTCGATTTTATTTGTTTATTGACAAATGGTACCTTATAATAAAAGTTTACATAGTTAAGAGTTATTTATAAAAAAAATATTAGCAATCAACATAATAATAAAAATAATACAGTGAAATACTCTCATTGTGCCTAAAGCGCAAACTGTTCAACCAGTATGTGCTTCCCGTAATCATATTATGCGTGTGACCCTAAGTAGAGAGATCCAGAAACTTAGAGTAGTACAGCGTGGTAAGGAGAAGTGAAGCTGAGCATAACGTGAAAGAACGAAAAGCGGAATGATTGGATAAGAAAACAGGTAAGGGTTAGCAATGTAATAGAGTTCGCTAAGAACCTCAAATGGAAATGGGCTGGACACATATCTCGAAGAAGAGACAATTTCTGGACAAATATAGTAATCCAGTGGTACCTAAGAGGTACAAAACGTCCGCAAGGTAGAGCTAGGATGAAATGGTTAAGTTCTGTGGAAGTACGTGGCAACGCAACGCACAGGACCGAGGTAAGTGGAATCCGATTGGAGAGGCCTTCGTCCAGCAGTGGATAGATTCAGGCTGATAACAATGATGACTACAGTTAAGTTTAATAACTACTTTTCGCGTTTAGGTAAATAAATAAAATATTAGTAATCAGACGTAAAAAAATAATAAAGTAAAAGAAAATAGGTAATAATTACAATTAGATAAAAAAAGATGGCAAAAGTCAATTACTCAACACAAAATGTTCATTTACGGCACCGCATTGAAATATACAATTCATTATTATCTTTCTGCCTCTACTGAGAGATATCAGGTGTTTTTCGTTTAATGAGTAGGGAATCATATTGCATTAGTAACCAGGTAAATGCCACGTTAATCGCACGCGTGTATACATACAAAAAAAATTCATTAAAAGAAGATGCTTACCTACATATTATGAAAATACATTTTTAGGAATATGTGTCCAAAGGTTACTGGTTTTTAGCGGTTAACGATTTTGTGTAAACCACAATATAGTCACTGTCACAACAACTAACGTTAAGACAATATTGGAAGAAAAACGGCATCCATATTAAAAGAAACCTTCATGTTGGTACTGTATTGAGATTCTCATGAAGATATGTGATTGTTTTATTCTAGACATAAATATCATATTAATGCGAAATATTGAGCAGAATACGGTTCGGTGGCTATTAAGAGAATATGTACTTTGGTTTTATTGTGCTGAGGAGCCACGCTTAATAGAAAGTTAATCAATCGCTCGTTCGGTTCACGAATATGGAAAGTTCGATTATTTCGCCGCAAAGCGAAAAAAGACTGCGTTTAATGGGTAAGGAGAATAAAGCGGTCCGAATGAAAATCTATTTTAGCGGCTTTGAATAAATTTCATATTAATAATAAACAAATTGATTTCACTTTCGAACAAAAAACAACCTGTCGATTTTGTTTTAACGAAAAACAAAGCTGCGAATTATATCTGGTCATTCGTATTGGCACACATTCGAGAATTATCGCCCGAGGGTGTTTTATCATTATCAGACAATCAAATAATAATACACGCACACTGGTTTGACCTAACCACATCTGTGTCTAGGCATGAATGAATTTCACTAATGATTTGAGACGCCCGGATTGAATCCGTAAATATTACTAATCAAATTAATATAAAGAAAGTTGAGGTCGAAACCCTGTATCCGTCCGCTGGGCGTAAATTCTGGGTGGATCATTTATATTTTAAGATAAACCACTTTGAAAAAAAAAATAGATTCTCGTTCTTGTACCATGCCCTATAGAAGATCAGCTACCATCAAGGCGATCTTAACCGTATTTACTGCTGTCAGGAACAGTACGGTGGAACTGTACTCGTACTAGACACAGAGATTATGAAACACAACATATAGTATGCTCCTAAGATGCTCCTCTACCACGTATACCGTTGATGACAGTAGCGAGGGGTGGAGGTAGGCTGTTAAAATTCGACATAAATAGAGCATACTAAACTTTGTCAGTCATACTTATTTGTTTTCATTTAATTAAGAATACATATCTAATATTACAGATGGTTTTGGGTAGTTTATTATATATTATTATATAGTATATTATAATATCTATAAAATATATATAAATATTTTAAGTATATATAAACAAATATTTTTTGACTGTTATCTACTATGGTTTGGATTAGGGAAGTTTCAATAGAATTTAAATAATTAACAAACACTATCTAGTTCGATGAAAACAAATACGTTCGACTGATAAAGTTTAGTGTGCACTATTTATGTCAGATATCAACAGCCTACCTCCACACTTCGCCACTGGTTGATGAGAATGCTATACTTTCGTACTGTCATAATGCGGTCCGTTTCCAACTATTAAGGCTATACTTCAGCTGAGGAATGGTCTAAAACGATCGTGACTACGCGACGCGCAGATTGTGCAAACGAAAAAAACATAATTTGTCACAAAAATTCAACATGCGTCCATTTAATAATATGTTTATTGTTATTTAAGCTATACTAATAATATATTCATTGACATGTTTTGTTTTTCGAGTAAATACGTAACTTTTTTTAGTCATCTTTACACGATTTAAGAATTAATTCCTCCGACCCCATCACAAAACAAATTGACGTGCTCACAAGTCGACTATCGCTCTACGATTGGCAACGCTTGCGAAATTACGTCCCACCTATTGCTGAAAATTATTTGCCGTTTCACTGAAGTATGCTCTTAATACTTTGAAGTCGGTCTTTTCAATTTATTTTGAGACGTTAACATTATTTTGGTACGGTTTCCTAGTCTGAGGAATTTTTGATGTTACGTCTATAATATATCGATATTTTGAAGGCAACTATATGATACTTCCATAATAATACTAATTGACAATCCTAAAATATAAAATATGCGATTTTGACAATAATTCTTAAACGAATGGTGAACCTCGATTTTGATTTTGTAAATGATAGTGGCATATTAGGTATTATTCACACAAATTACAGCAAGAGAAAAAAAAAGTTTTAAATTTTTATAAAATTTAGTTGTTTTAATAGTTTTTACAGTTCTGAGATCCAATATTTGGTATTGCATTAAGTCACTCAACTTTATTTGGTCCTCCTATAAATTATTATTATGTATATTGTATGGTATATAACGGGTGGGTAAAATGAAATTTTATATATTGAAGACAACTTTCTTCTATAAAAACGGAAATAAAAAGGATCTCGGGGAACGCTGTACTAATTTCCATATATACTGTCAAATTAGGAAGTACTATATTTTTTACGAAAACCACATAAGGCTTAATCTGGAACCTTGACTCTTGACCACTTTCAGTTTAGTCATTCATGAAGATAGCTGCACAATAGTGAAATAAAATATCCCATTGGCTGCACATCGCGTGGGCGACCCTGTTATCTTACGCAATAAAACATAGTATGTCAAAATCAGTCGTAAATGTCAAAAACAGTGAATGCATAAATGTTTGCGAAATTAGCTAAATTTATCTCCTTTAACAATATATCTGGTACCCTGAATGGATACAACCGCTAGATTTAATAATAGTTATATACCTAGCTCTGATTTACAATAATAGTAATATATTGTTTTATTTTCATTAATTAAGTAAGTATACGTATAAAAGATTTAAAAAAATGTGGGTAACTATGCAGAAATCTGGGACATACCTGTGTTTTCGGAAACCGGCATAACGTATAAGATTACAACAGATAAAGGAGTCAGGAAGAATGGAAGTAGAAGAATGTCATGGCAGAAGAATCCAAATAAAAGAATGTAAAATAATAGGAGTACATAATACGACCTCGTTGTTCCGGTCAACGGTCATGAAAGTGAAGATTGCCTTGATGATAGCATACCATGGCAGACAAGATGGCATTTGAAGAAAAAGATAAAACTATTTATTTTAAACATAATAAAAATTTAGCCTAAAAGTGATTTATTAATAATTCGTATGTTTTTAATGTCAAAGCTCTGATATTTAAAAATAAGTTATGTATTACATCCCAAATACAAAAGTGCGAAAGAACATCTAATCGCTGGACAAATCAAATCATCCAATGACGCCTGAAATGTATTTAAAGATCCACTAAATCGAAGATAATTAAGTCTACAAAAAATGATCAAGAATAGAGTAGTTTCAGTTTTTTTAGTTATTATATTGCTTTCTTTTTAATATTATGGAGCATTAAGCCTAGGCCTTTAATCTTCTTCATATGTAGTGTGGGCGGTGATTAAGCTTGAAGCTTGGTTTAAATTAATTACAAAAATACATGGTGATGTCAAGATTCAGATTGTTTCGTGACAGTACGTTGTGATGATGGAGGTCTCTGCAGGTCTATTCTTAGCGGTTAACACTTTAGCACGTTTCCGTTATTTTCATTGTTACAAATTAACACCGATGGGATTCTATACACTAAACGATTATCGGCGGCGATATATATACAGCGAGAATTTAGGTCAGTCAAATTCGGATATAATTATGTTCGTGCTGCCGAACCCAATCGGATAAGACCGAATACTAGCGGAAAAGCCGAATCAGCGCCATCTAGTCGGTAATGAGCCGAACACAAGAATTTTGTATTGACACGTCAGACATATCAACATAACCTACAATTTTATTAGTCATGTCATTGCGATTGCAGCAAAACAGTCGGTCTTGCATCTCAATTTTCAATATGTAAAAATGGCGTACTCTGTCTCGTTCTCAAAGTTAGCACGGCCAAAAGAGGGGCTAATTAATATATCACATTTTGACAGTTCAGACGGTTAACTTATTTTTCATAATTAACCCCCAGAATACATAAAGTGATAAATGCGATATATTTATCATAATTAGCTATTTTTTGATGTTAAGTGATATTTTAGAATAGATTGGCATAACCCCAACGATACAATACAATCGAGAAGTATTTATTCTTTTATACTTTTCTCCTTTTGTTATATCTATGTTTTGACATTATGTTTTTTATACTGTGCGGTGAATGTGTCCTCCTTCTCACGCTTGTGTCGGGTGGGAGACTGGCCATTATCTTTTGATATTTATTTTATCCCCGAGGGTAGGTCGGACTCTGACTCCACACGTATGACAATAAAGAGATGCCTTTATCCAACAGTGGATCGAAAGTGGCTGATACCATGATGAGATATTATGATTAGAAATAATGAAAATATAGAAGGTAGGTTAAGTACCAGCAAAAAAAAAAAATATAAACTGTATCGCTTCATTAACTGAATGGAGGTATTTAACATGTCAGTAGTCGAACGTAATGATGGTGCCAACTGTAAATTCTCGGTGAAAATATTCAATAAAATATATTACAATAGTATATACTTACTTAGTATTTAATCCACTTAATTTAATTAAGATCAAGACCGGTTTCACACACTTAATACAATATTATTTATAATATAATGTACATAGATACATATTATCAAGGTTAATCAAAAACGCATGAAATATTATAGGTATAGCAAAAAATCTTATAAAACGTGGTAAATATTGATAGAAGTTAAGTACGGTATGAATACTATTTTAGTATGAAGGCCAACGATGAAATTGAACGCACTGTGTAAATAAAGGTAAAATCAAATATTTATTTTGGCGACAAATTTTGGAAATTAGCGTGTTGAAAATAAGGTTGTGCTCAGTTTTGCGACTTAAAATCAACTTCGGAGTAGATATTAAATTAATAAAGAAATTGTTTTAAAACTTTAAAATTATTAGAAAATTTAAAACACGTTTATCGAGATTTTGAAGACAAGGCATTAACCGTTCCTATTTTTTTTTTTAATCAGCTTATGTAAAACTCATTTTCAAATTAACCATTATGCCTGGTCCACACCGGCAACAAGTCGCGCGACAACTCGTTAAATTTTACGATAATTATCATAATTGCTTAAGAAATTTTACGATAAGCATGATAATTATCGTAAAATTTAACGAGTTGTCGCGCGACTTGTTGCCGGTGTGGACCAGGCATTAGGTAGCCCGCTTGAACTCGTCGTATCACTTAATTCGTATTAAGTACATGACTCACAGCCTGTCGCAAGAGTGAGATATACCTATAGAATATGTGAATACCCACACTTTTTAAACTGAGGCGTAGTTCCCCTTACCGTCGTGCAGTATGCTCTTGATAGAATATGACAGTGCCCAAAACTTATTATTTTCACGATGAATAAGAAATTTAGTATGCTATGTGATGGTGAAAATCAAAACAAACGTTATTATTTGAATGCCCTCATCCAAATATAATATAATATTGTGTTTAACTAAACGTTTACAAACCTAACTATCTGGTCAAAAGTATTTTAAAGCGTCATATGACATACAATAAAAATAATACGCATGCCAGATGTATTCTGTTCACTAAGTAGGTACTTATATTTGAATGAGATGCGCGTTAAATAAAACGTGAGATACCGTAAAACTGTTTTTAAAAAGTAGTATTTCATACAGATTGTAAAAACCGCTATAAAAATAGCTTCGTTTGATTTATTGTGATACTCTCCTTTCATTTCCTGACCGGCGAACCGAATTTTAAATTTTACGCTAAATGTTGATAGTAACATCCGCTAAATTCAACAGGTCAATTTTTAACAGCGCTATAGAACACATCAGTGACCTTAGAAAGATATGTTTGACCCACGTGACACTACTTTATATTAAGTTTACAACTAGTGGCCCTATTCTTGCAGTAGGATTTATCGTTAAAGCAAAGTTCACCACCTGCACATACTCCCTACTAATATTTTCGGCCCACAACATCCCCTATCAGAGGTCGGCCACCATCAGTATGATCTTTGCTTTTGCTTAACGGCGACCCTTGTAGTTCAGTGCGTAAGACTAGCCTTTCATCCGGAGGCTTCGGGTTTGATTTCTGGTGAGGTCACAATATACTGTGATGTTCTCAAAGCCTCGGACCTAGGTGTTTGATTGTTTTACTTATACTACTAAATTACTATTTCACTACACTACTGTAACTGGGCGTCATTCCATGTTAAAGTGTTTAAAAAATATTTAGGTATATAGTGATTGTTATATTATGTTACGCAGATCAGTTTAGTGGAGCTGTCCATATAACAATCACGGGGGTTTATTTAGCTACGAAATGCGGAGTCATTCTCTGCTATGTTTACCGTTAATCTTTCCTTGAATACTTGGATGGTAGAATCTTTTTTTATTTTTGTCCTGTCATAATGATGGCCGCGCGGCTTAAGCATCGGCCTAAAGCCCTAAAGCGTCGTGGGTCCCAGGTTCGAATCCTGGGTCTGGCAAGTACACATATTGTTTTTTTCAATTTATGTACACGTCAGAGTATGGACCTATTAGGTTGAGCAAAAGTGGCTGACATCCATTTCTCGTACAAACAAAAATCTGTTATTACGAACTTCCACTCTGTAAAGGCCCATATGATCTTATTAGGTTCGGACATGGTCGAGAATGTGGTGGAGGTATTATAGGAGTGCCATTCTGAAAATAAGATGAATCCCTAGTAATGGAGACCACAACTTGGACCTGAGACTGCATCCGGTTCGTTGTTATATCACGTTAATCCTTTTCTATTGCACTTAAGAAGGAAATATTACGAAGAATTGTAACTAGAAATAAGGTTGTATATACGTATCCTCAAAATTCCGTAGACTGACTGGATGACAAAATAATGTTAATGTAAATAAAAAAAATCTAAAAAGTACTGTATTGCAGTATCAAGAAAGTGGTATGTATTATTTATTTTTTATTTATTTACACCTGCCGCCATCACAGAAAATAATGACTGATTAGTGATTAGGTGAATGATTATTGATTAGGTAAAGATCAAAGCCGCCGTTTCAGCTAATTAATCATCCAGCGATATAAGCAAGCCCCAAAATATTGTTTTTGCGTCGCGGGCCAAGCGATTCTCGTCTGTATTTGTGGCCTTATAAGGGTCCAGTTCCGCTCGTCAGTTTGGAATCGCCTTGTAGGGAGTCGAACCGGACGACCGAGTCAGTTTCGTGGCTCGGTGCACAGACACTCTGGCAAACGTGATTTTCATACAAAATAAACGAAATGATAAACGAACTTAACAACTTTCCCTTGTGCAGATAAACATGATAAAGACTTTCAGTGCAATTTATCTAGACACAATAATATGGTATTTATAAGTACGCAAGCATAGACCTTGGACTTAGGTACTATTTAATTTGTATTTTTTTTTTAATTATTGTTTTTTTATTTTATTTCTTTTCTATAAAATTATTTTTTGCTTTGTTTTTTTCTCTACCTTTTTTCTCTAGTTGATTAACTTGTACTTTTTATGCTAAATGTCATATGAACGTCTTGAATTAATAATTTGTTATGTGCTCAATGTGTCTTTTTAAAATAAATAAATACCATAGAAAGCCTTGTGAACTTTTAATACATACCTACTAGATCATCCGATGACATTCTGGAACTATTTTAGTGCAGCATTAGTAGCCACTAAACTAAATATTCTAAATAAATATATTTCAGTGTGTTCGTTTGTCTTTCTATACATCTACGATATTTTACGTGGTTTGTCTTTTCTAGGGATTGCAATGCCGGTATTTCAAAACCGGCATTCAATTATTTATTGATAAATACCGGTTTAAAAATCCAAAATACCGGTATTTTCGGTATTAAGAAAGTTTTTGATCATTTAAGCTAGTCAAGTCAAGTTTATATGATTCAACAGAAAATTTAAAAACGTTGTATATAAAAAGTTTTTTTTATCTTGTAATTATTTGCAGTAATGTTTTAGGTAATTGACTGTTTGGGTGAATTAAAAACTGCGTTTCATGTGGGCAATACTTTTGTAAAGTTTTCTATAAATTAATTCGCAAAGCAAAATTAAACGTTTTTCATTCGTCATTGTTTTCAGCTTCACTTACATATATGTATCTAGTTACATATTTATATGTAAAGAAGGGTTTTTTCAACGTCCGAAGGTGCAATATGTAATAATTATAATTAATAATGAATGAGATAAATTAATTATATTATAATTTGTAGTCTAATTTATGACTACATAATAATATTACAAAATGAAGATTCATGTCTTCGACTGATCACTTCACTCATGAGAAGTTTCTAAAACCGAAAATCAAAACGAAGAATGACTAAAAAGATCAGTCATAATATCGTCTCTGTTCTGGCAGAACACACAACTGGAGAATACTAGTTTTGAGTAATTTGACTTTGAAGTTGTTAAAATGTTTGAAATGGTCTATCATGTGAGTTTATCAAGTAATCATAAAAAAGATGACTTTAAAATAAAGACTGTTTATTTATTAAGAAGGTTTCCAGACGGTAAAGTTTGAAATAAGGAACATTTTGGTATAACTAACTCAATGTCATTTTTTGAATTAGTGTCTTCTGCCAGAACAGTGACGATATTATGTCGGTTAATTTATTAGGTCTACTGAGAATGAAAACGAAGTCTACGAGAAATTTGGTGAACCCGGATTTTTTAGTTGCTTTTATGTTTTGCTGGTCATGGCTAACAAAATAGACGTGGATTGACGAGCCATAAAAATAAACTAACACCACACTACGGATAAAGAGATTCATAAATTTTATACAAAATTAATACTCCCGGAAACCCAACTATCGAGCCTTTACCCGAACGAATCTGTCACCCATCATCGCGTATGTGCACTGTTGTGCGTTGGTAAGTAAATGCTGGTGTACAATTTATAATGAAATATTCATTTAAGTTACCTACTCATTTAAGTTACATTCGGCCACAGGTTATGAAGTACATACTAACGGTACAGTATATTATTATTATGTTTCCATGTCAATCTTTTTATCCATCACATACGCAAAGACGACTTAACTCTTAACTTTTTAAAGCTATAAAGTTTCAAAAATCTGACTCAGCATGGACCTAAACATGTCGCGCCACGTTCCACCATAGCCATGTTATTTTTAAGGGATGCATGAGGTACATTGTAATGAACCCTCATTACTACTTAATTTAGCATTAATATATACTTCTTAGTACGGTATGGTGTATTCATTTATTTTTTAACCATTCCTAAATCATGCATAAAAAAATCTGGGACATTTTAACTATATGACAGCATACATAAATTTAAAATTCTAAAACACGAAAAAAATTATATGTAAGTATACTTAATACATATTGTGATTCTTTAAGATACTGATATCGTGACATAGGTGCACCATGGACTGCAATGATTAAAAAATATGCGAAAGTAGTGTTTCAAATATTTTTCAGATTTGACAGAATGAAAATTGTTAAGCTTCTAGTAATGTGAAATACACACATTGATGAAATAAGAAATAGGTAACATTCACTTAACGGTGAAATACTCGGTGGAGCGCTCAATTCATGGGTATTTGTTCGAATCTTGCGTCGGGCAAATATTACATGTTGTTTTTATAAAGTGTGTTTGATCCAGAACACTGGCTAAATGGATTGGGCGAAAGTCTAACAACCATTACTCGTATTAATCTGTTAATATAACTTCGACACTACGGAGATCCATAATGGAGCAAAAATATCGAACACATCAAGTTTTACCGATGTAGATTTTGTTTCTGTTTATTTTGTATTTGACAATATGCCGCCATGTGATATCGCATGCATAATGATACAGATTAATTATATTTGTTACGTACCTACTGTACTGTACTGTTTCAATTTACCTTCAAAAATCGAGTTTGATAAGCCAAAACACCGTAAGTGAAGCATTACTCTTGCGAGTGATTTAAAATAAGCGTTATATATATTTTTTTCTATAATACACCATCAAAAATAGTTTCTAAGATTATCATGAAAAAATAGCTCTTGCCAATGACATTTTAAGACGGTGGAGATGTCATTCTGAATAAGCTAACCATTCTACCTCTCTGTATAAGTCATTTGGCATAAGGTAAGAAATTGCAATATATTTTGTTAAAAATACTATTTATATTATTATTCTAACGATTAACAGTTAGATTGGATAATTAATAAAATATTGTTTTCGTTTATCTGCAATTATTAACGTTTAGTTGTTTATAATCGCGAATCAAATTACAAGAGAAATCTGAAAAATATAAAACTGACGCAGTAAAATCTCATTAAGTAACAAATTTTATGGTTTTGAAAAAACGAGAGTTTTTATGCACTTTTACTAGCTTTTACAGGTTTGAGTCGTGCACCGTGTTACGGAATCTTGTCATTTCTGTTACGAGAGTGTAATAATACAATATAATAATATTTTTCTCAACAGATTTTTAAAACGATTCGGTTACATTATACTTTTTTTTTTGCATGCATGCATCTCAGAAAATAGTTGGCACTATAAAATGCACAGTAATCAGAACTTTTAATTTAAGACGATTGAATAAAAAGGATTTCAAGTTATACACATTTATATTTTTTATAAAAATCGATGTTTTTTCTAAAAATAGATATAAAAAATATTAAAACTATGAATTAGTCAAAAATCTAAACGGTAAAAAAATTAAAACTTAAACTAAATTGTAATAAGAAATATAACCATAAAAATAATATAATAATAACGTAACCTATGTACCAAATATGTGAAAATATTCACATTTTTTTACAATTGTAAGTTTATCTTTGACTTAAAAAAATCTTTTTAATGTTTTCATGTAAATATTTATTAATTAATGCAGTTGAAATTGTAAATTATCAAAAATAATTATTCTCAAATTGCAAGCTTCGTATTTTTCCGCTAGGTTCTTTGTTGGCATATAGGATCCCCTTAAATATCTTTTATTTATATGGAATGGAGGAGGTATGGAAATTCAATCCCTACTGGTAGAATTCCTCTTGGTCACGCGTATTGCGTTGCCACACATTTCCGCAGAACAACTATTTCACCGTTCTAGCCCCCTCTAGTCTATTTTCTATCTTCTGGATATCACTGAACAACTAGGATACTAGATTTGTATACTGCCTATTTCCGTTTAAGATTTTTAGCTATCCTTACATCACAGAGCCTCGTTTGTTTCCTTATCGAAATTATTATCTATATTTTAACGCGATGTGTTCAGCATGCACATCTCCATAACAAGATAATTATACTACTTTCACTATTTATAGTCGTAAACGTCAACATAAATGACTCATTTGACGAAGAATTGACAACATTAATTAGTTTTAAAACCGTTTTAAAGGAGTTATACCACGTAAATGCCAGTTAAATTAATTAATATATCTTAGGTACCTCTGCAAAGAATTCAAAGCATTTCAAAAATTCTAAGCAATGTGGTTTGTTATAGAAGATTTCATTTTTTTTTTTTAAAAGTATTATGTAATTCAACGAAGAAAGAAGCTGATTGTTTTTCAATTTTATTGTAAATGTTTTGAAATACGTCTCTTGTCAAATATATATCCAGTTTTAGCATTACCTTTATCGTCACAAGCAGGTGGGACTTTTAAAAATTGTAAAGCCTTTTCAAGAACAAAAAAACACGAACTGAAAACACTCGGAGTAAGAGAAAAAAAAACATAAACATTGATCATTGAAAAGTCTCAAAAGTTTACATTTTTCACACAAGAGGGAGGCACATTTCTCATTGAGATAATGGAGAGTTTTCAATTTAGCGGCGCGTGGAAAACTGGGGCATCACAAGAAAACGCTTCTTCGGGAAGTTCTCAAACTTGAAACAGCCCGGTGAGGTAGAATGTTGTGCAGACAATCGGGTATAATAGATACAGTATGACAATGGAAATAATAATTAGTACGCAGAATCTAATTAGAGTCGATCGGTTATTTGGGAAGATGCATTGAAAGACCGTGCTTTAACTCAATTGCTAAAAATAGCCAAGTTGCAAGAATTACGGCTCAGACTAAGTAAAAGACATGTGAAGGTAGTAAAAACAAACGCACCAGCACCATCGAAATTACGTCTTCAGTCGTTTTTTGATAGTTTTTTTATTATTTATTTAATTATGATTCATTCTAAAATAAGCATGGTTGCAATTAATATTAAAAAGTCACGGAATATTGGTTTCAAAGTTCATCCGTTCAACGAAATGCCAACATTCCGAATTATTACATTGATAATATTAATATCTACCACTTCAGTAAACGACAAAATCAGTGAATAAACAAGTTTGATAATTCCACTTAAAAAATATTCAAAATAATGCGTTAGCAGACAATAAATATTCCCCGGAGAGTTTTTGTCATTTTTCGAAATACAGTAAAGTCGGATTGTGTTGCATTTGCTTGTATAGGTAGATACGTCAAAAAAAATTGATACTCTTTACCCGATACTTCGATACTTTGGTATTTGGATACGACACTGATTTTGAGATATTTCTTCAGAAATAAATCCCTCGCGGACAAGTATCATTTGATAACGATATATTTTTATTTCGATATGACGTCCCTACTCATAGGTTTTAATATTTTTTAAATCAGAATATTTAATGCGGAGATTATAAAATAACTAAGTATTATTAAAATATTCTTTAGAATTATTGAAGTTCTTACAAGAACTCTGTCAAATAAAATAAAGGTAATAAAGGTTTATAAATACATACGGATTTTTTAAAAATCGGTAACTGTACTTACCTTCGTAGCTAACTTTACATTTTTTCATATATTATTGTAAAACATGAACGCTCAAGTATATTTTTTTCTATGAAAATTTCAAATGATTACATTATTGATAATTAATATTATACTCAAAAGTACCATACACTATTTAGCCGTTAGCGGCATTATTTTTGTCATGTGATGTTGTTTGTATACATCGGTGTAATATCTATACATCACATTTGGTTTAAGTATATGATAAAAATATACTTAGGTAATTGTTATCTTGAATTTGTGTATGTGCTACCAAGAATCAACGGCTATATAATAGTAATATATTAACATACTATAATTTTATTTCAGTATAAGCTGGACAAGGAACTAATTCAAGGTTTTTTTGCATTTTTTACTTACTATTTATAATAAAATTAATGATTATACTCATACCGTAGCAATATAACATTAATGATATATTACGATTTATATCAGGAAACCATTAAAAGATTTTAATTGAAAACATTTACTCACAAAAAAACCACTGGTTCTATTCCAATATCCTCGTTGGAAACAGCGCGAAAAACTTGTTCACTTTTTAAAACTGTTGTAATTTTTCAACACACACCTGTTTGATGTTATACAATTGTTATTAAGCATGCAATAACTGGTGTTAATTATAGTAGGTATTCGAAGAGTTAAATCAATTCTAATTAGATCGATTCGCTAACAGCAATTGAGGCAATTATTGAACCGTGAATTTGACTTCAGCGGTAATAACTTAACGCTAGTATTATATAGCAATACAGCGTTATTCTGTTTGACAGAGGTAACTCTCCGTGACTTTGACAGATCGAAATGAAGTGATTCTTCGTGCGTTTTAACGTCTCGGTTAATTCGCGAGAAGTAACAATTACAATAGAATCATCTATTAGAGATAGCTTATTATTGTACAGGGCGACTGCCGACTACCACGCGAGCGTAATGGCCGGGATACAATAGCCAACTGGCGCAGCGCACAGCTGAGAGGCAATGTTTGTTGTGATAACGTACACAGTGTGGACAAGAACCACTACGAATTATTATATAAAATTAATGAACGGTCAACAAAATAATTTAATATAAAATGATTCATAATAGAAAATATACCCGTTATAATTAATATTGACAGAAAGGGGGGGGGACAAAGTGGTACCTTATTAGGACTTATAATCCTGGACAGAATTATTAATCACGGGATAATAAGGTTAGGCCAAAATTGGTGAAAGTTTGCTGAATTTTTATTAGCGTCTTTCACAATATTAGTAATTGTTATAAATGTTATTAGGTAACAAGAAACATATTCAAGAAGCTTCCGTGATGTCAATATGTTATTATTTATAAATCATATTTATTTATTCGGCTAAATCATATAAGTACATATTTTTTGTTAGTCTAACATTTTAAATCAAATTGTGATATTACTTGTTTATGCAATGGACTATTATTTCATTAGTCTTCGGCAGGGTGTAAATTGTAAACGATAAATATACAAAATTACACAAAAACATGATCACAAACCACAATCATGGTCCCCACAAGGGAGGGCTTATAGGTCTCTAGCACTGGGGTCCGGGCTTAGGAGGGGCCCGGCGTGATAGGTCAACCAGTTAAGTGAGATAAATACACACCACAAATTTGCCCTAATAGTAAAAAAAAGTCGGCTGCGGGGCTATTTTAGTTCAAGAATATTGATATTTTAAAATACATTACGCCATACATTTTTTGATTTGTCGCTACTTAACGAGTAGAATTTTATATTTTAATTACTTTTAGCGTGTTTCCTGACTGATAAAAATGACTATTTATCCTACATGGCGGAGGATCGCATGCTACTTGACTATCATAAAGGAGGATCGCCATCACTGCTTCATAATATGATGCTGAGTGCCGACAATTCAAGCGGATTTATTTAAAAATACCAAAAATCGCTAAAAATACACGGAATAATCTTTATTTTACACGGAACATTTAGGAAACACTACTGTAGAACATTACACTGCCCGTAACCTTAGCGATAGGTTAGGGGCCCGTCAAGCATCGTGGTCTGGGGGCCCGCTTCATGATGTGGGGGCCATAAAAAGAGATACCTACTCAATAAATATGTCCAAAAGTGGAAATGACAATATCTAAATCTCCCGACTTCGATAGAGTGAATAATAATAACAGCGCATTGCTTAAACAATATATTTGCTCACTTGTAATATAAAATATAAAAAAGTACACATTGGTATAGAGATAACAAAATTGTAGTTGTAGACAGTTGGAAACAAAAAATTTAGACTCAATAGACTGTAGAAATATTCCATATTAGGTATTTTTAACCCAATTTGATTTTCGAATCGAACTATTGCACGTGTGTTTGTATTGGTAACAAATTCATATTATTTTCTTCTTCTATTGGCAGCTTCAAAAACAAAATAGCAGCTCGAGTTCTGGTTTGAAATCTATCGCTGTGTTTATATAACCTACGTACGAATTTATCGGTATTATTTATCTTTCAAATAACGGTTATTGTATCCCTTTTCGCTGCCTAGATAAAAATGATCGTATCCGGAAATTTGTACGTAAACAGTTCACCGCAAGACACTTATTCGTGCGCCGCAGTACGTGAAACATGAGTTCGTAAAAGATTTAATCAAATGACGAGTTCTTCGTTGAACATTTCAACGTGGAGTATATGTGTACATATGCTACAACATGTGGAGATGTCTTTACTAGGTTAGGTTAGGGTTAATCTAATTGGAACAGTACTATTTGCAAACTATCGCCGCATTTTGTAGGATACGTACAAATGTATTCCACGGTGAAATGTTCAACGAAGAACTCGTCATTTGATAAAATGTTATACGAAGTCATGTTTCACGTACTGCGGCGCACGAATAAGTGTCCCACGATGAACTGCATACGTACAACTTACATGTAACCAAAATTGATGAGGAAATATATTTTCAAAGCCGAATTTTACATTCATGTGTTCCAATCGTACATATTGTTATATTGTTTATTAAAAATATAAAAAAAATGATAAGTACGCATAAAATGAAAGAAAATAAGGAAATATAAAAACATTTAATAACACTAATTTTTGTTTGAGGTTTTTTGTTTCATGTTATTTGCGAGATTTTCAGGTTGATATGTCGATGATTGAAAATTAATACATGCTGCTTAATCTTCCTTTATCAACCCATTTCTAGAATTTTTGAATTTGAATATACATGATTCAATAAATAGAACATCAACTGTCCAGCTTTGATTTTATATTTTTCCGCTATAAACGTTTTGAATATGTAAAAATAAAAGCAATTTATTTTTTTGGCGTGCCGTTGAAATTTTTTATCGTGCCAAGTTGGGCACGCATGCCACGTATTTTCCATCGCTGATATAGAATAAAGTTTTTTTTTCAACACCTGATTGAAATTGACATACCAATGTATAGTAAGGTAAAAATGGCCACAACAATATTATCTAAATAAATAAATAAATGACAATGTCAAAAATAATGACTTTTCATTAAAATATTTTGGGCGTAAATTGTGATAAGCTGAATACTGACTGAAATGATAACAAAGTAATTAAAATTATTATCTATGTCATCGGTATCACCTTATCAATGAATGTTATTTATTAGTAGGATACTGCGAAGAGAAACATTATGGAGCCCGAAGCTTGCGACGATGTAGTGGAATGTGCACAGGTATTTCATCGATAAGAAAGTCTTTTTTCCAGGTAAAGGAAGTTAATGTATAAAGGAGACACTACAATCAAGATTATGTCTGCGTGCCTGACGGTTCACAATATTATTAGCTAATTTAAAAAAAATGAATCTTGCCATATACAAAAGAGCCAAAGTAAGTAGTTACTATTATACCAGATCAGAAGAATTAAATCTAATTTTGTCGTAAAATTATTATTTTAATTGTATTGTGTATTGTTATTGTTGAGGCGATTTTTTTGGGTAAGCGTATACTCCACTGAATTTAGTTATTGTTTTTCTATCTAAGGAGTTATAATAACTTGTTTTTATTTAATTCAGTGTTAAAACGTGCTTATTGTTAAATATGTACATAATATTATATTATAGTATTACTACGTCACTGCACAACTTTTAATTAATAGTGCAGGATCCCATAGACTTTTCGTATACATAATATGCGGAACGAATTATAAGAAATCGGCTTTGACATGTATATCATTGTGCAAATGTGTAAGTAGTGTTTGTAAAAACTGTGATCATAATACTTAAAGCAGTTTGAACATTTGACTTGTTTCTTTTTTTTAATACATGTGTGCTTAGTGTGGTTAGTCGTTATCGTTATTTCATTTATTCACCTACCTATATGTGCAACCTACACTGTTCCTGTATTAACCATAATACTAAAACTAATGTCATATGCATATAATATGGTAAAGAAAGCAATCTGTGTGATTCTATACAAAAATGCTACTAAATAAAATAATTGAAGCCAAGGAGGATCCTAAGAATCGATAATTTTGAACACATTGCACTACCCGCTATTTTTATTTTTTCAAATGGGACGAACCGTCCTACTACCGTGCTGATGGCATGGTACAATTATTGCATTTTCAATCAATCCCTGATTCGGTCTTGGTTTTATTGAAGAACTCAGAACAATTTTTGGTGGGTTATAAGAAAAAAAAATTAAAACCTCAATAAAAAAAAATTTACCACTAATATCGCCTGGCAACATCGACATTATATATCTTGGTGACCCCTAAAACCTATTCCAATTGTCAGAATGCGTTCCGCATATTATGTATACGACAAGTCTATGGGATCCTGCACTATAAGCATAATATTTATCTAAAACTGCCGAGGCAGTGGATGCCCATGTCCAGCGAAATGGGATATCATTGTATCAAGTATCAAATCAAGTATTGATTCTTTTAATAGATTATTCAATACTTTAGTAGGCGTAGGTACCTATATAAATAGGTTATGCAAGTATAAATTGTTTCTATACGTTGTCAGTATCGATACGATAGAAAATATACAAGTGATTTATAAAAATGTAATACTACTTCTTCTTAGTTTTAGTTAGGACCTCATAGCTGAGGAACATGACCCGGATGATTTACCTCTCATATTGTGGTTGGCCTCAACCATCTCGGCATAATACGACATGCAAGGTCTGTGGCGACTGGAAAACCCGTGGTACTCATCATGTCTAAAAGACAAGACAGCACGGACGACACAAAAGGACAATAACGATCCCAAATATTTATTTATTTACACTTGTGGATGCGATAGGTCACAATGACTCGTAGGCGAACACCATTAGCTCCCTCCCGAATCTTTAAAAATCTATAAAAAAATATGGAAATATTTTTTCAAAACGGACTCCCTCAAAACATTTATCTGAGTGAGCGCCAGGATGACATTCCTACCTAAGCTACAGATACGGCAAAAATACTCCTTGCGTAGAATCCAGGGGAAAACTAATGTTAAGGTGCAGAGATTCTTCTCATTGTCAAAGATTTAAGATAATATAGGTACATATTATAAGAAAATTCTGTATATATCAAAATTTTTATCAAGTTTCAGAAATCATTCACATCTAGACAAACAGAAATAATATGTCAAGTGATTAAAACACGGCCTAAAAATCCACCTAAAAATGTAGCGGAGTTTTTGTAAAAAAAACAACCATTGCATAATATACCAGTAGTGGCGAACCTATGGAACGCGTGTCACTACTGGCATGCGAGATGATTTTGCATGACACGCGAAGGTTTTATGTTGAAGAGAAAAAATACCTATATTTTCAATAAATGACAGATCGCATTGTATAAAAATAGCAGGTAAATACTCTTGGACAATACGCATAACGTCTAATGTAAATATATAATTGGATAGGTCGGTTCTTAGGCTTTATACGTCACATATAGTATTATCGCACTAGCCTCATCAGGCAGGAAGCGGGGGAAACCACGCCGCGAACCTCTGATTTTGATCGATTTACAATGTTTAAGACCACTATTGTTGTTTTTATTTAATAATACTTATTCCACTTTTAATTAATATATTAGGACCGGTTTCGTCCGTGTCGTCCGTCCGTGGGACATTAAATAAAAACAACATTACAATGCAGTCCCACCATGAATTGACAGTTAACAAAAAAAAAAAAAAGTTTAAGACCACTGTAGCGTGAGAATACCTGATCTCATGGGATCAATTCTGGTGTCAATTTGAGCGCAAAGAATCATACTAAGTAATACATTAAAATCATTTCTATCCAGAAAATGGGTGTACCAAATAATAAACAAAAACTGGGTGGCGCTTGTAGTAGTAGGTACTTCTGGCAGACAGTTTCAAAATTAGTGTACCGAAATGCTATGTGCTATGACTAATATCTAGATTCTAGAACATCATATATTTTTAATATGATTCTTAGAAACCATTGTTTTCTCCATGAAAAGCTGCTCGGCACGTCAGACAGTCAAAAAATAATATTTGGGAAATTTTGGCACGCGTATGTAAAAATGTTCACCAACGTTGGCATATACCTTTATTCTGTGATGTTTTCGTCACCATGTTTCCTACCTTCATATTTGCAGTGTGTTATTAAAAACACTTATGCCGTGCAATATGCATTCGTCATTACCTAATGAGGCACTCGCACGAGGCTGGCTGCAGGACAAAACACCTCAGCACTCAAAAGCTGGTAATGCGATACAAAAAGAATCACGGGAGAGGATAAACAACGCGATGCAATGTTATGTGCTCACGTAAATAGGGACAACTAAATAACTTTGAATAAGAGACCACTTTCCCCCGGTTTATAAAAATTCTGACAAGAGTAACATTTTAATTGTGTACCCAACTGTCGGTGGAAAGCTTTTATAATAAATAACATAAAACACAATATTATATACCGAGCTCGTTTAATTGTGTTAACGATTAATTCTTGGTAAAATACAATATACCTGCAGTATTTATTCCATAATAAGGACCGATTTGATTAGTTTCAATGAAGCATTGTCAACTGATACAAAATATATCATCATCATCGTCAGCCTGAATCTATCCACTGCTGGATGAAGGCCTCTTCAAGCTGCTTCCACTTCTCTCGGTCCTGTGAATTGCGTTGCCACGTCCTTCCGCAGAACTTCTGTTCATTTCATCGATCCAGCGGCCTCTAGGTCTACCTTGCGGACGTTTTGTACTTCTTGGATACCACTGGATGACTAGATTTGTCCAACGATTGTCTCTTCTCCGAGCTATGTGTCCAACCCATCTCCATTTAAGGCTTTTAATAAACTATATTACATCGCAAACCCTTGTCTGCTTCCTTATCCACTCATTCCTCTTTCTGTCCTTTCGCGTTATGCCCAGCATGCACCTCTTCATACCACGTTGTGCTACTCTGTTTCTGGATCTCTAAGCAACTATAATATTGAACAAACCTACATAATTCTGAAAACACTAAAACGCCAATAGAAAAAATCTTTTTCGAAAAAAAAAAGACACCCGGCAGGATCGAACCTGCGTCTCTCGGAGGAGCTGACTGGGGGCACTTCACTCTTGCTTGAGAGGAGCAGATGGTCGAGAGGGGTGGAAAGTCTTGGGTGGTTTAAAAGATGCCATCATTAATTTAAAGGTGGTCACGATCCTCAGCCACGAGGGAACAACAAAGAAGAATAATATCATACTTGTGTCAGTTGACAATATATTATTGAAACGGAAGAAACCGGTCATCAGTATTATAAAACTATGCGAAATAAGTACTAACTACATAATATAATACAATTAATACTATCGACCGAGGGTGTGTACTTGATGGAATTTTAATTTAAATTCTAATGGATTTAAGTTTTGTACTATTCCGTTTGAGTGTTTTTTTTTTGGGAACTGGGTTTTGCCTTTCGGCATCTTCAGGCACTATGTGCACTCACCAAAACATCGCTATAGAGTGGTTTGTCGAATATCCAATTTTGTCGAAATCGACCTTTAATGTAGAATGATTTTTTTGTATCTGAATGGACCAGAACCATCCTTTTCTTTAAATTGCTTTGTAATGAAAACAGCATTCATATGCTGTAAAAACAACAATTTAAATACCTGTATGTATTTAAATATAGATATTCAAATTTATTTTTCGTCTCCTGAACATTTGACATTTGGTCTATTCGACAAACCAATCCTACAGCGACGAAGAGGCAACCATACACTGACAGTGCCTGAAGATGCCGAAAGGCGAAACCCGGGTCGCAAAAAAACGACTCAAACGGAATAGTATAAAACTTAGATTAATGTTTTATTTTAATTAATATAGTTACTCAGTTCTGGGGTGCAAAAAATGTCACTCGGCGAGTATGGTGACATACGGTGATGCTCTATGAGCACTAAACGACTACAAGGACGTCCTAAAACCCCCTGGATAGACCAACTCATAAAGTTCGGTGGACGTACGTGTCTTATAGAAGAAAACTAACTTCATATACCTACGCATTTAGCTGGTATTTCGACGTTCGCGTTATAAGTAATTAAATTATAAAAGCTAAAGTTTTTTAGTTTTTCGGTTAAGTAGAAGAGCACACATTACATTGTTTGCACAATATAAATGAGCCGTTTAGACGTAATTTAAAATCAAGATTGCATTCTTACGAAATACTCACTAGCTATATTAAGATTGCGAGAAGACATCGCGTACAATAAATAATTAACTATTGTAAATTATTGTAAACACAGTTTGAACGTAATCGTTGCGCAAACAATGGATCGCAGTTGCTTCGGAAAAGTAATGAAAATGGCTTCGTACAAAGTGGTGCATTGTTTCGACTGCGTATAAGAAAAGCAACATTACAACAATAATATTATTAATTAAACTTGAGGGAAACTCGTGACAACTATCACCAAAACAAGTGAACCTCGATTAGTATAAAACAATAAAAGTCACCCATCAATTTATTATTATTTCATGCCAATTAAATTGTATTCATTTTTGTATTATATTCTGCTGTTACACAACGGTATATCTAAAAGAAAGCTTGTGACGGTATTTAAGTACAGTGTGTAATGAAAAACAAAAACAAGTCACTAAAATAATTAATAATATACCTTGCCTGTCATTTTCATTGTTATATAATCACACCTGCCACTGATGGTTCTCAATTTCTCGGTCACATTGTTCCCAAATATTTCCTCTTTTCCTCTTTTATATAGTCAAGAAATCGCCGACCCCCGCCACATTTGCATAAAATTCATTTAACTCAATTTCATTTCATTTCCGACCATGTCCGATCCTAATAGGATCATATGGGCCTCCACAGAGTGGGGGTTTGAATTTACAGATTTTTGTTTTTACGAGAAATGGATGTCAGCCACTTGTTCAACCTATTAGGTCCATACTCTGACTCATACACAAAAATTGAAAAACAATATGTGTACTTGCCAGACCCAGGAATCGAACCTGGGACATACGACGCTCTTATTTTGTATACCTATGTGCGTACATGTGAATTCGCAAACATATCTGTTTTCTTTTCTTTTCCACCGATAACTGAGTGTTTTATTTGAGTACCTACATAATTGCCGATGTACTATTATTAAATTTATAAAGATTTTTCCCCCCTTTTCTGCCGAATAACCTGAATTTTGCAGATGAGTTTAATCGGATGTCGATTTCACATAAATAAATATAAATATCAGATTTCGTCCTAAGACGGTCTATATTATTTAAACATCAACATACTTATCTACAAGTATTTAATGTAACTTTTTGATAATTAATCTAGCATCATTCTGAATATTGTGTCAGGTTACTATTTAGTTTAGGTAATACCTAGTTGGAGAACATGTAAAAAATACCTGTCGACCCCCCCAAGGATTCGCGACCCATGGATTTAGAACGTTGCGGTAAGATTATGAGAATAGGCAACTCACCAATAAATCATTCGTAACATCCTTAGATACTGTAGTTTAACAAATTATAGCACATTCACACAAAAATCACCGGTGCACTATACCTACATAATTGGCTTTAGGCAACCATAAACCAACTTACTATTCATTTATTACTGAATCGACAAATAGCATGCATCCGGCACAGTTTATCGGGTGACCCTCTGTCTTTAATTTAATTCCTCAAAATACATTTACGGATTCAAACTATGTTACTATAGGTCGTACGCTCCGGAATGGCAGAAAGTTTTGCATACAATTAGCAAGTGGCAACTAATCTTAATCAACCGTTATAAAAGCAACATGATTACACCATCGCGATCGCCAAGAAAGTGAGTGTTAATAACCGATTTATAGTAGACAATCACTAACCATTATTGCTGCAGTTTATTGATGGATTAAATGTGCACTAAGCTGACTAATCGACATTTTATGTTCATTAATAAAATAATAGTGATCGAAATTAGCCGTGATAATAGTAAAAACAATACAATTACGGTTCTCGTCAGAGTACGGTAGCCAATCATTAGTTGATCGCTTTCAAGGATGTCATAAAATACCAATACCTAGTTGTTATTATGTTGTACCTATCACAGGAAAAACATCATTGCTTACACAACAGAAAAAAATCTCGCTAGATCTTTAAATAATGTCGTTCACATGAAAAAATCTTGTAGAACCTTTTGAAACAGATTTCCTTATTGAAGAAAAAATATCGTATGATTCAATGCCGGTATAGTAGATTATGTCGTGAGGTATCCGGCAAAATTATCGATAGGTACTTACAATTATTATACCCCGTTTACACGTGCATATATTTATTACTGACAGTATGTAAATGCACGTGTAAACACGTATTATCGTGCTAGTTGCAAGATTGCATGCATGGTTAAAATAAGTTCGGAAGCTTCTGAATTTTCACATAATAATTGGTATTTGAATGGTAGGTGCGCATGCACAGTAGAACGATAATAGCGAACCTGTTGGAAGAAATACGAACTACACCGCACAGAATATTTTGACGTTTATCGATTATATATGAACTTGTCCGAACCTGTCTAAATCTGTCGAATAGCACTACACGATGACAACATCGCGTCTCTCTTACGCTTGAAGAATGATATTGGAGAGACAGTCCGCACTTTTACGTCTAAACAGTTATCATCGCGATCGTTTAAAATAATATACACTATTGCCTATGCCCTATACTATAAATCCACGCACATGTACAGGCGCTATTAGTTCGGTAGGTATCGAACGATTCTATCCACGAGAGCTTTATTAGATGCAATATAGATACAATATCGAGTAATATATTTGCATTCAAATAATGATTTCATAAATTATAAATATTGCGTATTTAAAAAACCCTTAAATTAAGGTAGATAGTAACCTTTTTAGCACAACCTGCAAATTAATACATTTACTCGTGACTGGTAACTTTCATTGTAAATAATCAATATACGTCTAAAAACACATTTTTATAGATAAATAAAAAACTCTCAAATTAAAAAAAACATAAATATACGTTTTTTGAAAGTCTAAGTACTTTGAATACCTACTTCGTATTTTATAAATATTTTAAATGTTAAAATATAGTTTGGTTTTTTCTTTTGGCGAAATCTTTATAATGTGTAGGTAATCGTAAAGCCTATCAAACTCTATTTTATTGATTAAAGTATAATACTATAGAATACGATGAACTAATAATAATCTACCTTCCAAAAAATACGGTTTTAAAATTACTTTAAATGTTATTAGATACCTATGTACCTATTAATTATTTAAAATCAAAATTATCATTGAATTCCTTGCCTCAATGCCTTCGGGATTTCGTCCGGCACAGTTTTAGCGAGGGAAGAATTATTTTCTTTTAATAAACATCATAAGGCATAATAATTATTCTCAATCTATATTAAAAATGTGTCAAGCGCGAAATGTATAGGGTACAACTACTGAGAAGATAGAAGCATATTAAACTGACTTGCTTATTTACTCCCAACAAATCGTAACGTACGTCTATTCCTTTGCGCATTTAATTCAACTGTGCGGCGTCCAATCCTCCCGGAGGCCAATTGGGTCGGCGTCGAATTGGGTCGTCGTCCAATTGGGCCGGCGTCCGATTGTACCGGCGGCCAATTACCGGAGGCCAATCGCCGGAGGCCAGTTCGCGGTGCCAAATCGTCCCATTCCCGGGCCACGTGGCATTTAAATATTTTTTATTAGAAATCAAAATAATATAATATAAACTAAATGGAATTCAAAATAGCTAATTGATTAAATGATTCAATAGTGATAAAAGATTTGCTATTTAACTTTATCTATAGTACACACTTGAATAATCATAAATAATTGGATAGATACCTATAACAAAGCCTGCGAAGAAGTACATATTATGCCTGGTCCACACCGAAAACAAGTCGCGCGACAACTCGTTAAATTGTACGATAAGCATGATAATTATCGTAAAATTTCTTAAGCAATTATGATAATTATCGTAAAATTTAACGAGTTGTCGCGCGACTTGTTTTCGGTGTGGACCAGGCATTACAATTTATGCAAAACAACTCTGATAAAGGAAAAACATGAAAATGCAATAACCTGTCATTAATAATTATACTTATCAGAAAGTTGGAAAAATTATTATACATCATCATCATCATTGTCAGTCTGGTCCAATCGACTGCTCGATGAATACCGCTTTAAGTTTAATTCGGTCGTTAATTCGTACTTCCGCATAACTTAACTATCTCGTATATCCAACGGTCTCTAATAGCTCCTGTACACCTGCATGGATTTATTTGCACCAATACTGTGTATTTTAAACTATCACGATAATAACTATGCGGACTGTCTCGCCAATCGCATTCTTCAAGAGTAAGCGAGACGCGATGTTGTCATATTATCGTACTATTTGACAGGTCGTGAAAATTGGTTAACCTCAAAATGAGTCTCTGCGCGGTGTAGTTTGTTTTTTTACCAGCAGCTTCGCTACTATAGTTCTACTGCGCAGGCGTAGATATTGCACGGTCCAATTGTCGCGTGAAAATTCAGAAGCTTCTGAACTTTTTTGATCCATGCATGCAATCTTGCAATTTGCACGATAATACATGCATTCTTTGTTATGGCCGCGATAATACTTACTGTCAGCAGTATATCCACACACGTGTAAACGGGGTATAAATATACCTTCTTGAACGTTATATACCTATTGGGTAAAACTAGATGATTACATTTACCCAGCAATGAATTGTCTTTTCATCGAGCTGTGTATTCATCCATTTCCATGTAAGGCTGTTTCCACTGTTGATTCCCTTGTATATTTGTTGTCCTCCATGCTTTATGACCGATATTTCGATATTTTGGTATCCATAAGATACCGATACCAAGTATTGACAATTTTTTCTTTCGGTGTGACAGTTTCAACTATAAGTTACTTAAGGCTCTCTTTTACGAAGGGTATTTAACGCATATATAATATATAAGATTAGGGGAAGTAGACAATGGTTGAACACCTAACGTCTTCGACGTAATAGGACGCCACTTTTGCAGGCATTATTATTCAGGCGGCGAAAACCATTTCAACTACATCGAAGACTAACGTTAGCCCGCGACTTAAAAAACGGAAATAAAAATTAGACAATATAAAGTGTGAAGAAATTTTAAAAACGATTTTTAATTAATTTATCCAGCTATATATATAACGGTTGCATCTATACGAGAGCTCATCTACCCGCACCTCACCTCACCACTCCACCACTGCTATTTGCCCACTTTACCAACTCGAATTGATGAATTATTGTAAGGGTGTTTTTTTTTAGAATTTTAAATTTTTACTTAGCAAACTTTTGTGATATTGCGATGAAAAATGGTACCAACAATGTATTAAGTTCCTATACCTCTAAGTACCTAATCTGTGCAAGTTTCATCAATATTGGTCTGGTAGTTTTTGTGTTATACTGGAGGAAATAGACAAATATACAAAAAATAAGAAGAAAACTGTATGCAGTACCTAAATGTAAATGCTGGATATCATGGAAATATTCAAAATGCTGACCAAATGACAAATATTTCAAAATCACAGAGACTTCAATTTTATTTAGTATGATTAAGAAAGACTAACATTTTCTTTATACAATTATTATACAATGAAACTTTACTTACCAATTAAAATGAAAGAAACTTATTATATAATTTGAGTTTAAACTTATTACGAAGACTGCCACATTTTAGATTGACTTTTTGCAAATACACTGAATAAAGAAACTGCCTTATTAAAACGGGAAAATAAAGTCATAAAGTCAGATAATTTCTCTTTTGGGTACAAATAAATGTCTACTTAATTACCGATAAGTTTCAATGCAGCGGCCAATAATAATTATCATTTCGCATTTTAAATTAAGTCAGGTGAGATTTTGCAAAATAATCGATTACCGACACTATTACAAGTGTCTTGCATAAGGAGTTGCACAATAATAGCAGCGGCTAATTAAGCAGAGATTAAAGTTGAACAAAAAACACCTGAACCAGAGAAAACGAAACGAAGCAAAGTAGAACTCAGTGAAAGTGGGCCGATAAAGCTCTAACTCACCATTACGTCGATCATTTTCACAGAAATAAATTATTATTAATAAATATTATAATTTAATAGTATTTATTATTACTATTCATAGGCGTGCTCTTTACTCGAATTGTTTAGTCATGCGTTAATTCTTATCTAGACTTTTTTTATAATAGTAAAGAAAAGTGAAAAGCACATAAAAACTTTCGATGCGATCAATATTATTTAAGAATTAGATTATTTTCCCTGTTTTTTATATATACCCAATTAAGAATATTTCGGTCTGGTATTAGATATAAAATAAGAAGGTTATAATCTATTTCTCTTTACGAGTAAAAGGTAATCAATTCAGTGGAGTTGAAGATTGTATCAGTATGTTTTTGATACTAATCTTGCCTATACGTCTTAAAATTCATTAGGTAAGAACTAACGGAAATTTGTAATAACGAAATGGGTGCAAAATTTTAAGCTTAAACCAATATAATATTATATTATATTGTCTTTTAATTATGTTATATTCACTATGTAGCTACCATGGCCTCCACATCTTGAAGAGGGCCCCCATACTCATCGCTCGGGTTAGCGGCAGTGGGACGCTCTACAGAAGCGTTTTATAAATGGTATTTCAAGTAAAATTAAGGATATTCGGTGCATCTTTAACGATGTTTTGTATTGTTTATTAAATCCACTTAATTATGGAGTTGTAGAAAATCGACACACAATAATAAAAAATGCATCAAGCAACTACATATTTTAAATTATTAATACTATTCAAGTAAAGTAGCGACATATGCGACTTTTTTCCCATTAGTGCAAATTTGTGAAGTGTGTTTATGTCACTTATCAGGTGGACTCGCCACATCGAGCCCCCCAGGGCCCTGTCAACCCCCCCCCCTCTATGGTACCTACTATGTTCTCCCTCCGTTCCCGACGTTTCAAGCTCAAGAAACTCAAGAGAGATCTGAAGAGACCCAACTGTAGTGAGAATAGGAGTAATAACACAATACACGTGGATAAATACCAGAGAATACAGGAAAGAACATACAGACTATAGCAGTTAGGTGTACCTATGGTAGTATAATAATAATATTATGTATCAATAGTTAGAATCAGCGCTGTAAACGAAACCAGAACCCTCGATTCCGTCTCTTGAGAACCAGACTGCTAAACACGTCTAATTCAACAGAACCAACCCCTACGCGATTTTTCCACTGGAACTGAGCTTTAAAAGCATACGGGTTCCAACAGATTAAGAAAGAATACGGAAAAATACGACAATCCAAAACACCGAATGTAGATAAATATAGGTACATGCGGTTGGTTTTGTATAATATGATATTATGGACAATGGATAATAAATATATCAAATCAGAAGTGAAACGATATGACGTGAGTCTGATGGAAATATTATCCAGCGATATAAATATTTACTATTGCCTCGTAAATCTTTTTAGTATGTTTACATATTGTAAGATAAATTTAAAATACACGTGAGTAAACCGTTGAATTATCGTTACAGAGCATACATAATGTTAAATGAATTGACATATTTGTGTTTATGTATTTTTAACACTCTTCGCACGGTCGATTGAGATGGATTAAATGTAAAAAAGTAAATGTTTATGTATAATTTCACCAAAAGAAATATAAAAAAGCGTATAGCCAATGATAAAACCAACAAATAATAAATTATTATTGCCGCGCATTTACAGAACTAGTCGTATCAAATCGAGACGTAATTAATTCAGTTACGGTATTCTATCATTACGCTGAATAATGCTGTTTAATTTTTTATTCAGATTTGGAATAGAGTCGATGTAATCTCGCGCCAACTCCCAGCTTCCTGAGGGGCAGCGCCGCGTGAAAACAGCGGGCGGAAGTGACATTGCGCGCCATTTTCAATAAAAATCACACTCGTTCACGTCGCGGAAACACGAGGCGCTTGTAATCGCGTCAAATGAATTCAGCGGAATCGATTTTGCTGTCACAACTTTACGCGGCAATCTCCGATTTTAAATTGATAAAATTTACTGCCTATTTGACTTCTGCTGATAGGATAATATTGAATGACAAAATAATCAGCAAATTCAGTAAGTATCAAGAAAAAGTATCTTGGAATTAAAAAATGATCTAGAATTACCATATCAAAGATATAAATTTCAAAAGTCTCACGACACCCACGCAAAAAGACTTATTATGTACCTTCGTATTGGTAAGTAGTTTAGTTGTATATATTTTGAAAGTAATGTTTACTTAATACCTACTTACTCATATATTAATCCCAAATAATATTTATATTTACCTAACGTAGGTACAAGTATTGCCTATAGAATCATACTTATTACATTATAGACCACGATAAACCATTAAGTAAATTAATATATTCTGTTAAAACGCCTCCACTATGTGAAGCCTGGAGCAATGATTCGACTTAGACAATAGAATGTCATAATGCATACCATATATTTTAATCAGACTTTAAAGGTCACCAGGATCGCCACTACCCAGATTAAAGGGTCTTGGTATTTACCAACAACTCTTCCCATTTGTGTCTGTTTAGAGTAGGCGTTCTCCAGTTCGATACCCCAAGCATCCGGAAACATCACCAACTCAATTAATCAGCGAGCACGTCATATGTCTTGCCTGTTATCTTACGCCCTAGGGCCTAGCTGATTGCTGCGAATTATTTACACATATCGAGATTACACACACTATTTTTTTATCGGAAGAACCAATTAATTATTATGTATTCTTCTTTTCTGTAACATAAACCCGCACATTGTCGCTATATATTAGAGTGTAATAGCTGTGTTCAACTAAATTGATTTGAAGTGTTGTAAACTTTTTGAAACTGTGTAGCTCAGTGCCCTGAGGCGCACCGTGGTATTCGATTTTTTTTTTAACTATTCCAAGTAATCTGAAATAAATGTGTTGATGCACAGTTACAAAGATAAATTCGCATATTTCTATGGCTGTTTAGTTCAGGCAATAACAAAATTCAAATGCAGGCGATCACAAACGCATTATATTGCCCTTGGGGTAGGTAGATATCGGATATAACTTTACTTCCCTTATTTTTGATTTAAAGTTTTGAGATACCTCGTAATAATGAACAAAAGGCTCTCCCACTAATTGACAATTATTTTTAGGATGTCATAAAAAATCTTTAGACAATAAAATAAAAATGTTTGAAAACCATTGACATATAATTATATATATATATATATATACAAGTTTTCAAGTACCTCAATGAGATTATAAAATGTAGAATTAATTCTAAACAAATATGCAAAGTCTATACACCGAGACAAAGCCGTTCTAATTTCTCAACAAACCAAATTTTATCTTCTTCCTTGTCCCGTGAATAATACGAATTACAAAATAGTGTGCCTAATCCAATACATGGAATAAACTTTTTTTTATCTTGAGTTTATTCGTAAATAGTCTTTTGTAACTTGTAAGTATATTTGTATAGTCGTGAAAGGTAAATAAGAAAAATAGTATCATTTTTCATGTGGATTAATCTTGTGATAAAAATAAATCTTATAGGATTGCGGCATATTTGACTAGAACAGCAAACATAAACAATGGTATCATATGACGGCAAACATATTTTCGACCCATAAAAACGAAATCATATTTTTTTAAGTTATTTCCTTGTGTGGCTTAATTTACAAATAGATAGGTGTAATAAATATTTTATTGTACTTACACTATATTATAAAGTTATAACGCATAGTATTTGGTACCCAACATTAAACACGAAATTGAATATTATGGTCATGGCCCCCACACACCCTGAAGCGGGCCTTCAGGCTAGGTTCTTTAGCGGGCCCCTACCTATCGCAGTGTGACACTCTACAATGGTGTTTAAGTTAAAATTAAGGATATTCAGTGTATTATTAGCGATTTTTGTATTTTAATGCATCATCTTGAATTGTGGACTTGTCGAGAATCGACACACAATAATCAAAAATTACTTATAACGCACCGTCACGTAATTATTTTAAAAATTTAATGATCGAGAAGTAAAGTAGCGCCGCAGACGACTTTTTTTTACTATTAGAGCAAATTTGTGATGTATGTTTATCTCAATTATATGGTCTATCCGCCACGCCGGGCCCCCAGGCTGGAACCCTGTCAGCCCCCCCCCCCCCGTGTGGGGCCATGATTATGGTCATTTGAAATTTACGCCCTACAGATGGTTGACGAAATTAGGAGTGCCATCGTTTTTAAATCCATGCCGCTGAATTCCGGGGGTGTACTTATCTAAGACTTGGACGAAGAACCATATGTCAAAAAGGGTACAGGCAGGTGACATCGCTTGACTCTAGATCTATTGCATGCAACAGCGTGGCCTGCTCATCTGATTCCTAATTATTCTCATCCGATTCCTAAACATATTAATAACTTTGGATTTAAAATGCTCGAACACCTTTGCATTACGGCTGCGCCACCTTTGGTTTTTTTATTTACCAATCCGAGTAGGTAACCTTCGAAAAAATATATTTCAGAATAGTTAGATATGTAATGAACTGTCTTTTCTTATTCCTCCGTTAGGCTCCAGGTCTTACATCCATACAGAGCTATCACGTTGTATACACGGAATATTAAGATGTTACACGGTTGTCTAGGGGTGTATTGGTTTATAAGCACTTAGATTTCATAATATTTACCCAATTTAATAAGGTATAGAATTTAATTTTTGAAAAATTATGTGTTGCCAAATAAACCCTTAATCTATCAAAAATATTACCTTATAATATGTATGTACCATAAAAAACCTTCGGGACTATTTTTGAGTCATTGGTTCACACACTCCAGCAATAAATATATTTTCGTAGTATTGCCAGAACTGATAATTATTACATATTATCTGTTTCGCACGAAAAAGTGTGGGAGAGAACGGGACAGGGAGAAGACGTATAAAAATGAGTAAGGTGCGTAAGCGCAAATTCTAAATTTGAAAAATAAAGTAATCGTATATTTTAATCGGGTCGTGAAAGAAAACACATAATAGGATATTCTCATAATAGTTAGACAGATGCTTACAGTGCAATACCAGAATATTGCAACATGAAACAATGTTGACAGGTGTATTAATTAAATAATACGTGCAAAGGTGTGATTAAGTGTATCTTAATATAACATTAACAAAATGATAACGGATTTGTTAGTACAATAAGAGTTGTTGCGCAAAGAGATAGCGTGTCTAAAAATCATGATACAATTAATCAGCAGCCACCCTTTCCCCCGGCTGAACCACGAATATAAAAATGAAACAAAAGAAGCTTCCGGTCGGGTCGATCTGCGGGATGGAACAAGTGTTATTAGCAACTTCCTGTCATTAACACCCAAAACAATGCGCTGATGCAGTTCGAAGCGCATGTGCATGTGTGGCGATGCATTTTTACACCACGCAGCTGCAAAACAGTAGCCAGACATTACATTACTAATTATAATTTGGTATACACTATACAATGTATACATGATCACTTGGCTTTAAGCGTCGCAGATGGTGGTGAAAAAATAAATAAAATAATATAACCCGTTCTGTGTACAGTGTGAATTCGTTGATCAAGCCATATACGTATATTTATGTCTACGAGTCTACGATCAAACCGTTGACGATTGTATAAACTTTGAACCTCTAATTCGAAGGGACTGGAATTACTTCAGTCAATAAACAACCGTCGCAAATAACATGGGAAGACGCATATTGAATAGGAATGTGCGTAATGAAATAAATGTCAAAGTTGGTGAAATATTCCTTTAAGGTCAAGTCTCTACCTACCAGAGTCACCTAGTGGGAAAATACGAAGCTTGCAATCTGAGACATTTTTTTTTGATAATTTACAATTTAAACTGTATTAATTAATAAATATGTATATGAAAACATTAAAAAGAAAAATAATTTTTATTTTAAATCAAAGATAAGCTTACAATTAAAAAAAATATATAAAATGTGCATTTGTTAAAGGATACCATCTTATTACTAAATATTATTTTATGGTCATATTTATTATTACAATTTAGTTTATTAAGTTTTCTATAATGTCATGAAGAGATTTTTGACTAATTCGTAGTTTTAATATTTTTTATATTTATTTTAAATAACATCGATTTTTATAAAAATTTAAAAATGTATAACTTGGAATTCTTTTTATTTATATCAAATCTTATTAAGGTTTAGTCCCAATACTGAAACTCGAATATAATAATTATAGTACTAATCATAGTAATTATTTTTATATTTAGGTAGGTACATAAAGATTTTTGTAGTTTGTGTTGTACATTTATGATTGATATTATAGAAATAAACATTAGAAATACTGAACTATGCCTTTTTTTTAATAATTATATTTTCTATCTCTTAAAGTTACGAGTAGGTACAAAAAATATTTCTTTAAATTAATTTGCCTTCTACTGAAATTTAAATTCTATTGAAGTAAGCAGGTATTATTGCTTACTGACTGCATACTAAAACGAACGATTGAGAGACAATCGTTATTGATACTCATAGTAGCTAACTATCTATTAATCTCGTTGTGCACTTTGATTGATTGTGTTTCATTTAAAATCACGATTTGATCATTATCGTAAGAGGAAGTTATCGAATACCACGACTTTCCCGAATAAGGCGTGTGAAAGAGAGGCGTGAACGTTTGTAATAATGCATCAGCTGATGAATTAACCACAAGTTATGTGCATTTCTGATTTACAATACGGCAGTAAATCTGTAAAAGCCATTGTTACAAGGTAGTTTAATAAATAAGAAGCCCCTATTGCGTGATAAAAACACATGTAATAGAGTATTGAAAGAAAAGGTATCACAACATAATGAAACACATTTAGTACATATCACTTCTACCATGTGCTGAGGGTGTTATCTTACGTTAAACATACTTACATCATTTTGAAAAACACTTCTGAGAAAATATAGTATAACCAATAGAAAAAATCTTTTTGAAAAAAGTAAGACACCCGGCAGGAATCGAACCTGCATCTCCTGGGTTTACGCTCCAATCCGCGCATTATCCACTATGCTACGAGGTGACGTACTAATGACGACAAACTTTAACTATTGGCCTTTTAATACCTGCTCATCAGCGTTCTTCCAAATCAAGCTACGCTAGCTTACTAGATAAGCACAGATTTTTTCTATTGGTTATAATATAAATTTTCTCAGAAGTGTTCTTTAAAATTATGTATGTTCAATAATTAGAATGGTACATTCTTAAATCTTGTGAATTATTCGTTGAATAAAAGAAATAGTTAAAAATAATACGTTAATTTTGATTCACACCACCGTCTAATCACTCTAATCTAATCCTATCCGAAGAAGTAACCTAGAGATCTCGCTCGATTTTTTTATTACAACATCCGCGGATTGAAAATATTATTTATAGAAAGTGGCAGCTTCTAAATAAAAATAAATATTGATATCCATGGAAACTGCGATATAATTAAATTTGGGTGATTATAAATTAATATTGATGGAAAAGTATCGCGGGATTTAGCATAAGTATTTAAAACTTTGTGAGATTATGGTTGTAATTAAAATTGCCTTTGTTATATACCTACATATTTAAAAAAACTTAGCAGACATTATTAGCTTATAGCTTAAGGTTTTTTTTAATATTTCGAAAACAGCTTTGAATTAAACGTAGTATGTAGGTATTTATATTTTTTTTTTCGACCATGTCCGATCCTAATAGGATCATATGGGCCTCCACAGAATAGAGGTTTTGTATCAACAGATTTTGTTTTTTACGAGAAATGGATGTCAGCCACTTGCTAAACCTATTAGGTCCATACCCTGGACTCAAACACAAATTCTTTAGTTTAGTTTACTTTAGTTTATTACTTTAGTTTATTATCCTGTCCATCGAATATTTAATAAATAATGTCTTCGAGCGGGATAGGGTGGGATACCAATATTACAGATACAGGAGATAAAATAAAAGAAGATTTTGGATACATCCTTATATTGTTGCCTTCTTTGACGTCTTGGTTTGTAATCTTGTATCTTGGTGGTTTTTGTTTATGGCATGACGTTGATAGAATTGCTACCAATTTCGAATCTATTGATATTGGTACCACTGTTTAATGGATGACTGGCAACTGAGAGACTGGGAGCCTAGCATGTCGCGTTTCCTCAAGTTCAGTTGCGGATACTTTGAAACTGAGAGACTCCAGTCTTATCGTCAGCGAGCCGCCATTGAAATACATGAGCTAGATACTGGAGTTTCAGTTCCGGCGGATTTTGGTTGATGCGTCGGCGGAGGGCCTGATACTCGGTAAAAATCTCTGCTATCTTAGAAACTTAGAGGGACGTCAGTTGTTTGTTCTCCCAAGGTGCAGAACTAGCCTGCCTACTGGTGATGCTAATTTGGAGGGCAATAACTTGCCCAACCAAATTGCTTCGGATATTGATATATTCCACCTACGTAAGGATGAGGATAGGTGGATGTTGTTTTATAAATTCTTAAAATATGGCCTACATAGTTAATTCGGCTTACTTCCATGTACCTACTTTATAATTTTTGTAAATAATTTCTCGGACTATACGTATATACTATTTTTTTCCCGACCATGCCCGATCCTAATAGGATCATATGGGTCTCCACAGAGTAGAGGTTTGTATTAACAGATTTTTTTTTTACGAGAAATAGATGTCAGCCACTTGCTCAACCTATTAGGTCCACACCCTACTCACACATAAATTGAAAAACAATATGTGTGCTTGCCAGACCCAGGATTCGAACCTGAGACCCACGGCGTGATAGTCCAACGCTTAAGCCACGCGGCCACCGTGGGTGTAACTATAAAACGTTTCTCTTCTAAATCATAATAAATTAATATCTCTAAATACCTATATTGTCAAGTATATGGATTTGTATACCACCTACACAGGTACTCAATCTTCTAGTGCGCAGTAGCAAAATTTAAGCGAGAAACTAGTTTGCGGACACGGTCGGCGGGTTGAAGACGCTACTTTATAAGATGATTACACTATATTTATACTAACACTGAAGAAATATGTCATTTCATTCACAGATTTATTTTCAAATTTATTTATTTACTTAAGTATAGTGAACTAAACAAATTCAAGACGTTCACTCTTACCATTAAAGCGGAATGAGTACCTACAATACGTACGTTTTATTTCTGAATTTTCATGATTAATTAATTATTACCCCGTTATGTTGAAAGTTTTGCGAAGATTCTAGGAATCAGTTTATTATGCTCTTCAACTTCATTCATGATTACGAAATAGCGCATTGTAGGCGCGGTTTTTCGACGTGCCAAGTTAATTTACTGCAAATATTGGCTTGGCCTGCCGCAAATTGATAATAATTATTATTGCCCAACAATGAATCATCTCAGAACTTTACGAATCGTTTATGTTAACAATACATCACAGTTTACCACAGACACTCACAGAGGGACAGGTCGCATAATTAATCACTGTCAAAAGAACCATTAAGAAATTAGAATTCCTGAACAGATTGTTAGTTTTCATACTCGTTCAAATAATGAATAATTGCTGTTTTGACTTTTAAACATTTCCTAGTTTCACTATTAGTTTGAATAATTAAACGGTTTTAATCGTTTTATAGAGAGACATGTTTCAACTAGAAATCGATGTCCTTCGAGGAAGTAAAAACTCACGTGACAACCAAAAGCTGATACAAAACGTGTGATGGGACTAACAGATGCCTGTACTTATTTGTTTATTTATCTAGAAAAAAATGTGTATTATGCTAATACAGAGATTGGCCAATAAATATAAAATATATAAAAGATTTAATTACAAATTACAAAAAAAAAATAGAAGGGAAAGTATGTTTTTATGTAAAAATTAAAGTAAAATTATAAAAACAATTATAAATTTAACCTATTTAACACATCCACGAATATTATATAGGTACTTAGTTCAAAAAAATAAATTAACCTGTATGGTGCTATCAAACAGGTTAATCGTACGATAGACAGCATCATAAAACATCACACCCGTACTGCGACGGAGTATCATGAAGACCGCAGAGTTACAAGGTGATACCTATTAATTGGTGGGAACATGAAAATTAATATTATTTGCCAGTATATACGTATTGGTAAATGAACCCACGAAGAAGTATAAGAAATGCTTTAAAAGAGCAAACGCTCTTCGGGTGGACAAGGGTTGCATTGATCCAAAAGAAAACGATTCGGAAAATTCTTTTTATTATCATTATCAAAATTGGACCAAGATTTGAGCCTTGAGGAACACCAGAGTTTGTACGGTCGATATTGGACGATTTATATGAATGATGATAGCTAGTGATAATAAATTCCTGTTTAAACATTCACCAGACCCATACAACTGATATTCCTACATATTTTTAGATATACAAGATAATATTGGGATATGTAGGATGAACTATCGCCTCACAAATGGACATGGGACAACTACGTTACTATGGGTACGATATCTCTCGAGGATATAAAACATTTAATGAGCCAAGAAGTTCATCTTCACCTGAGGAGGATCAGGGTATCTAAGCTACGGCGGTTGAGTAGAAAAACACTCTGGCAGTGAAGGGAGTTTGCGGCAGACAGAGGTGAGTGGAGACGTCTCCAAATAATATTAAATTTAATACTTCGTAATATGCAACAGAAAAATTAATTACAACTTACTGTTACATCGTTGTGTGTCACATACGTGCTATTAAATACACATGATGCAACCATCTTCAATTACTAAGAAGGTACTTTTTTATTCATGCACTGCGTCTTTATAATATGGATTGGTTACACTATTGATTACATGCGGAAGTGTTGGGCTTCAATTATTTTCCCAGCACAACGGCCGTATAAAATGATTATATAAAAGAAAACAGATTACCCGTAATAATACCAGCATAACGTATCACATCTCTAATATTTTAAAAAGATATTACGGACTATATTCGTATTATATTCGTCCAGATTATTTTACATCTATTATCAGTTGGGAAAGGATTTTTCTTATCTTTTTAAAACTACAACTGGAAATAACAATAGTGTAGTACCTAGTAGTGAAACAGTAGATAGTAATACCTAACAGAAACACCCAACCAGTAAGTAGCACCCCCGCATTGGACGGTATAAACGGAGTTAGAAATTGCATTTACTTGCTAGAAACGTAGTTAAATGCCCGATACTGTGGTAAAACCGCAACCGGTGAATGGCATCGTAAAAATATCATTTGTCCGGCGATAACAATTATTATTGCACCAAGTAATAAAATGTATTTTAGTATGAATGCCTATTAAGGACTTGCATTTGACACGTGTATAGGCTGGATATTATTTTAATAGTTAATACATTGTAATGCAAGTAATATCACTTAATTAACTGGAAATAAAGTTTGTTGGTTACTTTCTGAAGTAAGAATATCATGCCCCCCACAAGGGGGGGGGGGGGGGGGGGGCGTCGTGACGGGTTGACAAAATACGATCAGAAATTTACCGTAACGGATAAAAAGTCGCCGGCGGTGCTATTTTATTTATAGAGTCTTAACATATTAAAGTTTATAGTTGGGTGATGCAATTTTTGATTACCGTGTATCGATATTCGACAACTCCATAATTCAAGTGAGCTTATTCAACAATACAAAAAAATGCTAAAAATTCACCGAATACCCTTAATTTTACCTGACTGTATTCTTTATATAACGGTTCTGTAAAGCGTCCCACTGCCTTTAACCCTAGGCGATGGTGCCCATAGAACGCGTCGAGCGGGCGAAGTCGGCGTATTAAGTGTTTATTCATAACCATAATCACACGTCTCTCGCCGCGCATTACCCTTCACCTATGTAATAAGCGGCCCAAGCAGCACAAAACAATTATTTTTACAGCGTCTCTCATAACAAAGCAATAAAAATATTATATTATTTCGGGGCTTGTAATAAATATTTACGACGACATTATTCAACCAGCGAAATATAATGACACGGAATAAAATAAAACAATGGGTTCTCTGTTATTAAATAATTGCTTTTCGCCCGTCGATCGACGACGCCTCGAGCAGCGTAATTTTGGTAGCCGTGTTCAATGAATGGACTTCTTTGTATTTTCATTAAATCGTATCGCCGAGAAGCGAAAAACGGTGACTCATGCGGCAAGCGGGGCGCAAGGCATCGTCAAGTCCAGTGGGCGCTGGCGTATTTGATTACGTTGTATTTTTGATGATTTACGCGCCACTTGTAAAAATTTTGCGCGAGCGCCGCACTCGCTGCGTCAATGGGCTTTATGCCTAGCGATGGGTAGGGAGGCCCGCCAAAGCCCGCTTCAAGATGTGGGGGCCATGAAGAATATATTGTATTAATATTCCCTATTTCAAGTAGATTCGTGTGTGATGTGTAATTTAAGATTAGTTTATTATTATAAATTATGAAACAACATATTATTATACCTTTAAATAAAAACTGTTCAGAATGTTTTTACAGATGGATTGGGTCGCGATTTTTATTAGAATAATATGTATGAAGATCGTCTCACAAAAATCACTCATTGAAATAATTAACTTAATTACAATAGGTATAAGAGATTAAAGAAAAAGCTAAGTAATTAGGTGGTTTCTTATATTGACCATAAACTATTGTTATGTATACGATATTATACTGATAAATTCTGAGTAGTTCTGATCCGTAGGAAAGGTTTATTCCATACTTTATAAGTAAATTACCATGTTTTCTCTAGGGGAGGAAGAACGTAGGGCTCCACAAAAGGGAGGTTGTGTTAATAGACAGAATACTGTTGGCCATTCTTTCAGATTTAGAGGGTCGTGAGTGGACGCTCTTTTTTACTACTCCACTGAGGTTACGGCAAACTATACATACGATATAATACAATAAATTATTGTATCAAATATTCGTTAAAATAAAACATATTAATATTATATTGCGTGTATTCCAGATAATTTAATGATGAACAGGACCGGTTTCGCCCGCTTCAAGACACGCTCAAATGAGTCGCCTAACGCCCTAATCATTATTAATAAATGAGAAATGCATGCTATATAATATTGTGTTTTATATTAATAAATTTGATATTCTTCCACTGAAAATGGATAGTTAAGACCATTGAAGTGAATTATATCAAGCTGGTTGAAGGGATGAACTATAATAATTGTTTAGATTAGTTTAAAATTTATAAATTTAAATGAACAACCAAGAAACATCGCATACGTCGTAAACATATTACCGAAATGTCAACATCGCGATTATAAACAATATCGTCATGTTTCAAGGCGCCAACTTACAAAATATTGTGGCTACCAATTCTACTCGTATCACATTTTAAACGTTCCACTTATGTTACCATAATATAGTTCAAACAGTATTTATGAATTTATTAATACTAGACCAGTGGTTTCCAAACTTTATGTTACTACACCTCCTTTTTAAAAAAATCTAATCTTGGCGCCTCCCCCCTCCCTTTATTTCATTAAATAATACAGACACCTTTTTAAATATCATCATATATCAAAAATTATCTTTATCATCATAGAGGTAGCACATCAAATTGCAACGCATAACCACATATTTTAGACTTTTTTTTACTATTAATAAAATAACGTGAAAAGCGCATTAGCAAACTAACCAAGAACTCAGTAAATAGATTTTTGTTTGCTTCAATGTAGGTATCTGGCACACAAATCATTTAAAAGTGGAAACATGGCGAACTTTTTTTTTTTTTTTGTAATTTTGTTTTCCAAAGCTCCAATATTTTATGAATGCCTTCACTTCGTCTTTTTAAATCAGTGAATGCATTAGTGGTCATTGCATTGATTTATTCACTCATTTTTTTAAAAGTTAAACCAAATAGACAAGTTTAACAACAAAATTATCGTTCCTAAACAATTTTTCCACAAATTTCAACATTATGATTTGACCCTTTTATTTCGTTTTTCACGAGATAGCCAGCGCGCTTAATAATATACTATAGAAGTGAGGTATTATAAAATTAGTCTCCATATTTTCAGACAGGTTTGCAAGGATTTATAGGACTGTTTTATGTAGTTTATATCTAGCGGCCATTTTATAAAATAAGCATTTGCAAACTGCAAACCTGTGGCTACATTAATTGTGTGAGACTTTTCGTACCTCCCTTCGTAACACTCCGCGCCCCAGTTTTGATATCGCTGTACTAGACCATGGTTTAAATATGACTAAAATTACTTGTCGGACAGCCAACAGTGTTTCTATTGGTAATTGTATAACTAAATAAGTATAGGTTTATAGTCACTATTGAATAAAATGAAAACTAAATGATTAAGTTTTAAGAAACCACATACTTTCGCCGTAATAAAAATAATCCCATTCTCAGTGCAGGCTGAATATTGTTTCACACTTCGATGTATTACAGTGTTAAAATTTTCGCTTTCATCGGACGTGGTCAGACAAAAAAAAACTTCAAGACTAGGTTAAATCAATATCCGACCGCAAAATCGAGAGCCAGTTTTTGTGCAGGAAACTGTAACGGCTATCTATATAAATAATGCTATAAATTGCGGTTGTTGAATTATTATAATTAAAAAAAAAACAATAAAAGAAACTTGAGGCTTTTGTAAGGTGTCCAAAGGAAAGAAACGTCAGTGTGACGTAAATACGATAATGAAAGTTGAACCAGCTAAGTAGCATTTATAAATTTATAAAAAGACACTGTGTTGTAACAGGTAGGTATTTACTATAATAACCACCATTTAATATTAAAACAATCATCAACGAGTGAACAACCTAGTAGCCAAATAATGCAATGTTCCAATATCTTTAAAAGTAGATCGACACCCATTGTTTTACATTTTTATTAGGAAACTATCCACGAGTAATCTATTAGTAAATAGTTAAGATCAATAGAACCGTTAGAACGTAGAACATTCGAACATTAGAACGTTATAAGGAGACTCCATGTTTGAGTGCCAAACCACCCCCGAATTTACTGTATTATCACCGCATTAGCACCTGTCTGGGTATACGGAAAATATGTGAAAAGTAGTTTAAAGGACCGATATGTAAATATATATTATTGTATTAACTGTCAATTCATGGTGGAACTGCATTGTATTATTGATTAATTTAAAAAAACGCAAATATTTTTTTTCTGTTGAAAATGTCCTTCTGAGGTGGACAAAACCGGTTAAGTGGAATAAGTATTAAAAAAAATTGCGTTTTATTAAATTAATCAACAATATATATTATATAATAGTATATACCTATCACGGTAACCACCACGGTGGGCGCGCGGCTTATGCGTTGGACTATAAAGCCGTGGGTCCCAGGTTCGAATCCTGGGTCTGGCAAGTACACATATTGTTTTTCAATTTATGTGTGAGTCAGGGTGTGGACCTAATAGGTTGAGCAAGTGGCTGACATCCATTTCTCGTAAAAAAAAAAACAAAATCTGTTAATACAAACCTCTACTCTGTGGAGGCCTATATGATTCTATTAGGATCGGACATGGTCGGAAAAAAATAGTATATACGTATAGTCCGAGAAATTCTTTACAAAAATTATAAAATAGGTACATGGAAGTAAGCCGAATTAGCTATGTAGGCCATATTTTAAGAATTTATAAAACAACATCCACCTATCCTGTTCTCATTCTTACGTAGGTGGAATATATCAATATCCGAAGCAATTCGGTTGGGCAAATTATTGCCCTCCCAATAAGCATCACCAGTGGGCAGGGTAGTGCTGCATCTTGGGAGAACAAACAACTGATGTTCCAGATTTCTAAGATAGCAGAGATTTTTACCGAGTGCCCTCCGCCGACGCAGCAACTAAACTCCGCCGGAACTGAAACTCCAGTATCTAGCTCATGTATTTCAATGGCGGCTCGCTGACGGTAAGACTGGAGTCTATCAGTTTCAAAGTATCTGCAACTGAACTTGAGGAAACGCGACATGCTAGGCTCCCAATCTCTCAGTTGCCAGTCATCCATTAAACAGTGGTACCAATATCAGTAGATTCGATGAAAAAAATCATATTTTCTTACCAAAATTGGTAGCACTTCTAACAACGTCATGCCATAAACATAAACCACCAAGATACAAGATTACAAACCAAGACATCAAAGAAGGCAACAATATAAGGATGTATCCTTAGATTATAGAAAAATAGATGTATCCAAAATCTTCTTTTATTTTGTCTCCTGGGGCCCTATGTTAGAACTTGCGAGTGCAAGCTTCCCGGTCGACATGACGTCATATGACATCATTGTGACGTACTACCGGAGTGATAATAGCACTCGAGAAAATCACGCTACTCAGACAGCGGCGCTATTCATTGTCACCATACACATATAGGTGTTTCATCGTAATAATTATCTACGGTGCGCACTGCGAGCGGGCGGCATGCCTCGAGCGTGGATTGGCTGACGTCACAATTACGTCATGTCGTCTGGTGCCACACGAGTCGATAGTTAGGAAATCGGGGCCCTGTATCTGTAATATTGGTATAGTACCAAAACCTCGTCATCACTTGACCCGCTCGAAGACATTATTTATTAAATATTCGATGGATAGGATAATAAACTAAAGAGAGTGATGTATTACAGTAATTGCGTCAGCGTGCGTGTTGTCGGATTTTTTGTACGATTTGCAACACCGGCATCGTGTACAAAACAGCTGATGGCCCAGTTTGACAGTTTGAGGTTATGATATTAGAGTATCAGAGCGCTGTGTGCGAAGCACTCCCATAGGCCAGTTTCTAGATACTGGAGTTTCAATTCTGGCGGATTTTAGTTGCTGCGTCGGCGGAGGGCCTAAGTCGAACGGTGTGGAGAAGTGTATTGTGGTGCATGTAACGCGGAAGTTCAATAAAAGACACAATTGCCAGAGAAAGTAAACAGGATTACATAGACGATTTATTAAATTGAACGTCACTAAGAAATCTAAAATTGGCTGGACATGTCATTCGACGAGTAGATAATCATAGTAAAAAGGCATAAGTACGTAACAGTTAAAAGCTGCGAACCAACGAATTAATTTTGGGGTGGCGAAAAGCTTAGAGCTGGGGGGAGGGATGTGGTAGGGGAGAGCAGTGGATTGATCCCGACCGTTGACAATACTACTAAATTTTCGATAGATTAAATGAAATTTAATATTTTTTATAGCTCACTCATAGAAACATAAAAAATCATATTGTAGGCCAGGTAAAAAAATATTAAAAATTGAAATATATTTTATCGTTGAATGCGAGTCAGCATGACGAATCTAAATCGAAATCAGATAGTTTTGTTACAAGATTATTATTAAAAACAGTATCGTTATTGCAAATTCCCGAGTTGTGAGTCAATAATTATTATTGGAAATAGTCAGCAAAAAAATAATTTAATTAATGTAAGATTTATTTTCGTCTACAATACAGATGGCCAGTTTCACTACAAAATGGAATTGAAAGTACCAAAATAAACCAATATTTCGAAGCTTAGTTTAATGTTGCCATTTGCAGAGAAATTTTAGAGTACCACACATAAAAGCTCTCAGGTTTTATTACGGATTTAAAACGCACAGAACATCATAAAAATCTTCAAAAATAAAATCTCAGTGATATTAAGATTATTTTGAATATACTTTTTAATTTACCAGCATAAAAGCCTTTTATGTCACGTGTGCCTATATGCTTTCTGAAAAATGAAAGTATCTGCATGCCTTTCATGGTCTCGAAATATTATATAGATCTTCTATTATCGTTTTGTGGTATTCTACGTTTGGATTACACCTGTCATTGAATGGGTTAAGTTAAATGATCAATTAAATTCTTCATCGGAACGTCATAGTCATGTCATGACTGTGGATCACGACTCTGCAGCCCGATTTCCTAACTATCGTCTGGTGCCACACTAGACGATAGTTAGGAAATCGGGCCCCTGGTGATTCGGTCATCAATAATTAGCATTGTACACGGTCAAACTCCACGTCTCTCCGCAATTAACGTCACGTCTAAGCTTGCGTTCGTGGAAAACATGTGCGCACTCATTGGATCTTCATCGTCCTCTCTGACCTTCGACCTGACCAAATACCACGATCTTTCCAAGCTGTCAAGTCCAGCACCGATTATCCAAGGAGTCTGTCGCGGATGTTAGACTTGTTAATTAGCCGTGAGATTCTCAGCATTCGGCTTCAGTAACGTAGATACTGATCAAATGCATATATTTTATATTTTTCTCTTGACTTTACCTTCTAAAACTATCAGGTATAAGTACAATGCATATACAAGAAACCAAATATCATGATGTGGTTTCCAAATTTGGTCAAATCCATTTTCTGACAATGAGATATTTTCAATCCTCCCTCCTGAAAAGTTTGTGTTTACTCACAACAAAACATACACGCCGTTTCTCTGATCAGTGATCATTTTTATAATGTACGGCATTCAGCAAGACGTCTGCCACTGCGACGACGTCATTGGTTGAAATGTATTTGATGTTGTTTGAAAGTAAACCCAGTGACGTCCCTAGACAAAATGCCGCCCCTAGACAGCGCCAAAATGCCGCCCCATTCTTTTATACAGTATTTTTATCATCCTTTCACGACTCTAATAAATGTGTTGTATGGATACATTACTAACAAAATATATACTTAGGTACTACTAAAACATACAAAATTTAGATATAAAAAGCGAATAAATATACTTACCCAAATTATCAGTCTGAGGTTCTATGTGGTTGATATTCTAACATATTTGGTTTGTACCATTTAGCAATACACAGATTTATTAGTTCCATACCATTTTTAGCATGCTATTATTGTAGGTACAACATGTAAAGAAAATAATTTTAGTCTTTATGTCTACATATACCAAATGATTCTCCTCGATTTGCCGCCATTCGAGTAATTGCCGCCCCCAAGCGACGCTCAATCTGCCTACCCCCACGGGACGTCACTGAGTAAACCCCAGGCAGGTTCATTATTGACAATTAATCCCATATTAATTGGGTTTTTTAAAAGATGATTTCAGTTCAGAATATCACAATATAATGTCAAGCACTCTTAAGAAACTTTCTCTATAATATTTTTTTCATTTGAGTTTGACCACTTTCGAAAAATACCTCCTGATATCTAAATATACGCATTTTAGTAATAGGAACGGTTGTGTTTTTGGTTTTCCAAATCGGTAGCAGATTCGACATAGCAATCCATGATTGTGATTCTGTTTTTAATGTCGTAGCAACTTTTATTAACTTTTTATGGGATCCTGACAAAATAATTATGTAAAATTGCTTTGAATAAAATTAATAGTTTCTCATTTTATGAGATTTTTCATAATTTCTTTATTACGTATGACACAATAATAAAACATGTCATTAAATCGATATAACATCAAACCAATAAAAAATAATTATGACTATGCATAGACAATCTACATGCATTAAAAGTGTGGACCAAAATGACATGTGTAAATTATCAATTAAGCCACAGAGCATGTGCCCAGAGAGTACAGTGTATCTTACGACATACAACGTGATAAATGACATACTCTTCACTCATACTACTTAATATAGTATGTATATAGAAACAAATTTTATATATTTAACAATGTAACCTAATCACTGTGAAAATTCCCATCATCTCATGTACGAATATGCACGCTTGTATGAATCATTGATCAATTTAATTGTACACAGAGTGACAACCTTTAAATTGCTGGACATGCAGTGGTGCAACTGCTCAGTTGACTAACATCACTTATCGAAACAGTGATAAGAAACATTGCGTTTTATTACACATATATCAAACATACGTCATATTATTTTCTTTTAGAAAAACATTTAAAAACCTTATACATATGTCAATTTTAGAATTAGCTTAAGAAGAACCACACGAACATTAGTAGACACCGATAAAGGTTTTTAAGGGTTCTAATGGAACATTCCGATATTACTTTCACACTGGTATCCGTGTATTTGTAAGGGTTCATATTGGTCATAGTTCACAATCCGGTATAATACAGACAATAAATAATTGTTATAAGATAGAATCATTGACCCGAAGCAAATAAGCAGTATCCATAAACAGGTTGCCAATAACTGCATTGCAAGTATATCTGGCTCGGACTCGAACCCAGTATCGCGGCGCTAAAAGGGAAAGTGATAAAATAAAGCGAAATGATGATGAGATCCAACGTTTTCTACCATTAGCAACACTCCGATAGTGCAATGAATAGATTTATTGGAGCAGCGCTCGATATGAATAACATAACGCGGCGAAAACTGATTGTATCGATTTATGTATAGTTCTAAAATTCATAGTATGATGTAAAAGAAGTATTATCTACAAATAGACGGTACATGGTGGTAATTATATTTAAATTGAGAGTTTATTACTACTTCGTAGTAATCGGTTTTAGGTACGGGAAAACGAAATATAATAATAATAGTAAACTATTTAACTAGAATTTAACACGTCGGAAAATATTAAAGGAAAGTCTTTGGCAGTTACTGTTATCAGCCCCCACACCGGTGCCATTATCAGTACCATAACCAGTAAACGTACTCGTATCAGTACCAGTGCTCGTACCAATATCAATACAGTTTTAAACACAGTGCTGTCACCGAAAAAAATAGCCTTTGGTAAATTGGTCCTGGGACAAACCTAGCAACAAATTGAAAATTGTTTTACTGCAGGATGTGTCCTGTTGAAAGGATACGAAGCCAAAGTAACGTGGTCAGTAATGTACTAGACACATAAAATTATAGATCAATTATTAACTTTAAATTGAATCTCATATAAGTAATTAACTAAAAACTGATAGTTATTCAGCTTGGCCTAATAGAATCTCTGACTTGCTTATGTGGCGAATTGCAGGATGCCGATCACATCATCTGGAAGTGTCCCCATATTTCGGTTGAAAGGGAAGAGCTTCACAAGTCGGTCCGAACTTCAGTTGAACCAGTCGGCCATTGCGAATTGGTATCTACGAGGAAAAATTTCTCAGCTTTTAAAAAGTTTGCAGCATTTTACGGCGAGCGAGAAGGTCTTTTTTCATCGAGAATTGACCGTAATACATTATGTATATCGAAGTAGGAATCACGCACACTCTAGTGCACGCCAACCAAGGTCTTGGGAAGTTGCTCTTGGGACACTTTCGGCACAAATTTGAAGAGAACCCAACGTTCGTTACGCCACGGTATACGCCTGTATAACGGGTATGGAGACGTGGCGGGTGGTGGAGGGAAAAGCGAGTTATAAACATTCACTAGAATAAATATGTATACTCGTATAATAAAACTGTGCGACGCACGTAATTATTTGCAATTATATTATCACGATTTTCATTTGCAGTTGAAAATTTTCTATTCTTTCTTTTCGTCACGAGATACTGAAAAACCGCCAGCTTAGAATCCAAAGCTATGTTTTCATACCAGTTTGCGTAGGTACACAAATTTATACAATATCTATTTATAAACGAAGCTCTTGGCAGAAAAGTTGCTTATTAAAATTATAACAACATAGCGAAGTGGTTTTAGTGGGTGCAACGCCTCGGCAAGTTCACGTAGTGTAAATAATTATTATTTTTAGTTTGCGTAGGCCGACGGTAGATGTCACGCAACCAGTTTCACTAGCAAAACACTATGTTTAGATACGATTACTTGCACTCAGTCACACAGCTGCATTATTAGGAGATAATAAATAAATTGCACTGGAAAACAGCGGGATTTTCAACTCTCTGCTATTGTACCGCAAAATTTATCGAAAGCAAGCTTCGCCCATCATTATTATATATAATATAATATTATTTACGATACAATCTAACTGAACTTTTTAAATCATTAATTTTAATGTCGGATAAGCATGATTCATCATTGTCTTCTGTGAACTTAAGTAATACTTGTACACTTATTATTTAAAAAGCTATTTGTAATGATGTGACTTTTAAACGATTCACCGTTGCATTTTTTTCTATTGTTTTACGGCTTTACGCAAATATTATCCATTCGATGATGGCTCAGATACCAATGTTATTCAAAAGAAAATGGAAAGTCACATTCTTACAACCATTTTGAATTATATTATTAAACATTATAATAAATACATTATAGTAACATGAAATATGACCATAATAATTCTGACTTTAATGGTGTTGACTGTAAGTTCTTGGTGGAAATATCTTAACCAATATTAATTAAAATAAAACAAAATATATTATGTTGTATCATTTGGCAATGTAGGTACCTCCATGCGACTGAACGAAATCGGTCCCTATCATTATTACATACTAGGTACTATCTCGTCGAACTAAAATCACACTTGTAAAGGCTGTGTTGTGTTCAATAATGCGTCGAAAACCTTGCAAAATCAACGAACCCTAAAATTTTTGAAAGAAAAATTGTCCGCCGTAAATATGGTCCAATCGGGCACAGAAATTGAAATGGAATATTGCAGAAATCCAAACATGTCGAATCTTCTTACATAATATGGAACCTTCTGTGATTTCCCTACAAAAATAGCTGAAGGTAATTTCAGTTCAGGTGCCTATAATATACTTTGAGCTTTGAGAATCGATGTCTCCGCCGAATCTTAGGGGTACATTGGTACGACCGCGTTAAAAACACCCGAGTTCGTGAGCAGACGCAGCCTTCGGTGATTGAGGTTATCACGAAGAGACGCTTTACGTGGCTGGGACACGTATTCCGGATGCCGCCAAAGAGTGCGACATTTCGTACCCTTGTGCAACAGCACAGCCTCAAGGGTTTCGTCGCCGTGGCCGGCCCTCCCTCAACCTGCAGCGGTGCTACAGGAGCGACCTACGTACTGCGGGCATGGCGGGAGGCGCAAGAGTTGGCGATGGACCAAGGGAAATGGCGCGAACTTGTGCTTGCCCTATTATGCCCCAATGTTGGGACGTGACAGGGTGGAAGAAGAAGAATATACAATATATTTAATTAATTTTTATTCAATACAGAATATACTAACGATTTAAAAATGTATTTTATTGAACATATGAGATTCTTTAGCACTCGCCCGGCAAGCGAACGTTATATTATGTTCGAATCCCAGTCGGTCCAAGATTTGTTCTAGGATTTTTCCAATATGTATGTCTCCGGAACAGTTTCAAGTTACATAATATATTTGGTTTCATTGTAATTAATAAACTATAGAATTTAACCACTCATTCTCATAATATCTCATGTTGAGTCAATAGAAATAATTTTATTATCACATTACAATGTTTACTGGAGTATGTTTAAAAAATTAATTCTTTCATTGAGTAGGTACATAATATAATATTATAATATAGAAAGATGAAAATGCTATGACTAACTATTAAAAAAAATATCATATATATACCTACATCTTTCAATAAGTATGTATAGAAAAATTGATAATACTTAGTGTGCTATAAACAAAAAGTTTCTGCTAACCTAAGCCACCGTAATTAATTAAATTATCAAATATTATTACTACCTAAATCGTGCTTAATGTACCTACATAATATTATATTTTCAATTTGTTGCGATGTTACAAGATGACCAACACATAAATTAATAATATATTCTTATTGTGGAGTCCGAATAGGCGCGTAAACAGCAGCACACACTTGAATCGAAAGGTTGTGTAGGTCGCGATCGGTTCGAGCTGTCAGATGGCTTGTCTCACGTCGCCGTTTCCCGCCAAAAGGAAAGCATGAAAGTCGTTTTGTTTGGCATAGTGCACGCGGCCAGTCGATTATTATTGAATTGTTTATATCGCCAACGTTTTTCTGTGTTCCATGTTTCAAAATGGGTGGGAGGGAGATCTCTGTTCCGCTTTCGATTTTGCATACAACGCCGATCGCAGGATTGCATCTTTACCATAATATGTATACTTGGATAAATAATTAATTTGAAATATATGACGGTAAACAAAACAAGCAATTTCACCAAGAACTATGCTAAATAAATTGTTGTTTTGATACAGGCAACACAATAAAAGAATGTCGCAGCTAACATCTAAAAACAAATCGTTATATTAAAAATATTATTCTATATATATTGTAGAATGTGAAGTTTAATAAAGTAAAACTATTGGAAAAGTATTGTCATCAATCGATAATAATAATTAATAGTATTGGATTTCTTAGTTTGAGTGCACTGTGATGTCTAGGTTTCATTCGACGTGGGTCAAAAAATAAACCAAAACTTAACTTACTTACTTCACCATCCTGTGAGGATCATAATATGGCCTTTCACCGAGTTAAGGTTGTATTAAAATTTTGTTTTTACGATAAATGAATATAAGCTACTTAATCAACCTGTTAGGTCCATACTTTGGGTCCCAACACACATTGAAAAACAACGTGTGAAGTAGTCTGACCCGGGATTCGAACTCGTAAAACACTAACACATTATAAGCCGACACGTTACTGTTAGGCCATCATAGTTGAACCTAACACAACAGTGTTTATTACTAATTTTATTTTATATATTTATATAAAATAAAATTTTATATATATATTTTATAGTGGAACAACTTAACCTGGAAATTGCGCAGATTGTGATTACTTCTACTGCGCACGATTTACATATGGTAAATTTTATTATTGTTACAATTATTATTTCCGAGTGCTCTAAGATGAAGCCTATTGCATCGTTTTCTCTCGCTCGGCGTCGCTCTAACTACGTTATATTTTCCGTCATAACTATCGAACTTCATGCTTATGTGGTATGTTTATAATTTATTTTCATGTTCCATGTCGAATTAAATAAGGCGCAAGCTGCATATTATCACATCAAACTAAAAGTAGAAAAAATGGTAGCATTGTTATACTTAATGCAGAAAAATCAATTTACCTACTCTGGAAACGTGATTTATTTAAAACACAAAGCATAATTGTATAGGTACACACTGGTACCTACAGTTTGGCCTTTATTAGTTTATAATATTACTTACAAAAAAGTAGGATGTATTTATCAAGTTAGTCATTAATCATTAAATTACTTACAATATTCGGTTTTAAGTGTAGCATATGGGTTTCCGTAGAGTGCAAGTTATTATAGCATTACCACACTCAATTATCTATAATACATTTAGAATAATACCTATATTAATTACTAGATGATGAAAATATTATCTACAATTCTACACAATTAACTCTTCTACACCATGGCAGCTTATTATCGCACCACGATAAATAAAAACATGAATAGGTAGTTTCATTCAGTGACGTCCCTAGACAAAATGCCGCCCCTAGGCAGCGCCAAAATGCCGACCCATTTTTTTATACAGTACCTATTTTTCATTATTCTTTCATGACTAAAATATCTAAGAAATGTGTTGTATAGATACATTACCGACAAAATAACTACCTACTAAATCAAATTTAAATGCCATCTCTGCTCCAATAGAAATATTGTGAGTCTACGGTTTCAGATACATTTAAAAATACACCTGACAACTTCCAAAATTCGCGAGTGACTGGCAAAAATATTTGGATAAAATTAGGCAAGTGTGTACCTACCTATAATTCAAAAATCTCCACGTGTCATTGCTGGTCATCAAGGACGTCACCTCCAAGGACAACGGAAGTAAACTAGACATCGCGAACCCAAAACTAAATCATGTATGTTAATTAATACATTTTGTTTCCAACCAGTGAGCTGATTTTTTAATTAAAGGATATTTCCGTTATTACTAAGTTTAGGTAGCTATTTCTATATATACCCAACGATTGTCCTCGATTTGCGCCCTTCGAGTAACTGCCGCCCCCCAAGCGACGCTTAATCTGCCTACCCCCACGGGACGCCACTGGTTTCATTAAAAAGATAGGTATTATGTACTCATATCCATTGGCTTGACACATATAACGATAAGTAGTAACTATTCGAAAATTTAAAAAGATTTTAAGTAAGTATATTATTTTAAAATTTGCAATATAAAAGAGAATTTCTAAAACAAAACAAGTATGTCATTTCATTCACTAATTTATAACTAAATAATCTCGCCATAGAGCTACGCAGCACAAAATAATTACAAAGAAGTCAATCGTATATTATTGTTCGTCACTGAATTGTGTTGAGATCAAAAAGAAAACTGCTAGGTAGGTAAGTAATCACTAATCAGTAATCACAGACAAAAAAACTCATGCTCTATGGATTTCAACTCATTAAAAAATAATACATAATATTTTGAAGTAACGATCAATTGTCAAAACTTTCGTTAGTCATATAAATTGAAATCGAACAAGCCATCAAAAGAGATGGTAAATTATTTCTACGTTAGCGATTCTTCGTTTGGAATTGTATTATCGAAATGAGATGGAATCACTTTTCCGAGAAATTATTCCCGCTGAAATTGCAATTATATTTATTTATACACCAGAAAAATCACATCACGGATGCAATAGGCAATCGAGATTGAAATTTGGTTTCATTAGTGTTCAGTGGGATTAAAATACATACCTATAACGATAATTTAATTGTGTACTGCTGCACGTAGGTAGTAGAAAGCATTCGCAAAAAAAAATCACAAATAGATATGTAGTACCTACTATTTTTAATTCGTTTAAATTAGTATGTAAGATGAACATATTCGTTACATGTGTTTTGATGGAGAGATAAATTATTATTGATCTACAAAAAAGTCCAGCACATTATTAATAACGTTTACTTATTTAAATATTACATGAAGGGTTCTCGCAGATACCTTGTCTCCTCAGATAGTACGACGAGGTGTATTATTAGTTTTGAGCTAATCGTGGGTAAAGACTGGGATCAAAATTCATGATGTACCTACGTGTTTTGGAAACGGCACGATTAAAGTTCGCAAATGCTCTGCAGAATCTACAAAATTAATAAGGCTCTCAATTATAATTATATTACATATATTATAGTAATGAATGCAACAAAAAAACTTGTAATGAATTCATTTTTACGACTAATGTTTACGTATATTGTTATGCGGACCACTGAAAATAGGAGAAACGTTTTGTTGACCACTGACAGAAATAAAAAATATAATATATATATTGTTACTGGGCGTCTTACGTGGGCGAAGTAAGCGAAGCGTTGAGCGGCGCGCGCAACTCAAACGAATAACCGTGGACAAAGTAGACGTAGACAAAGTCTTTTTTTGGTTATACGTTTATACGGTTATACGTTTGAGTTGCGCTTACCTAAGACGAGCCGTAACGTTTAATAACGTTTGATTGAGGTTTATTTCGTCACGTAAAAACATTTATCTATTTTAAGGACAAAAAACACAATGCACAAATACTTGCACCGGATGCACGGGTTTTGAAGATTTTATTGAAATTTTTAGCATAGGCATTTGGGCGCCAAAAATTCGCGGACCACCAGAAAATTTCTGCTGACCGTCGGTTGAGAAACACTGTGCTGGAGCACGATTAAAACACGATGAGAAACATATGCAGTCAGTCTCGGTACCCGTATATTTTTGGGGTTTCCAAATTATATACCTACCTAAATATGTCAAATATTTATACCATAATTCATGCTTGTATAGAAAACAATAAAGATGTGTGTGTGCTGTTTTCAAACAACCCATATGGTAAACGAGAAGAGCAATAGGGGAGGCCTTCATCAACCCCGACTAATGATGGTGATTACTAAACCTACGTACTTATCACTTTTTTTATTATGTAATCATCTGACACAAATGATTGAAGTCATTTAAAATTCTATATTTTTTACAATCGATAGATCATCTTCGCGTAGATAGGTATCGGCTTGAGTCATTTTTTAAATACTGAATCACGACATAGGTATTTCTGGCAATTCAAAAAGGATGTTTAGATTTAGATAAATAAGCCGTCATATAAATATTTATAAAATATAATATGCCGATCTAGACATAACTCTTCGATATATTGAATTGGCCACGTATTGGAGGTAGTAGGTATATCTTATGGTTATGGTTATGAATATGATTTATCTAATTCTATTTCGACCACTGCAACTTTTATGGTACCATCTTTGGAAAGTCGACGTTCTATATCTGATCAATATTTTCTTTTTAAAATTATCAATGGTTTTGTTGACTCGCCAAATTCACTCGAAAGGGTACCCACCATTCCATTGCCCATAAAGATTTACGCGAAACCAAACTTAGTACCATGTCAGTCGTAGCGATTCTAATTATACACAAAACTCTCTTATTCGGCGTTCCTGTTTAAATAAATTATAATATGTATTTCTCCACCGTCGATCCTTTTAATAATTCACATATTTCATTTAAACGCGCTATCTCCAAAATTTTGTATCTATAAATAGATATATATACTTATATATATATTTTTATGTTACTTTTTTAATTATTTATTCTTCATTCATTCTTCCTCATTTTTCTCATGTAATTTTCTTTTGTAATTTCTTTATATTTATGTTATTCTTACTCTCTATCTTGTTAGGCTTAACTATATTATTATAATGTATACATGGAAACTTTGCTGGTTGCAATAACTTTTCATTGCTATATTTAAAATTTTTGTAATCAATATGTAACTGTTTGTTTCCTTAACAAATAAAATTAAAAAAAATAAAAAATATCTTATATTATTATGTATGCATATGAATAACGCGTGGCCAATGACCAGTCTGTTGGAATCAGAGGTGGATATGAAACTGGCACCGAACCGTGAAACAAATTGATTATTATAGAATTGGAACCGTTGATTCCCAATTGGAACACCTTAAAAAGTCATGGTTCCTTTTATCGTAAAAGTAAGGAGGATTCCTGAGTCACAAGTGATTGTACCATCCATATTAATATGTTTATTTTGATTATTATTTTTGTATGTAATCTTCTCAGTCTATCTTTTATCTTCACGGTGCGCCGTTAATTGTTTACATGCAAATTTGTGTTAGGAATGTTGGGCTTATAGACCAATAATTCTATACAATTTATAAGTGTCGATAATTCCTCACGTTATAATACTTTCATTACTTACGGGTGGAATAGTTTACATTGCAATATTTTATTGTTTGTGAACTTTGGTATTTAAAAAATATAACAAGATAAACAATAAAACAGCAATTATTTAGTAAGCATTGGTATAATAATAATACGTAAATATTGTATACCGGTATGATAAATCTATGCATATTAGTAATTAATTTTATAGGACAGACTAAACTAAAATTCTACAAGATAATCAATGTTACATTATTATTTACAATAGCAATACATAATAAGTAATGTTAACATTTTATAGAGTGAAGTAAACTAACCAGTTATTGATATTGAGCAGGTAAGTAAAGATAAACACAAACTAAACTATTAAAATTTAACAAGAATCCACTACTTTCGCAAACACTTCAATGAAAGTGAAATTTTATCGCAGTCGGTTGGATAGGATGTGTATATTATTATTATAACATCGACATATATAGAAATAAGTTTAATATATACCTACATAAATAATACATAATTACAAGATAAAAAGAACTTTTCATATACAGCATTTTTAAATTTTCTGTTGAATCATATAAACTTGACTTGACTAGCTTAAACGATCAAAAATTTATACTTGATAGAAATAATACTGAAATGTCATTTTGACATTTCAAATTGATTTCTATAGTAAAGCACGTATATATTAATAATTTAGTTGCTAGGACCCCAGACCCCTAGCAACCAATAACAGTGGATTGGATTACGAATTTCTTCCGAAATAACTTTTCATACAAAATAGAATTTACTGAAAATTAATTCAATTCTACTTAAAGATGGCTAAAAGTATTTAAAAAATGCATTGGCATCGTGTTCTGATGTTTCAGAACCAGAAAGTTTTCCAAAAGTTTCAAATGTCTAGCTAGTCGGGAAGTTAGTTAAAAATCGATTGCAAGATTTGTACCGGACAAATAAGAATACGAGCTAAGAAAAACGTTGTAAAAAAACGTTGTAGAACATTTTTAAAAGATGAGCATTTTACACAATCTGAATTGCAAACTGGCAAAATAACTACTGTTTTAACACTCAATGCTCAATGGTGTTATCCAAGCCTCTGAGCGCTACGGGCCTCTACTCTACGTAGGTAGGTACGTAAAACCATCACTATAAGATACTTAATTCTTCTTCTCGGCCACCGTTAGAGCAATGTTTGCTTTATTGTCTGCTACACAACAGTTTGGTGGAGCTGCAGTCGTACTAACCACAAAGGTTCTTAAGCCACGAAATACGATGTCGTCTTCTGCTATGTTAACCATTGATTTTTTCCTTGGATAACGAGTTGGGGTTAACTTCTCATAATGTGGTCAACATACTGTAGATTTCTGGTTTTGATGTTACGCAGAACTTCTCGGCCGATTTCCATTTCTTTGAAGACAACATGTTTTGTTAGTCTATCAGTCGGTCCGACCCTCGGTTAGACCAGTCGGGCATTTGCGCCGTAAAATACCTTTCAAAAACTTTGCGGTATTTTACGGCGGGCGAGAAGGTCTTTTCTCATCGAAAATTGACCGAAAGCAGGAATCACGCACACTTCAATGCACGCCAACCAAGGTCTTAGGAAGTTGCTTCTAGGACAATCTCAGCACAACTTTGAAGCGTGCCTAACGTTCGTTACGCCACAGTATACGCCTGCCTAAAAGGTGTGGAAACGTGGCGGGTAGTGGAGGGAAAAGCAAGTACATAAATATTAGTTCAAGGAATTTTGAGGGTACGTCTATATAGCGACATCTCGAAAGCCTATTTCGCTCCGTGATATCTCCTAGAGACCGACAAATTTAACGTGAGGCTCCGCTGCATAGCGCTCGCTATCTCTCTCTTGTTTAGCCTCCACGCGATGTTGCCAACCGTACTATAATTATAGTATTTGTACTATAATTTTGGTCCGCGTACTATGTACGATATAAAACAGGTATAGTACGCCCAAAATACTATAATTTTGAATATCGGAAAAAATATGTAAATTTCAATATTTTCGTTCGATAAATTGGTGCCAAGTACTATAATTTCTAATATTACTATAATTACCATACTTAATATAATTACTAAGATTTGGAAAACTTTGAAAAAAATTGCTCGAAAAACGTAAAAAAATCCCTTGACTTTGGTTTAAAATGAAATTTCTTGAATTCTTCGGTAAGCATTTTTGGTCGGAAGAGGTACCTAAATAAAAAGGAGTCTCGGAGTTTCTCAAATTCTCTGTTATTTTTTTTTCTGAAAAACAAAAAACCTGTACATTTTCAACAGATGACAACGCGTACTATATTTTTTTCCCCAAATACCTACTATAATTTTGGAGGCTCTGTACTATAATTCTACTTTGAAAAGATGGCAACACTGCCTCCACGAGCCCTTGACATAGAAACTATTGGCATAACTAATAATTATACGCATGTCTCAGGTCTCAATAATGTAGACATTGTAGACATTAAAATTGTTTTTGTAAAAATATTTCAGTTGCATGTTTATAATAATTGTATTGCCAAATAAGACAGAAGTAGAAAATAATCGTTAATAAAATTCGTCTATTACTTTTGCTGTGTTGATAATAATTATTATTACGTTGCCAGTGTGAAAAAAACGTGAGAAATTTACACGTAAGGCAATAAAATGCGAGTGATACTTACAATTTTTAAAATTATTGCTATTTAATTTTCTTAGAAAATATTTGAAATAATTTGATACCCGCCGGCGAAAACATTTCAATTATAATTTTTTTAATCATTGTAATGCAACATTCAAACAGTACGTTTTTATTATTATTTTGAAAACAAAATTAATTGTGTAACAATATAGCGTGAGAACTGATTAAATATTATGAATTCCTATTACCAAACCATATTTTAATATGTAGTACTATTATTCTACATATTACGTGTACCTTATATGTATGTATTTCATTGCAGTGAACAATACAAAGCGGCATGTATTCGTTCATATATTATTATTAGGGCCCGGATTTATATGCTAATGCATGTTTTGTTAGGGTGTATGCACAGCTATGAGAGTTGCACAGAAATCTGTTTTGAAAGACACAGAATCAAAAAATAAAATTTTATTGTGCATATTTCATAAATAACTGCATATTTTAGAGCTTTTGAATTTATAATTTTAGTTTTTTTAAATTATTTTATCGAAATATAACTAAGTTAGGAAGGTAGATAATTTAGATACACTTGCATTTTTAATGCCATCTCCAAGCTGTGAATTTATCAGAAAAAGTGAAGTCAAGTCGGGCACTTTTATTTAAAGTTTGCCCAATCGCCTCTGTGGACGTTGAGAGGTCGTTTTCCGCATATAAACAAAATACTGACAGATACCTATGCGGAAAAATGTAATGCCAGAGCATAATGAAAAAAATATTGTAATTTTTTTTTCAGGCAAAAATCAGAAAATAGTACCTACTTATTTAAGAATAGTTAAGTGTCGTTTTTATTTTTTAATTTAAGTATGTTAGGTTTACATTGCATTTATTATTCAATTATTTGTACTTGTGAAAAAACTATTTTGAAAATTGTAATTGATTAACTTTATATTCATTGTCTGTGTTCTTTTGTTCTGCTATCGTATTATGTTGAAAAATTATTAACTAAATTTTTTGTCAGTAATGTTGGGTAAAGTGGGTATTTACAATTTTTTCTCACAAAAATGACAATTTTTAACTGCATATTTCTTCGGTTTTAGCGCATATTTTATTGATTTTAAGTGCATATGTGCATACATATTATAATCATGTTTTTGTTGCATATAAATCCGCTCCCTAATTATTATTTCCGGTAGGTAGCAAGAAAATTGATTCCGAAAATATAAAATAGATTTGTACACGAACAATGTGTATACTATTATGTACCCTACTTACTTAAATAATTATTATCATTTTTCAATGATAATTTACGGTGGGAAAACAGATATTATTAGGCGCCTGCAAAACGTACATACTGTCCTTTTTTTTACAGTTCACTCAATTTGCAATAAATACGAGAATTTAATAAGTAAGTATATAAATTGTTTTTACTTTTTTCGACATGTCGTCAATTAATTTTATTCCTGACATACCGGGCGTTGATTGCAATACAATACCACCTTTAGAAATAAAGAACCTCAAAGATTAGGTGACAATCAAAGAAGATAGAGATTTAATCTTGATAATTTTATAGCGCCTGTATACGTGCATGGATTTACCTGCAGCAATAGTGTGTGTTTTAAACTGTCGCGGTAATAACTGTTTACACGTAAAAATTCTGAATGTCTCGCCAATCTCATTCTCTAAAGCAGGGGGGGGCAAACTTTTTGGATGGAGGGCCAAATTCAAGAATTCAAAATGAGTGGCGGGCCGCAAGTAAAATACCATTTTTAGATATACACTATTTATTATCACGAAAAATAAACATTACAAAAAAAATAATTAGAAGAACGAAACTGTTTTTTTTAACATTTTTTAAATTCAGGTGTTAATTTTGTAGTTGATATTCTCAAAACTGCTTGTAAATGGGCATCGGAGATATTTGATCGTAAAGAATTTTTATTGAGGTTCATGATCGAAAATGTTTGTTCACATATAGATATAGGTTGATCCAAAAATAACGAACATTTTTCTTGCATAATCTTTAAGTTGGTCGAATTTGTCTGAATTAAGGGCTTTGTAAAATTTGGAGATTTCTTCACGACGATGCAATTCTCTTAAATCAGTGTCACACTGCAGATCAATAATCTTAAGTTGTAGCTCTGTCGGTACACCATGCCCCCCACATCTTGACGCGGGCCCCGAAGCCAGGGTCTTGGGCGGGCCCCCTACCTATCGCTATGGTTAAAGGCAGTCTGACGCTCTCCAGTATTGTTTTTCAAATGGTGTTCGAGGTCAAATAAAATTCAGTGTAATTTAGCGATTTTTTAACACAGTATTTCTCAACACGTCCCAACAACTATATGTTTTAAAATGGTAATAAGTTAGAAGTAAGCTTTTAGTACTAGAGTAAGTAGACTTTTTTTTGCTATTAGAGCAAAATTAAGATGTGTGTTTATCTCATTTATCTGGTCGACCCGTCACGCTGGGCCCCCCCTGAGCCCGGGCCCCTAGGCTAGAGCCCTGTCAGCTCCCCCCTTGTGGGGGCCATGCGGTACACTATCAATATCTATTGAAAATGGATTGCGTACTATTGCTAAACTTGTCTCAATTTTTTGGAAGTCACCAAATCTTTGTGAAAAATCGTCATTCAGAGCTTTAATAATTTTACCATATTATTCAAATTTATATTCTGGTATATTCAGCAACTTCAAAGTTGGAAAGTGGTCCACGTTGTTATTCGATATTTGTCGAAGGATTAACTTGAGTTTTAATTGAAATCCAATCAAACTTTTTACCATATCATGGGCATATATTTTTTTTCCTTGCAACGCGGAGTTAAAAGTATTTAAATATGTCACGATGTTCAACGTCGAAAATATTGGTTACATAGTGTGAGACGAGACGCAAGGAAGACGTACCTACTGAGATAACACATTTACGAAACAACAAATTCTTCAAATTTTAATCTATTGTCAATATTTCTTAAAAAATTATAAAAAAGTTATTCGTAATCAGAAGTACAATTAATGATGGCGGGCCGCAAAAAAATACCCGGCGGGCCACATGCGGCCCGCGGGCCGCAGTTTGCCCCCCCCCTGCTCTAAAGAGTAAGCGAGACGCGATGTTGTCATTTTATAGTACTATTTGACAGGTGATGAAAATCAGTTAACCTCAAAAATCTGTCCCTGTGCGGTGTAGTTCGTTTTTTTATTGGTAGGTTCGCCACTATCGTTATACTACTAACTGTCACGTGAAAATTCAGAAGCTTCCAAAGTTTTTTGATTCGTGCATGCAAATGCATGCAATCTTGCAACTTGCATGATGATGATATTAATATGTTTACATGTACATTTTCTTGTTATGGCCGCGATAATAATATGTACTGTCAGCAGTAAATCCATGCACGTGTGAAGGGGTATTATTGTAAAATTGTAAATTAACAGTAAATAATCATACAAAGATACATAATAAAATACAAATCTAATGCATTTATGACTCTTAAAAGTACATTTTATGATTATTTGAATAAACGGTTAAGTAGGTACCTACATGCTTAGTATTAGATATTATTAATTTAAAACAGTTCCCTATTTTTCAAAGGAATTAACTTAAATTACCAAGGATGTTTCTTGGTAAATAATACAAATTTATAATTATTAAATTATTTTTTTATAAAATAATTTAGTGTTGGTGTCCCTGAACGCAACTGAATTATTGTGGAAAATATTTCGATGAGCCTGGTATGACACAAATCGTTAAAATATGCAAGTGTGCTACAAAAGGTAAACTCAGCAAAATTCCTTTATAAATTCCATACCTATCAAATTTTAAACCTGTTTTATGATAAGTATGCAGGTAGGTACCTACCTACTTCAAAAATTGTTGCAGTGCCTGCGGTGTTCAAGCTCGCAATATATTATTGAAATTATTATTTTTTTATAATAATTATTATGTGCGAAACTACAATGGAATGTAATTTGAAACTTAAATTCAAACCAAAATCAAATACAACCTGTCTTAAACTATGAATACGTACCTACTCGTATATATTAAATAAGAAATATGTAGGTAAAACAGATGAATTGCTAGATAACTGCATGTGTCGGTATAATACACAAGTACCCATTATTATTTTATCAGTATACGGAAAATAGTTGCAATATACCTACCTGGTATGCATATTGTCCAAATTAAGTATATTTACCAATAAATACGTAGGTAATAATTTACATATACTTTGTAATTTACTTAATAGGTATATATCTACAGCACATAACAGCTTACAATGTTATCATCAAATCACTACCACTAAAACAATGAATAATGGGCTACATAAAGTGGTTTGGTAAGCATAATGTATCTAGGTATCTGAACCTACCTACCATTGATGCTACTATATATATACCAACTCGTAATATTGGTTATTTTATTTTGTAAGGTCATAGCTATTATTAGATTAGAATATACAATAAAAGGTATTCAATGAATGCTCAATTATTATGTATTTATTATAGCTATGAATGCTATCTATGATGAATGAACAGTTGATTATAAATTCCTATTTAAGTATATTGTATTAAATACAATTTTATTTTCACAACAATGCCGCACAGCGTAATTAAAACAGTCATTTATGAAGTCATAATCAATATAATATTACCTAATCCGAAAAATTAATATGCGTTTAGGCGCATATTATTTAATAAAAGGCGTTTAATTTCGAAAAATCGATAGGTCGCCACGCATGATCAAAATCTAATAAAAAATACGTAGCTACACATTCTATAATAGGTATGACTTGAAAACCCTTAAACCAAAAATGGGAATATTGTAATTTAAAAATACAAAACTATGTAAAACCTACCAGTTGCGATTGACACACGAAAGCGTCTTTTATCAAAAAATAAATATTGAAAATTGGACTTATCGGTTTTTTTTAAATTGCGCCTCATATCTGTCACAAATGCGTGTGCATTACCAGTTAGCGTTTGCATAATAATTATATATATACAAAAGCGATACATACCACGCTGGCATAGTGTAAATGTAAAACATCAATATTTTTTATCTACTAAATCTAAATTAATCGCTCTTTCTTATCGGTTTTTACGTGCTGAGACAAATGTTTGCGGAATGGTTTTTGAGATATTTTAATATGTTATATTTACAATAGAAGGCATGAAAATGAGAAGTCGAGTAGGTAAGTGTCCTACTACTAAACTGGACCGGGGCACTGCATTTGTTATGGGTTGGAATTATTAAAAGATATTATAAATTATATTTAATGTTGTCCTTTATTTCCGATTTATAACACAAAATCACAAACATATTATTACTGGTATACTAATATAAGGTTGAATATTACTAGGTACAATGTGTGTTTCTTGTTAGAAGTCCGGCTGAAGAGTGTTTTATATACTGGAATACTACTAAAAAGGAACAATAAAGATGATGCAACAAACTTAAGAAATGAACAAGATTTAACATGTAAAAATAATAATGAACTCATTATTTCAGCCGGTCGAATCCACTGGCTGACTCACTAACAGTTACAGAATTTTAATGGCACATAACACATTTATAATATAATATAATACATAAGAAAGGAGACACTGAAGATCTGAAAAACTATCGACCTATTAGTCTACTGCCAATTCTGTATAAGGTTTTCACGAAATTACTCTCAAACCGTCTCGAAACAATTCTAGACGAGAACCAACCAAGAGAGCAAGCCGGATTCAGAAGAGGCTACAGTACTATGGATCATATACAGGTAGTCAGGGAAATCATAGAGCGCTACCAGGAATACAAACTGCCATTATATCTTGGTTTTATAGACTATGAAAAGGCGTTTGATTCCATCAAAAAATTCTCAATTATAGACGCCCTTAGCAACCAAGGAATTTCCAGGCGCTACATAAATATATTGAACAGTATATACAGTGATGCCACAGCATGCGTGAAACTCCACAAACGGTCGTGTAAATTCCCCATTAACAAAGGTGTCCGGCAAGGTGATACCATTTCACCTAAACTATTCACCGCTACTCTTGATGACTTTTTTTTTTTTTTTTTTGTGATTTTACCGAGGCTTTGACTGCGACTCGCTGTCATATCGCCTCTTCTCTTCTAGAAGGGGATCCTTCGATCAGGTCCTCACTCCTATTCTGTTAAATGGCTTTATAGTTATTTTGTCTAGCTCTTCCGTCTTTCTTTCTTTCTTCTTTAGACGCCAGTGTTTTATGCACCAGAATCGCTCTCCTCCGTATCCATCCCTTCTGTATTTTCGATACATCGTGTAATCATTGAATTTCAGATAGTCTAATTCAGACCTCAGCCAAGTCTCTGAGATTAATGCTATTGAAATTTTTTGTCTTATTAAGTAGAGTTCTATATCATCCTTTTTTTGCTTCATACTTCTGGCATTCCATTGTAAAATCCTAATTTGTTTTTTATTATCCATTTTGCTCCAGAACCTCCCCTAGAATTTCCTTTAAGTGTCCTTCTTTGAATTGTTTGCATACCCAGTCCACTGCTTTAATTATTAGTTGTTTAATGATCTGCTGCCAGTCTCCCCCTTTCAGCAAGACTTTCATAATTTCTCCCATCGCGTTAATCTTCCCCTTTGAATTTTTTTTATTTTTTGTAGGCTTTACGCTACTACCTGTAGATATTATTGTTGAGCCTGAAGCTTCTACCACCGCTTCTTCTTTCTTTTTGTTTTCCTTAGTTTTTTGAATTGTTTCGCTTTCATCTCTTCCTACGATTTTTTTTTGTTTTAATATGTCAGCATAGCTATTATTTAACATATTTTTTTTTGCTTCCTTGAAAGGTATGTTCATTTTTTTCATTGCTTCTTTGCAATTCTTTTCCTCTTGCCACTTTGGGCATTTTTGGCTGTTTGCCGCGTGGTTACCTTTGCAATTGATGCACGTAATTTCCTCATTTTTTTCGCAGGTTTTGTGGTTTTCACCACACTTAGGGCACGTTTCTACTGTACGTCCGCAATTGTTCGCGATATGCCCATATCGCCAGCATTTGTAGCATTGCATAACCCTGAATACATACGGTTCTACAGCAAAAGAGACTCCATATATGTAAATTGTTCTCGGCAATATTTTCTCCCCAAATTTAATACTGACTGACGAGGTCTTTGTCAGCTCTCCTGTATCACCTTTTCTTGTCAACCTCTTAAGGTTGATTACTTTTGCATCACTTTTGATTTCCATTTGCAGTTCTTGGAGGTCCATATCAATATCGACTTTTCTTATTACTCCATAAGAGCAGGAGTCATTCTCTTTGGTCACAAAACCGAGATCTTTGAGTTCTCCAGCTTGTTTCACTTTATCTGCTTCTTTTTCGTCTTCTACTTGGATGTACGTCTTTAAATTTTTATTGTAAATTTTCTGTACTTTTACTCCTGCCTTATGCAGCATCTGCGCTATTTTCAATTTTAATGGAATTTTACTTCCCGTCGCTATCATGACGATGTTTTGGTTTCCCTTTGGAGTGACCCCAGAGTCTCTTCTGGGTTTTTTTCCAGAGGTCACCGTCTGCCATTCTTCTTCTTTTTCTCCAACCACTTCCTCTTCATCATCGTTTCTTTTCTTCTTCGTTTTTTTGGTTTCATTCACTTCCATCGTGGTGTTTTCCATTTTATTGCTTTTGCCGTTCACGCGGTCTTGGAATTCGCGCAACAGTGTGAACAAAAAACAGTGTGGACAACCCCTCGCTTCACAGCGTTTGACGCACTCCCCACACAAAGTGCACTATCCGTGCAACAATAAATATTTTTCACTTTTTCTCAAGCACTGGCACTGATTGTCAAAATCACATGGGACCACACATGTTGAGTTTATTGTCAAATTCATTTACAAACAATATTATTTTTGTTGTATCCCGTATTTATAACCGTTCGCGAGTAACCAGGCGAATAGCGTCCCGAATACGCAAGCGAAGTTGTACAACCTCACTCCACCGCTGTTGGCTTCCGACTGCGTCTTGATGACTTATTTAGGAAACTTGATTGGGAGGAAAAAGGTGTTCCAATTAACGGAGAGCACCTCAGTCACCTGCGCTTTGCAGATGATATTGTTATACTCTCACAAGACCCGAAAGACCTCCAAGGTAGAATGCAAGAACTCGCGGATGTCAGTCAAACGGTCGGTCTATAGATAAATGTCTCAAAGACAAAAGTGATGAGGAACTGTTTTTCGGACCCTGCGATTATCTGTATTTCTGGCACCCAACTCGAACAAGTCAGCAGCTACATCTATCTCGGACAGCAGGTGTCCATAGACGGAAGCATGCACGATGAAATTGCTCGAAGAACAAAGCTGGGATGGAGTGCTTTCGGATGTCTGAATAGTATCTTCAAGAGTGACCTACCATTATGTCTTAAGCGTAGGGTGTTCAACCAATGTGTGCTACCCGTGCTCACGTATGGCTGCGAGACGTGGACCCTCAACACGAGAGATGTCCAAAAGTTAAGAGTCACACAGCGAGGCATGGAGAGGTGCATGTTGGGCATCACGCGAAAGGACCGTAAGAGAAACGAATGGGTTAGGAAGCAGACAAGAGTACGCGATGTAATACACGTTGCCAAACAGCTGAAATGGAGATGGGCGGGGCACATTGCTCGCCGAAAGGACGGCCGCTGGACAAATGCCGTCATCCAATGGTACCCAAGGGGTACGAAACGGCCACAGGGTCGCCCTAAAAGCCGCTGGATTGACGAACTGGTAAAGTTCGGCGGAAATACGTGGCAGCGAACGACACAGGACCGAGAGAGTTGGAGAAAGCTTGGGGAGGCCTTCATCCAGCAGTGGATTGACCCCGGCTGATGATGATGATGATATAAACATAAAGTCGCAGCATAACCGGAAACGGATATACATCATGGTAACTAGTCCGGGAAAATTGCAATATAAATTATAATGTCTCGTTTAGCGTTGCCAACTTAGCGCTTTACTTGCCAGATCCAGATTTTTTAATAATCATGCTTCTAGCTTGCAAAATCCGTATCTGACGTATAGCGTAAAATATAAAGTTTTTCGATAGCACAAAAAACTTATAACTTTTAATAAAAATGCTATAAAAAATGTTTGAAAAACAACATGTTGGCCTTGTATACCTTATATAATGCAACATTCTTCGATCTATATTGCAAATTGTCGTGAAAACAATGTTGATAATTATTACGAAATGCTGATTGGTAATTTTTTTTTTAATTTTGAAAAAATCTTGCAAATTTTTTGTGATTTTTGACAGTATTCATCACTCATCTCGGTGTTTTATCTTATAAGTGAATCAAGAACGGAACCGTTTCACATAATATTATGCATCGATGTACTGCGATATACTTACATAGTACTATAGTCGACATAAAACTTTTGATACGAGTATTTCATTTGACATGACTTTAACACCCCGTGAAAGTTTTATATTATAACTAGGCTTAGGATTTTTAGGTGCTAAAAAATGAATAATAGGTACCTAAAATATGTAGATATAGTTGGAAAATATGTTAATAAAATTTCATAATTGTGTGGTAAAAAACAAAAATAGGTGCTAAAAATTTAAGTGTTACAATAAATCATAGTATATTATACTCCAACAGTTTAATTTATTATTTATTCGCAAACAGAAAACGCTTTATCACAATAAATAATAAAATAATGCTTAAAATTTTCGAAATTGAATCTTTGACGATTTTTTGATCATAGCAAATTTTTTACACATGGAAAAACTTCTTTCCACTTCTACAGATGTTATTATTGCGTATATAAATTAAACTATTTCTGAAGTAGAAAAAATTGAAACATCTGAGGCATCTGATGGATTTTCCAAAACAGCTTTATTCTGCAGCGTTTGAAGAATATTTTTATTTAAAACACTATTTAATTTTGTACTTATTTTTATTCCAATTGGTCCAGGAACATTATTTTTTTATTTTAGCAGCAGTATTGTTTGTTTAAAATATTAATTTGCTCCACTACTTAGTGACTTTGTAGATGATTCTAACATTTCAATTGTGCTTACTAGTGTTATGTATTGTGTTAATTAATTTTGTGTTTATGTGAAAATATGTGCTTAAACCTAAAATATGTAAAAATATGTAATTATCCCAAAATATTTAAAAATAGGTGCTAACAAATAGGGCTTAAATGTTTTAAAATTGTCTGAAACAGATAGATATTTTTGATATTTTGTTGTGGGGCCACTCAAAAAAATATATTTAAATACCTAAGAATCCTAAGCCTAATTATAACTAAATGAAAGTCTAATAATTACATAGCTACCAATTATATCTATATATCTATCAAAGGTAACATTTAAAGGCGATATGACAGCAAAGATAAAAACTAGAGTGATGAACTCATGTCTCCAACCATGCTTAACTTATGCCTGTCAGACCTGGAGATACTCTAGCATAGTAAAGAACAAAATCACCAGCTGCCAACGCGGTATGGAACGTAGTATGCTAAATATCAACAAAAGACAAAAAATAAGACACACAAAAATAAAAAATATTTCAAAAGCCACAGACGCTCTAATCCATGCTCAAAGGCTTAAATGGAAATGGGCGGGTTATGTAGCGCGACTACAAGATGAGAGGTGGACAAAAATAATTACTTCATGGAACGGCCCAAAAGGGAAACGCTATAGAGGAAGACCCCATGCGAGATGGCAAGACGACATCATAAAGACAGCGGGCCCAAATTGGCTACAAATAGCCAAAAACAGTCCAGTGGGACTCTTTGGAGGAGGCCTTCACCCGAAGAGGGGTTCTTACAAACCAAACAAACTAATTATATATCACTGTTTAATTTATAAACATTATCTAATAATATTATATACAAAATAAAACATCTTAATATATATATTATGTATTATACAAAATATAAAAAATAATAATAATTAATATTACATAAACAATCATAGATAGATATATATATACATAATAGATATATTCATAGGTTATATATAATATATTCATTAGATATAGTCAATTAACTGTCAAATAAATAAAAAAATAATTTAGATCGATAAATGTTATTGTGGCTACGTAAACGAAAGAATAGGTAATAATTTCTTATATAACAAGCCATATAAGGAATAGCAGAATATTTGAATAATTTTATGGTATAATTTCACACCGCATCTTGCATAAAAATGCAATGCGAATAGGAGAGAAAAAAACTCCTCACAATTTTTATAATACGCAATGTTATGTAGATGCGTGGCATAATGATGTGCATTAAATTTCAATACTTACACATATTCATAAGAAGAGCATGTCGCGCACGCCGCCGAACCGGTTCGCGAAGCATTTTTTGCATATTCTTTAGTGAAAACGCAAGTTGGCTGAATCGTTTATGTCACGATTTGTTACCATTATTTTGCAATATTATAAAAAAAATACAAAAACAACAACACGCAATATTGCGATATCAAAAAAATACGTATCAACGATAATTTGAGGGGCTAAAGACGCTGGGGTACACGTGACAAGTAAGATACTAATTATTATTTACGCCACTAGATAACTACACATATTTTTATATAACTGTTTTTTTATATATTCATTGTTAAAATATTTTTCTATTGTTTATATATTTCTTGACATATTCTGAACACCAACTTGTGATTTGTAAATGTGCATGTAAATATATAATACGAGCAAGATAAAAAGAATTTTTTATATACCACGTTTTTAAATTTTCTGTTGAATCATATAAACTTGATAATTCTATGTATTAATACAAACTTTTTATTGTACTTGATAAAAATACTGAATAAATATTACAGAATACAGAAATGTCATTTTGGCATTTCATATTGATTTCCATAGTAACGCACGTATATATCAATAATTTAGTTGCTAGGACCCATTTAGCAACCAATAATAGTGAGTAGTAAATATTACTTTTAACGATTTTTTTCCGAAACATACAAAACAGAATTAACTGAAAATTAATTCAATTCTGCTTAAAGATGGCCAAAAGTATCAAGCATTGTCGCCGTGTTCTGATATATTCTAAAAGTGTCAAATATCCAGCTAGTCGGGAAGTTAGTTAAAAATCTTGGACAAACAAGAAAATATTTGTACTGCACAAGAAAAAATCTGTACCGGACAAACAAGAATACGAGCTAATAAAAACGTGGTAAAAGGAATGAATTTATCACTTTATTGGTGGATATTGGAATAATTTTAATTGTACTCGGAAAAAGGATACGCGTGTGGAACTGCTTTTAATGTAATGTTATAATATAATATGTAGTACCCCTAGGTGTAAGCTAATTTGAGCATAATTCGTACACTCATTAGAGCACAGCGGCGACAATATTATTAGTGCAATATAATATAGGTATAGTGGAACGACTTAACCTCGAAATTGCGCAGATTGCAATTTCTTCTACTGCGCACGAATTACGTAGAGTAAGTTTGATTATTGTTACCGATATTATTTCCGACTGCTCTTACATGAAGCCTATTGCATCGTTTTCTCTCGCTCGGCGTCGCTCTAACTACGTTATATAGCTGTCTGTCAAATTTGGCGAAATTCACGCTAATGTGGTATGTTTACAACCATGTGATTTATTCATTAGTAACATTGATTTCCTCCACGACCTCCCTATGAATGAAGGAAGTGTTTTATGTTCATAGAAATGTATAGTTTTAGCCTCGCTTGTATCACCTGTCTAATTATTATAATAATTAATTTTGCGACCCTAAAACACTAACAAACAAAATAATGTCAATATTTTCTATTAGCCTTATTTGGATTATGTCTAAAAAAGTTATGAAGTCAAATTACTCAACCATGCACTAAAACTTCTTACGTCCTCACTCTTCAGTAGGGATTCCAATCCCGGGATCCCGAACTATTTTCGATACCTATGAATCCCGGGATTGGTGAACATAATCTAGAAGATTTCGGGATTGATTTTTTTATCAATTTTTATGGAAAATAAAATAAAAACGAAAATATAACAGAAAAAAGACTTTTAATAACAAATAACTAAATTAGAAATAAACTGAGTTTGAGTGAAGTTTGATTTATACCCATATGTAAGTTGCCGATTCATTTTATTTTTTCACATAAATTAATAAAAATGCGAAAGATTGGAAAAAACAATGCTTCGCACTATTAACAAAGTAAATCCACCATGATCTCATAATTTTTACGGCAGTTTCATATTTGGCTGACTAATTAGATTTATGAAGCGGAAAGGCCATAACCACGATTTGCTTTACTATTTTAAATCTCGCTAACCCATTCATTAAGTCTTTACTATCAGAAACAGCAATCTCATATTAAATTCACATTATTATTTATATTATAATATTATTTACTCCATTAAACTTATGTATTTTCAAGATTGAACGTACACAATATTAACAATAAAAATGTCTTAAATAGTATTAATTATAAGTACTAGATTTATTTTTGACCGATTTTATCAATGATATTTGTAAATATAAAAAAATTATATTAACTATGGAAAAAATGCCAATCCTGGGACCAGTCCCGGAATCCCGGGATTGTCAAATTGTAATCCTGAAATACCGGGATCAGAATTTTGGCTCGGGATTGGATTCCCTACTCCTCAGTAACGTATGATTCATCATTAATTTTATAGTATTATTGTAGGTACACCGTGTTTGCGCTAAATATCCAAAACTTAAAGTACCTAACAAAAATGCTAAAAAGAAATATAATATTTCATAATAGACAAGAAGACTGTCACAGCATTTTGATACAATAATTGCCATGTGGACAGAGTTACTACCTAGTAAGGATTAAAATAAATAATAATGTGGTAGCATAATACGGTGTTATGCAGTTAAACGACTGCAATAAGTGAGTATTTAGAAAACACCTAACAAAATAGCAGATAATCGAGAAGTCGTCAGAAAACGTATAAAAACGTAAAACTGTTTTATGACGTCACTCAAAATGCAACGGCGCAGTCTCCATTGCAATTTTACCCTTGCTTTATTCAGATAATCTTCATTTTTATAAACGGTGTTACGCAATTAAATTTATTTTACCGCTGGGTTTATTTTACTGTTTACTAAAAAATACACACTATTTTAACTGCCTACTATAAACATTACAAATAGTAACTGCCAAATATATAACATTAAAAAAGCATAAAACTATACTTCAAATACAATATTTGTATTAATTAATAACTCCATATTAACATTTAGATTATTTAGAAGATATTAGATATAGGTACGAGTTCTGCATAAATACGTGGTAACGTAATGCACAGGACCTAGACGAGTGGAATCAGATTGGAGATGCCTCCATCCATCAAAGAATAGATCCGGGCTGATGTCATAATAATATTCCCTATCTAACATATAAACACTGGACAAAACATCTAGGTATCTATAATTATAAATTATAAACCTGACTTCTTTATTGATATATTTGTATAAAATACGTTAAACGTCATATACCTACCCAGTAAAAAGTAAAAGTTGTACATAATGTGCGTGTTTACAAAATAATTTAAATATGAATAAAAAGATCATACCACTGTTCCAGGTGGAATTTCTGCTCCGTAATGGAAGCGATGTGACGATATCCCAGATAGTGCACAAAACTTTTAAACAGAACTGTTTGAATTTGGAACTGTCAAAATCACGCACCTGTTTCGTTGATATAACTGCAATATTATTATTGTTCAAAAACGTTCCAATTCAGAGAGCGAACGCAACCGCGCGACCCAACGGCTTCTAGTTACTGAAACTGAATACCTACTACTGCTAAAATAGAGATTGGAAACGTGCGCCGCTCGCTGAATACTAGTTATCAACATTTATGATTGCAAGTTCTGAGCAGATGGATAAAACTGTAGGTAAGTATGATTACCATAAAACAATTGTATTTATAAGCGTAATCATTCGAACGGTAAGGAAATATAAGACTTCCAAAATTAGTGTATATTGGATACTATAATGAATATATATGTGCAACGCTCACCATACTTTATCTTAATGTTATGTATTGAATTCTACGTGAAGTATTATTATTTGCCATAGTAATAGTGTGGTTACTATTGTCGTAGAGTATAAACGTAAACAATAAATGAAGAAAATTACCATTCATTTGATAATTAGGTACCTACATAACAATCCATTTTATAAAATAATAATAAGTAAGTATAAAATATATTAAATTATACAGGTCGGTTTATTAATCAATAAGCAGAAGCTTTTTAGCTAGGGGACGTCCATATCAACTTTTTAAAAGTAATTTTACTTAAATTAATAGTTTCCGAAGTATTGAAGAAGAAAATATACATTAAGTAGAAACTACAACAATATGCAACACTCACTCGGTACATATACAATTTAATAAAGTATTGTAACTTGATGTGATACAGTACACTAGAGATGATGCCACAAAAAATGCACATATCAATAGTGTCTCCGGGAAGGGTTATCAATTTTTGCACAAATTGAAAAATAAATGAGAATAATAATATGTAATCGAGATCGAAGATGCTGAATTATTACTCTAATAATACCATGGTAGCTTTTGCATTAAGGTAGGCGAATTTTAACACATTTTATACGGTTTTGCGCTGCCGGTGGAATCATGCACAGACACAAAAAATGTTCAAATCGACCAAAACAACAAAAGTGCGTTGATGTTGCACCTCACATGTAAACAAAAGTAAACTATTGGCTATGTCGCGGTTAGGAGTGCAAAACTCGATTAGGTAGTAGGTACATAGTATGCTATTATTATTTCTCCAATGAGATTCTAATTAGAATCTCGTATAGATTTAAATCGTATAAAACTGTAAACGTAAATAAACACAATATAGCCGGTCAATAATTATTACCCGCGTGGTAGATTTATTTATAACCATATTAAAAGAACTTTTGGGTCGGTTAGGTTACCTACAATATATTGAAGAAAATTATAATCGTCATGATTTCCCAACAAATACTGTTTCATAATCCGGATTTAGCTATATCCTTCATAATTTTTAATAATTCTACTTTACAGCCAATTAAAAAAGTTATACTTGTGGATTTTTATTTTTATGCATTTTTGAACAATTGTATTATAACGACAATATATCTGAGACGCTTCTGCAGTTTTTTTGACATATTGTCCGACGCGGAGCGGACAACTTGGAGAGAATGGTGGTTTTGCGTTGCATCCTGGGAAGGCGAAACAGAGAAAGAGCGTCGGCGCACTGGAGCTACCAAGTGAAGGAGCTGACTGGGGACAGGATTCATTCTGCTCTGAGAGAAGCGGAAGATCGAGGGGGGTGGACAGTCTTGGTCGTTCAAAGGATGGCAAAATTCAAAGATGGTCACAATCCTCAGCCATGAGGTTACGACCAAGAAGTATTGTAACGTCATAAAATGCAAAATAAAGGTAGAAGGTAGGTAATCGCCTTTTCTGGCGCAACTTCGATTTAAGGCCCATTGTTCAAATACCCGTAAAATATATGAGATGGAAATATTTCGTCCTGATGCAGTACAATAATGAACCATGAACACCTGCATAATAAAATTCACCAACTAAGACGTGGCAATAAATACTCTGCCGGCAGTAAAGTTAACCTCGAAGGATTTGTCAAAAGCGCTTACTCATTTCGAACATGGAATGGACATCATACTTCAAATTGATCCTGACAAAGTAGGCATTTATTTTTGTAAAGACTATAAAATGAAATCTCAACAAAAGGCTTCGATATTTTAAAATTGCAACCGATCGATGGAAGTTGAAATAATTTTTGTTAAGTATAGATTTCGTTATATTTCCGACTTTATAGGAACATAATAATATCTCAGTCGTAATGCGAGGTATACCCTATAAAGAGTGCAACTTTATAACTAAAAATATCATTTTTTATTTCGACAATAGATATTTTGAGAGAAGATATTAATATACATAACCAATTGATTTTGCATTGATCTACTCAAGGACAATCTATAAAAAACTTCAAACGTTTTTTGCCAAGAATTTCATTATTAAGTACTTACCTAGTATTTTTTGCTAAATATTTTTTTTGACCCCTTGGCAGCGCATGGCCCTACTCCTCCACGTGCCCAGAATACCTACTGGTAAATCCGTCCATTTGTGATACCTATAATATGACATTATAATTAATAACGCCACAGATTTTCATTTCCCTAATTTTGAGATACATGCGTGCAAGGAGATAAAAAATAATTATGATATAATGGATTGATACTGATGAATTAATTATCGTGATGACGATAAATCCTAACACCATCTGTAGACTATACTTTAACTATCGTGTAATAATAAAAATAAACACATTCACGATAATAAAATGGCAATAATTAATATTGTCAAGTGGGTAATAATATTTTGATTCCGCCATAGTTGTTTTTATTTGACCTACTGATTAATAATAGCAAATGCACGATGCCACAGAAAGCTATCAATTCCGGTAAACAATATATAATAAGCTATTTCAATGTTTACTAAGGTTTCCGGAATACTGGTATTATGTTTGCAATAATTACTATCGTGAATAATAAAGAAGATCTTGTCTCTTTCTGTATGTAAAAAATAAAGGCAAGGACAAATCTTTTATTATTATAGTCTTGGTAATGTTGCTACAAACGAAAATGTTGTGATGTATGTCAATCATCTTGCGATACAGTAAATGATATCTTGATTAATCTGTTATATTATTAATCTCAGAAAATAAATTACTACTTAACTAACCCTAACTTGTAAATTATAATATGGCCATTATTTAAATATGAAATTCTTTCTATAAAGAATCATTGCAGACAATGTAATCTGAATTATTTAAAAACAACTCAACAAGTAGATAATAATATATATTATAATGTATTGCTACGTGACCTAACAATAATTGACCTGGCACCAAATTTGTCTATTGCGTCAATTTATTTAATTTTACATTTATATTAGATTGAAAATTTAACGGACGCACCGGGACGTTAAAATTAGTCTCTAAAACCGTTAGCAGAAAAGTCCGTATTGCCGTTATCTCATTTAATCTCACAACAAAGAGTCCCATAAACCGGTTTTCATTGTTTCGCTCCCCTGTCGGTAAGTAGGCTTTGTCCCGCAATTACTGCGTCGTAGATGTGCAGCATCCCTCGCGCACGCGCGGATCTAATAATCGGGATGGAGGGACGCTTTCCTCCCCCTGTTTGCGGAGGCAGGTGAAGGCCAGCCTAGATGTGGCATCAGACCGTTCTCAAGGGCAAGTCCTTCACCTCGTTTGACCTCTATTTGAAACAGGGTTGTACGTTAGTAGAATACATTTTTATCCGGTACTTATAGGTCAATATTATCCGGTATTTTGGGGAATATTTCCGATTCGACAATCCGGCATCTAGAAGAATTTAAAATAAATGACATTCAGTAATGAACCGGAGGTTGAAAATACATAATTTTGAAAACACTTCTGAGACTTCTCAACTTGCTAATAATTTTTAATTATATATATATGCATGGGCGCGATACCCGAAAGATACAGGTTCGATCCTGCTGAGTTACTTACTTTTTTCAAAAAGATTTTTTCTATTGGTTACAATATAGGTACTTTCTCAGAAGTGTTTTCAAAATTATGTATGTTCAATGATTGGAATGTTACATCCTTAAATCTTGTGATTTATTCGTTGAATAAAAAATACGGTGATAAAAAAAACAAATTAACATCACAATAATATTATGGACATTATGGTGATTGAAGGTTATATTTAATGGTTAATATTTTTACAGGGAACGGACGGTAGCCTATTACGCCCTTGCTCTTTATTAACAACTACACATTGAAAAAAACAACATGTATACTTTATAGTATAAACAGAAATACGCGATGTAATAAAAAGTAATACAAAAATGAACCACAGTCTTGACTGCCGTGATTTGGTGTGTGTTTTCTATCAAAGTTTTCTTCTGCGTTTCTGTTTCTTTGGCATTGATAAAATATCGCCATATTATTATGACTGAATACACAATGTGTAATATTATCAGGTTCAGTGCTTTCCTGCGATCTCTGTGGTGACATCTGCGTTTCTCAGACATGACGTTGAATTATTGAATGAACAAAAGCTACCATTTATAAATTGAACGCAATAAGAGATAAGTACAAATAAAAATAATGAATCCAGCTCGCATCTGGCAACCTTATTTCCCGCCATAAACACAATGTCAAGTCCCTTTTCTGTTTGCATGGAAACTTTTCAATGACATCGTTTCATGGCCAAAGGGCAAATTTACATTGGAACGAGTTTTTATTTCAGATAAGATGCGTTATTACGTCTTTATTTCACTGCTGTAGTACCTTGTGACTTTACTTACGCCATGTTTAGCTAATACAGCACAGTAGTCTGGTCTATATTTGCTGTTTTATTTTTCATCGGTAAACAAGTATGGGTAAGTATGTTCACAACATGCAGAATTATCAAATATTAGTTACTACCTACTTTATAATATCACCTTAGTTCATGGGAGAATTAATCTGAAATGATTTCAAATTTTTTCAAACTTAATTATTAATTTAAGAAGTTCACAATATGACATTTGGAAACAAAGAAATATTATTAAAACAGTAGGTATTATATAAATAATTACAAGGTAAAAATAACTTTTTATATACAACTCATTTATTTAAATTTTCTGTTGAATCATATAAACTTGACTTGACTAGCTTAAACGATCAAAAAAAATTGTACTTGATAGAAATACTGAATAATGAAATGTCATTTCATATTGATTTCCATAGTAAAGCACGTATATACCTATTATTTAATAATTTAGTTGATAGGACCCCCTAGCAACCAATAATGGTATCGAAATAACTTTTCATACAACACAGAATTAACTAAAAATGAATTCAATTCTACTTAAAGATGGCTAAAAGTATTAAAAAAAGCATTGGCATCGTGTTCTGATATATTCTAAAAGTTTCAAATAACTAGCTAGTTGGGAAGTTAGTTAACAATCGATTGCAAGATTTGTACCGGACAAACAACCACCGGACAAATAAGAATACGTCCTAAGAAAGACATTGTAAAAAGAAATAGATCAGTATTAAGTTAAAACAGTAGAAAGTGTAAATACAAAAAAAATAATATAAATTGGATACAAGGAAGTACACCGAATGAGCTAAGCAGACCCTATTTTAAGAATTTATAAAACAACGTCAACCTATACTCGTCCTCACGTAGGTGGAATATATAAACTTTACTGTCAATTTTTGGTACTTACTTAACCTGACGCTACAGACTATACCACAAACGTCCTCCAGGAATCTCTATCCTGAACTCTCTCTATCCAGTCGGTCATACTCAACCTCTCTGCGTCCCTTTTGACACTATCCGCCCATCTTCTCCGGGGCCGGGCCACAGCCCAAGTGACTACATCGGTTCTTTCATAAGCTTTATGGAGATATCTAGCATTGAACAACGTGATAAGCCCATCTGAGTGTCATTACAAGTACAATGCACAATGTATAGTGGAATAGAATCAGTGGAGATAGACTACTATCCAGCAGTGTTTTGATCCAGGCTTATGATGATGAAAAAATGCATAATTTATTACTCGTTAATTATAAACATTATATTTTTTCTGTACATACATAATGTTGTTGTGTGGGACGTTAATAATTATTGTAAATAAGTGTTTATTAATTATAATAATTGTATTTAATGACATCCGATTGGATACAGTCATTACCGCATAATATTCAGTCGATGAAAACATGTTTGTCCGTAAGCAATACCATGAAATTTGTATCATCGTAATCAACTTTCATTTTAACACTGAGAATAATCCGATTGACCAAATAATTTTAAATTAAAATAACACTACGTCAGTACGCATGATATATGTGATTGTTCATCTAAATATTCAAGATAATGTAGGGTCGGTATGTTTGACTGCATCGATTAACAAATTTAAGTTCTGGGTTTATCTTCGCAATATTCTGTAAGTATGTAGGTACATAATATAACAATTCATGGAAATTACTGATAAGAGTCCATATAAAATTATTTTGAAATTGTTGCAGTTTTAGGCAGACGCGGGCGATAACAGTGTGCGGTTTACTACAATAATTGAATGTAGGAGGTACAATACGAAATATCTTGCAGCTAACTAAATTATTGGCTTTACTCTTTTAAGTATGTATGCTTCATCTATCTCAAGGATGGCGAACCTTTTTACGTACGCGTGCCAAAATTTCCCAAATAATATTTTTCGACTGTCTGACGTGCCAAGCATTTTTTAATGGCGAAACAGAGATTTTTGCAAGTTTTCTAAAAAACCAGTTTTTAAGAATTCTATTAAAAAAGTTTAAACAGTAGGTACAATTGAGTTCTTGATATTATACCTTTCACCGTATTTCTAGCCGAATGCATAACTTTTATTATTTGAATATCTTTTCCTTGTTTTCAACATTCTCGAAGATATCGTGGAAGCATTTAAAACACTCTTCTTTCATAATATTATATTCTATCACATCGATTCCATCACTGAACGGTTTTCCATTTTTAGAGATTATGTTTGAGGCAAAATAACAAGCAGTTATTATTTGAATGAATGTCGATAATTAATAATTTCATAAGGTTTGTTGATTGAATATTTTTATTTTTAATTGCCCGATCCTAGGAACCGACCTATGCAATTGTATACTATTTACAATTTACATTAAACGTAAAGATTATTCTTGAACAGGATTTGCCTGCTATTTTTTATACAATGCGATTTGTCATTTATGCATGATTTCGTCGTTTACGTTTGCGCATAGTTTGGTAAACATAATATGAAAAACCGAAGAAAATACACATGCTTATGTCGTCATTATTTTTTATATGTAATATAATATAGTAGTAATTTCTTTTCTCTTCAAAATGAAACATTCTCGTGCCACAGGTTCGCCATCCCTGATATATCTAAATAGAGAGAAGGCTTTCTTCAGCGACGGTGGAGTTGACATTATTAGTTTTTGAGTTATAATTACCTACTAACATTGAAATTTTCATATCGGCTTCAAAAAATATATTATTTATATTGGAATTTTAAATTCGTCTTGTTTGCGTATTTCGACTAGTTATCGATTTCGCTTGAAAGTTTGGTGTTGGAATAATTTCTCTAAAAACTGAAATCGTATTCGAGATCCATAAACTATGGAAGAAAATTTTAAGATGATTGTCTTTGCAATCGTCAGGTATTTAGTCTTTATCTTCATAAATTAATAAATAATAAACGACAAAAACTTGTATCGAATATTTTAATTTAAGCCTTGTATGTAGGTAGGTACCTACTCAGATCGTTGAATTATCATTAATTATTTTTTATAAGTACGTATAATTATTGAAACATTTGAATAGTATGCATGTTTTGTTGTTATCTTTGCAATATTATCAATAATAATTGATATTGACGAGCTCTAAGCAAATTATTATACACATCTAGGGAGAAATTTGAAATTTGCAAATACCAGTAAGTAGACAGGTACCTAAGTATATTATAATATAGTATATATCTATAAACAGATAAATACCTATACTATTAAGTGTCTGTCTGTGATTTTTAAATATTTACCTGCTTTTGTACCGCTACTGAATAATGGACCAATATTGATGAAATTTGCACAGCTTATAGGCTACATTGTTATTACCAATTCATCTCGATATCGTAAAAGATTACGAAGTTAAGATATAACTTCTTGAAAACAATTCATCACGAGTAAGTGAAATAGATAGTTAGCAGCGATAGAGTGGTGATGTGATATGCGAATAGATGGGCACACATATAGCTGATCAATTGCATTCAAATCGAATCGGTATATTTCTCCATCCTGTATATCTGTCTACTTTTTATTTCCGTATAGCACGCGGACGAAGCCACGGATGATCGCTAGTGTTCCATAATATTCAATTAATAGATAAGTATATCAAAATATAGGTATGCATTATATTTTACTATTCGCACATGAAAAATATTGCACCTCAGACTGTGAAAATTTTTGCCACATCAGAGTGAACAGACAGATTATTAGTAGGTACCTAGTAGTGTGGAATAAAATATTATTTATTAGAGACGTTGTAATTATTACCTATGTAATAATAATACTTTTGTTTATAACTACCTAGCTAGTTATTATATCACATGGATGTGCATAAAACATAGCACCGTCATTATGCAAGTCATTTGATATGCAATCCAGGTGTCCCATGAGTCGTGCGAATGCATACAAATTAGGATAAAAAATAGTGATGCAATTTTGACAGAAAAATTTCGCCACTCTTAAAACAAATTTAAAGTGACTAGTAGGTACCTATCTAGTAGATAAGTATCTCCTATATATTATTATCCTAAGAGATTTTGGAAAATGCACTAACAGCTCATTTAAGCGACATTTTATTGTTATTTTTACATCTTCACTTCGATATGTGCGCTACCGATTCATCTCCCGATTGAATTGAACACATTTCAGAAATTTTCCATGATTTTACATGTAAGTGACGTTTATATCCGATATTTTCTTACACACCGTATACAATCGCCATATTTACTGTTTACGCCTCACAGAATGACGTCTTCGTCGCTTAAGACTTTATAATCCTTTATTTGACAAACGGATTCGATTATTTTTATTCAAATATCGTAATGTAGGCATTGGCCCACTTCTTTCCGGTGAAAAAACAATAATCTTGGTACAATTCACTACGTATAATATCTTTTGACAGCGGGGTACGCCACTGTTCGCCATTTCATAGATAACGTGATGATGAATATAACATGAATTTGTGATATTATACATATTTCTATCCATCTTATCATCATCGATTTGAACCAATCCACTGTAGGATAATGGCCTCCCTAGCCCGAATCTACTCCTTTCTGTCATATGAATTGCTGTATTTATCAAAATCGGAGATATTATATTTATCTACATATTCATATCGTCATCATCATTATCATCGACCTGAACCAATCCACTGCTTAATAAAGACCTCCCTATCTTGATTCTACTCCTTTCTGTCATATGAATTGCTGTATTTATCAAAATCGGTTATTTTATATTTATCTACATATTCATATCGTCATCATTATCATCATCATCGACCTGAAACAATCCACTGCTTAATAAAGACCTCGCTAGCCTGATTTTACTCCTTTCTGTCATATGAATTTCTGTATTTATCAAAATCGGTGATATTACATTTATCTACATATTCATATCGTCATCATCATCAACCAGGATCAATTCACTGCTGGATGAAGAGTTCCGCAACCTGATTCTACTACTATATTATACCTATTTCTATCGTCCTTATCATCATTGACCTGAACCCATCTACTGCTGGATAAAGGCCTCCCATGCCTGATTCTACTCCTTTCTGTCATTTGAATGGCTGTATTTGTCAAAATCGGTGATATTATATCGTCACCGTTCAGGCAAAAGTCACCAAACCTAAAAACATAGTTTTGAGATATCGCAATTTGAAAGTTTGAAAATGCAGGAAAAATCAGATTTTAATGTTTTTAAGGTTTTATCTACATTAAATTATTTTCTCATGTCTTCTTAATAATTTCTTTAAGGTACTTTTACTTTTTGATTCTAATTAAAACATCTGGAAGGTTTTGAAGGAGGCAAGGTAGCTCAAATTATGGTTTGGTGACTTTTGCTTGTTAATAATCTGAACAATGTTAGCCAAAAGAAGGATCAATAAAACTCACCATCCATAGTATAGTGACTTTTGCTTGTATATTTATAACGAAGGATTTTTTTTTTTATAGAGTCAATAATGTCTATTCACCTATAATGACTTTTGCTTTTTAAGATTTTATCGAAAGTCATTTAGTGAAAAACAAATAATTCGGATTAAAGCAAAATTTTACTAACTAATGTACCGAGGTGAGTTTTGTATCTTAAAGAACATAATTTTACGCTTCGGGTGACATACTCAACTCAAAACTGCCATTTTCAGGGTTGGTGACTTTTGCCTGAACGGTGACGATATTATATCTATTTATATTTCCATTATCATTATGAGCCTGAATCAATCCACCGGTGGATGAAGGCCTCTCTAAGTTGTTTAAATTTCTGTCGGTCATATGAATTGCTATATTTATCAAAATTGCTGATATTATATTTTCCCATTCATAATATCGTCATTATCATCATCAACCAAGATTAATCCACTGCTGGATGAAGGTTATCCCAACCTAATTCTACTCTTCTTGGTCATATAAACTGCAATCTTTTTTAAACGTTGTGATTTTATATACCTACCCATTTATATCGTCATTATCGTCATCAACCTGTATCAATCCACTGCTGGATGAAGGTCTTTTTAAGCTGATTCCACATCTTTAGGTCTTATAAATTCCTATTCTTATCAGATATGATATGTATTGCTTCATTATTTATCAACATTTGTCTCGATATGAATGTCCCGCACCGGGAAACTATATTGTTTAAGGTTAATTTATAAAACAAAATATGATTTTTAAAATATTATTCTGTGGCTCCAAGCATTTATTTTTTATAGAACAAAATAATGTTTAAATTTATTTTTTATGCTGCTAACCTTTTTCTATTATGTAAATGGGACCCGTAAGAGATTAATATTCGCGTTATATTGGATCGCTATTTATGATAATCACGATTGAGATGTATAATTATTTATCATATTTAAATGCACATACCTACACACATATATTGTATTAAAATTAAAATGACAGTGGTAGCAATCGGCGATTGCCAGCTGTTCTGCTAGGCTTAGCAGCCTGACATGGTGTCAGATGATATTGAGAAGGCCAGACTCCAGAATAGACTACGCACATGACTCCAAATTTGTATTGGCAGTGACGACATGCATATCGTAAAACTGACAAATCAGATAAATTTTCAATTGTCTGACGTGAATGAAAATCCATCCCGAAGGGAAAACTATGGCGCCGTCTATACACACTTTACAATTATTATATTAAAATCCAACACCAAGTCACTATGACGAAAAGCTGTCTGCAAGACCTAGCGAGACAGACTGGCGAGAGACAGACTGGCGAGAGCCAGCTGGCTCAGCTAGTGTATATTATTATTTGTGAAGTTACGAGTATTATAGAGTTGCCCGATATTGTTGCTAAAGCGACATTGCTAGGACAAACAAGTCAGAATGTCGTAGCAAAATATTGAACTATCACGGCTTGTAAATCAGAACTGGAAATGGAATCGGGACCGATCTCTAGAATTCTGGAAACCCTTTAATTAATCTGGAACTGGAACCAATGCTTTCGAATGTTTAAAACCATGAACCGGAACCCCTTAAAATGACAGTAAATATTTTATTTATGTGGTCAAAATAGGTAGGTAGCAATTGGTGATAAATGTGTGGTATTTAGGTTAAAATATTTCAGTATTCGGACGTTTTAAAAATCTCTAGAATTTGAAAACATTATTCAAAATAATATTGAATTCAACTGCTGAAAACTTCGATATGATAATTTTATAAAAATGGGGTTTTTAATTTGTTTTCTGTTAATTTATTTAGTGCTTAGTTTAGTAAAACCGTCAATGTTCTATAACAGTGATTCTCATGTGCGGACACTAGAGGATTTTGATGCGGCCACCAACATCATTTTATTATTACAATGTTTTTCTTAGCTCGTATTCTTATTTGTCCGGTGGTTCTTTGTCCGGTACAAATCTTGCAATCGATTTTTAACTAACTTCCCGACTAGCTAGACATTTGAAACTTTTAGAATATATCAGAACACGATGCCAATGAATGTTTTAATACTTTTAGCCATCTTTAAGTAGAATTGAATTCATTTTCAGTTAATTCTGTTTTGTATGAAAAGTTATTTCGGAAGAAATCCGTAATCCAATCCACTATTATTGGTTGGTAGGGGTCTGGGGTCCTAGCAACTAAATTATTAATATATACGTGCGTTACTATGGAAATCAAAATGAAATTTCAGTATCTATTATTTCTATCAAGTACAATTTTTTTTGATCGTTTAAGCTAGCAAGTCAAATTTATATGATTCCACAGAAAATTTAAAAACGTTGTATATAAAAAGTTCTTTTTATCTTATAATTATTCAGTATTTAATTTAATTAACTGGGCTAACGTTAAATCTGCGTTATTGGAAATGAGTCATGACCGAGTACTTAAAAACCATTTTAATAATACCACAGTTGAACAATTTTGGTCGAAGTTATACGTTGACCAAGAATCAAGTCAATTCAAAGAATTGGTAACAATTGCTTTATTAATATTGTCGATTTTTCCTACTACTGTATACTGTGAAAGATTATTCAGTGTAATGCACTTTATAAAAAAACAAATATCGAAGCCAGTTGACAGATGTAAACTAGGAGCAGTCATGCGGCTCGCATTAGAAAAAGGAGTATTGAGGAATTTACATTTGGATTATTTTTAAATAAATATATACCTATGTACTAATATGTTTAAATGTCATTTATTAAATGGACTTGTCTATAAATAAATTGATCAATTTTTTAAGTAAATAAAATTTAGCTTTAATTTTTTCAATCTCAACTAAAGTGAAATTTGGTACGGCCACCAGACGTTTCCATAGAACTGCCAGTGTCAATTGTGCGGCCACAGTTAAATTTCACGTGAGAACCACTGTAATCTATAATATTCAACCAAAATTAAAATATTTTAATAAATTATAGAAATCTCCGCTTTAAAATGTCTGATTTTAGTAAGACAGTAATACTTCCAATGTACGTATTCATAAAATTGGAGCTATTAGAAATAATCGATAATTAGGAGCCACCCATTACGTGTTATTTAAATAAATCATCTGGATTCAGAGATTATAAAAAAAATGAAAGTCGACTTTCATTTTTATAGACAGTTTTTTTTATATAAGTACTTAATATCCTTTAAAATTCCAAAATTGTCACATCGGAGTTATAACACCTCAACGACAACTTATATATCATACATGAGAATGTGTCAATCGTTCAAAAGGATTATGATATTTATTTTTTACTCAGCTATCGTTTGCTGTATGAAGAACGGACACGAAATGCTGTGGGATTTGTCGTTTCAGCGTATGGTTATGAATGTGATCTCTCGTCTGCCAAATTAAAATCAGTCTTCTGTGAAATTGAGATTGCCAATTACAATAATATGTTTTCATATACGAATGTACATTTTACAAGTACGATAATATTATTATCAATTATGTTATCGTCTTAAAATTTAACAGAGATCTGCTTATACGTGGAAAATAAATAAGCAATTTAAATATTTTCACTCTCGTTTGCAGATTTCCTCGGTGAATAAATATTTTTTTCACAAGAAGTGTCTTGAATTCATTGTATGCAGGAAGCACAGATTATTACCTAATCCAGTGGTTCCCAAAGTTGACTGGACTCCGACCCATCTAACAAAAATTTCCAATCTTGGGACCCACCTCTTAGCTGTCTTAGAGAAAAGAGGGCATAAATATTGCTAATGCTCAGATTCCCTAGTGGCGAGTCGTGGAACTACTTAATACTGTTTTATTTGTTCTAATTGAAATAAAAAAATATATTTTTTATAAGTGTTACCAATATGAATGAAAGGCTGTTGAAATAAGAAACACAACTTAAATTAAAAAAAATATTACTTAAATACCTACACCTGCAAGGTTTTTTTACAAAGTTATTTCAATGGGAAGGATGTATTTGTTTCTTATTTTTCTTCATTACAGTTTTAGCATCAACTTCAACTTTAGTTACTTTTAATCGCAGTGAGTTTGATATATCCAATTTATTTCGGTATTTAGTTTTAATGTTAACCATAGCCGAAAATCCGACCTCACATAGATATGAGGTAGTAAAGAGGAGGAGGATTTTCATAGCTTCATCGAACAGGCAAGGATAATTATCAGCAACTGAGAGCCAGAATTACGTTAACTGTTTACGATTGAAACTATTTTTCAGTGACGTATCTTCTGATAAATCAATGAGTTCTTCACTTGCTTTTGTTGACATACTAGTTGGTAAGTCGTCTTGAAATGGGTTACAAATCCAACGCAACGAATCAAACTTTTTCATCTCTTCCCCAAAAGTGGCGAGGGCCCACTCAATATTCGCTCGCGACCCACTGGTGGGTCGCGACCCATAGTTTGGGAAACCATGACCTAATCTGTTCTGTGATTGTATGGAAAAAAGTATATGATATGATTCTATTTATACTGGCACTATCATCATTCATCATACATAGTTAACTTTAGAATTTCAATAGTATTCTTTTACACATTAGAATATGAACAGAAAAACATACTGGTCACGCAGTTAGAAAAAATTCCGCGTTTAGGTCCATATTTCGAATAAATTATTATTTTAATGTCTACGTATATTAAATTATGTACTAATTTTAATTTTAATAAATGAATGGTCCGCCTACCAGTAAAAGTTTGTTATTTATTGATGATTTTAAAACATTTATTTTTCTAAGAACATAAAAATGTATAGGTATAACTTGAATCCTTTTTATTTAAGTATATCAAACGAACTGAATTAGATTCGAAAACGGGATTTCAAATTAAGTATACACATTTCAAAAATCGAAAACACTTTAAAAATGTACATTATCAATAAAATTTGTCTCAAATTGCAAGCATTACATTTTTTTGGTAGGCGATGCACTCATTTTCAATCTCAAGTATGTTTAATATTCTTAAATTTAACTATCGACCGAAGGTATTTTAAATCGATTAGAATCTCAAGTACCTATTTTGATTACCCTCCGCGGCTGCGCCATCAATTTGCAGTAATTTTGATCACGTCGCAGATAAAATATAGGCGTGAGACACGCCGCATCACCCCCGTAATAGCCCCATGTCCGGACCATCCCTAGGATATTGTAATACCTTGATACCACTTCCTGCGTTTTGTGGCTGTGTCCAGCCGTCGTAATGTGCGGAGCGATCTTAGATAATATTGAATTGTCGGATTCAAAATAATATTTAATTAATTTCATGTAAGTAAAATGTCTCATTCGCTGCTGACTATATAATGATTTTTTAATTATCACCTTTAAAATGCACGTTAATTACATCGATCGGCCGCCTGATCATTACGCGCATGTGCGTCTTCAGCGTCCAAAGTATTAAATAAGATTGATAGATACATGGATCGAGAAAATGCTAATTCATAGTAAGTGTGATGACCCATCGATGAAAGCATGAGCATTTTCACAAATGTTCGTGTTTACAGAAAGTTTCCTCAAGTAAACCATCATCGTATGAATAGGTATAACTTGTTAGTATGATAAATACATTAAGAAAAAAATATCAACACCTCGTGATCAAGTCACAGTGAACATGTGCACTCGATCGTAACGTAACCATGATAATAAACATGTCTACGATCTGTATACATAAAATGCAACACTGGGACAACATGTATACCGTTTTAGAAACTGTTTTTGTTGCACACAAAAATAATTATCGTCAGGAATTGCTTGAAACTCTAAAAATAAGTAAATATACCTAAATAAGTGCTGGATAATATGTAGTTTTGAGTAATATTCTAACATTATTTATGATACATTTTATGCTGTTTGTGGTATCGAAAACACTTATTTTGTAAATTTGAGAATACGATAAGTTGGCAAAACTGCTGAGATGTGCAGTGTTGCCAACTGTGGCTGTCAAAAGTATGCCAGACGGGGTATGAAAACAAGCTATTTGGCATGAAAAAACGCTAGTTTTGTGAAAATAACATTGCAAGTAAATTTACTAATTCTACTAAGAACGAAGTCAATACCTTTACTTTTGCCTTTCGGGTATCGGAAAAAGGGCAAAAATCCAAAAAATGTCATTATGTGTAAAAACCAATTTCAAAATTAACAACAAACAATTTCGCTTTGAAAACGAGACCATCTTTCTTGTAGGACAGAGATAGAGAATTAAAGAACATACCTTTTATATGAATAATTGTTAAATTATTATTTTATATACATACGTGGAAATTCGGAGTAATATACAAAAACATTAAATAATGCATGAAATTGTTTTATCTTGTTTTATTTCTGATTAAAATAGGTACCGTCCTACCTGTATTAAATATCTGATAGTCAGAAATTTGATGCGGATGAAAATAAATAAAATAAATATCTAGCGTGTTTTCAACACATTTAAAGCTGTTAGAGGCATCAAAAACGCCACAAGCCAGATGCGTTTTTTGCAATGTAGATTATCGAAAGCCTATCGAAAAATTCTAGATCTGGAAGAAAAACGTTAAATTGGCAACGCTGAAGATGTATCTACTGCAATAATTTGGTCGCCAACCTTCGATATAAGACGTATGAATATTCTTTGATGGTACGTTTCAAATTAGTAAGTATATGGGTATCAGTAGTTATATAAGTATGTATATGCTTAACTGCTGCGGGAATGTTTTAAAATTCACATGCAATGCGATTCTTAAGACAAAAGAAGATGATATAATGACGGTTCACGAAAAAACATCCGTTTGGTGTAACCATTTCAAGGAAACTGTAATATAATGTCTGCATTGTATTCAATTTGATGTTATCATCGGATCGCCTGAATCTTTGATTGAGTACAATCAGTTCAATGATCATCATTAGCGGATGAGATGTCAGACTGCTTATTTATTGTACAAAATACCGAGTACTTCTGTATGAAGCATTTATCCAGCAAGTGGAAGATTGCCAAATGATATTAAGTATTAAAATAAACAGATATGTCTGAGTCGACTCATACTTACGATTACGAACATTAGTCTGTATTTTAGAGGACAACAAAGATTATTGAATTTGATTTTGAAGAGAAAATTTTCAATTGGCTGCTTAGAACGTAATATAAAAAAGGACACTCAATAATCTTGAGAAAACTCCTAATAACGTATATTATTTTTACTTAGGCATAAAGCCCATTGACGCAGCGAGTGCGGCGCTCGCGCAAAATTTCTACGCGTAAATCATCAAAAATACAACGTAATCAAATACGCCAGCGCCCACTGGACTTCACGATGCCTTGCGCCCCGCGTGCCGCATGAGTCACCGTTTTTCGCTTCTCGGCGATACGATTTAATGAAAATACAAAGAAGTCCATTCATTGAACACGGCTACCAAAATTACACTGCTTGAGGCCTCGTCGATCGACGGGCGAAAAGCAATTATTTAATTACAGAGAAGTCATTGTTTAATTTTATTGCGTGTTCAGTTTATCGCTGGTTGAATAATGTCGTCGTAAATATTAATGACAAGCCTCGAAATAATATAATATTTTTATTGCTTTGTTATGAGAGACACTGTAAAAATAATTATTTTGTGCTGCTTGGGCCGCTTATTACATAGGTGAAGGGTAATGCGCGGGAAGAGACGTGTGATTATGGTTATGAATAAACACTGTATTCGCCGACTTCGCCCGCTCGACGCGTTCTATGAGCGCTATCGCTTAGGATACGGTCACCGCCAAGGCCGAATATAATATATGCAAGCCGTTGCACTGAATTGAGAAATACGATGGTAGTGCAAGTTATTGATTATCTTCGAATGTAATGCGGTAATTAAGATTTTCGATTGCATATTTCGTTCAAATTATTATTTTTTAATATGCAACCATTATCATTTTCCACAAATAGTAATTAACCATATTGCATTCGTAGTATGAGCAATAACTACCACTACCATCGATGTTTGTATTTTTGTGTCACGGTCTGACTATAGTGGGCATTGAGACACCGTATTCATTATATATCAAGGTCGACAAGGGTATGCAATCTCTTTGAACTCAAGGGTCGTCTCTCATGTAGATCGTGCTCCACTTACCAATTTTCTACCATTATTATAATATAACACTAAAGAGGCTATTAGTGCAGGCTCCCATACACTTTTGGTATGGTATACCAGTGGCGAAGGGTGACTTTTGGGAAGAGGTAAGCTGTAGAGATCAGAGAAAAATAGCACACTTGTAAGGTATACTTACAGGAAATAAGAAGATAATACTTACGATATTAGTACTGATGAATAATAATATGTGCACACTAATGACAACGCCACACTGAATCGTTGAAATTTCAATAGCTCACCGACGGTATAAAATTGAGCGATGAGTTTAAATTATGTATTTTCATAAACATTCATACACGTAACATACGCCCAAAAATATATCATTGGTGGCTTTGAAAAAAGCCGTTGTTGTCATTTTGCCATTCAAAACACTTCAAGATATTTCAGTAGGTAATTAATATAAAGGCTTACTATATGATCATTTGTACTCTAAGTCAATTCGTCTGTTTTTCTGCAGAAATTTTTTTAAAACATCATCATAAAATGTTTGCCCACGTTTTAATTTAATTAATAATTCTTTTTCAATAGCTATAATTGAAAGATTCGATAATCTAGTTTGATTTTGAGTATTTCGACAATATGTGTGGACACGTTTTAGAGTAGAAAAACTCCTTTCTGCCGTCGCTGTCGTGGTCGGTAGCGTTAAAAATAATTTGACTAGTTTATAAGTCTGTGAGAAAGCTTCCACTAGACATTTTTTGTTTTTAAAATATTCGAACAACTCTCTTAAATTTGAATCTTGAAATTCTGGTAAAGAATAAATGACTTTAAGTTCGTTTTTCAATTGACTTGAATCAAAAATACCAGAATAACTGTTTTTCAGGGATTCAAATAGTTTATCTGGAAATTTTCGTTTAAACGATTTAAATAGCGTCGGTTCAAGTAATTCTAAAAAATTTAATTTTTCAAATGAAACAAATCTATCGTTCATTTGCATTAAAATGTTATCGCAAACCTCCTTAAAAATGATTTTAAAATATTGCTCATCATTTAATTCATTTCTGCGACGTTTTTTTGGTGGTTCACAGAGGTTTTTATATTTATTATATAAATTACTAAAACTATTTTGGAAGTCGGTCTCTAACCATTTTTTAAATTCGTTAATTTTTTTAATGGAATAATAAATGTTTACAGTTCTACTTTGAATAATTTTAAATAAAATATCCGTTCGGGCATAGATTTCGGAGAATATTCCTAAGTAAAAGTTAAATTCAAATTCTTTAAATTTACTATCATAAGCATCTGCAAAGGTTAAAGAATCTTCATCCCATTTAGAAGAATTATTCTGTATTGTCTCGAATGTCGTTATGAAATCAGATCTATTGTCATGTATTACATTAAGTATACGAGAGTGGTAGTGCCACCTGGTCGATGCAACACTTGGAAGACGGCGATCCATTATTTCATTGAGCAATGCACTTCTCTTTGTAGATGTATTAAAAAAACTCACTAATTTATTAATGTGTCCAAAAAATTTTTTACATTCCGCAACATTTTCAACGGATCTAGATAAAACTAAATTTAAAATATGAGCATGGCACGGTACAAATATGGCCATAGAACATTTTTCTCGAACTTTTGATTGAACTCCGTTTAATTCTGAAGACATTACTGCAGCCCCATCATAACTTTGCGCTACCAATTTTTCACTACAATTAAACTTTTCTAATATGGAGAATACATGTGAACTCAAAACAATGGCAGTTCTCTCTGAACTTACGTCTACATAACCTAAAAATCGTTCTTCTACAGAATTATTTGAAACGTATCGCAAAATGGTTGTTAACTGTTCACGGCGACTAATATCAATCTGGTGTTTCATCTATCATTATAGAAACAAAACTAGCTTCTGCAATTTCAGCCTTAATTTCTGAAATAATTACGGATGATATTGACGAAATTAAATCATTCTGAATCTCACCTGATAATCCAGAAAAGGCGCACGAAGATTTTAATGAATTAAAATGTCCTTCAATTACAGAATCGTAAGATGATAAAAATTGAAGAGATTCTATGAAATTTCCACGATTATTTGATGATTCACTTTCATCGTGTGCTCGAAAAGATAATTCTTGTTTACCCAAAAAAATTGTTGTATCTATCAATCTACGCATTATATTAAGATTTCTGTCGACTTTCTCATTGTGTACTCTAGCAATTGCCTTTTGTTGTTTATCAACGGCAAATTCGATTCTAGTTTTACCAAAAGATTCCAGATTTACGATTGAATGTAAATGTTTTTCTGTAGTCACATGTTTTACCACTGAATTTGTCAAATTATTTAAATCACTTATACCAGAATAATTCCACGCAGACTTATCTGTGGCAAATAGCATACATGGCCAACAATATAGTTTATTTAATTGACAACTGCCAGTCAAAAACGAATATTTGTCATATAAATTGTTGTGGAAATGTCTAACATAAGTTTTTTTTGCTGTATGCAAATTTAAATGAACGGTTGATCTTCCAGCTTTGATAATTTCTGATTTTTGGTTAAACGTCAAACTTGAAAATGATATTTTTAAAATTTGATCTGTACTACAGCAATGACCAATTTCAGTTGGAAAACTAGACATTTTTACAAATAATTTGTATTTGAAGCACTGACGAATGACTTAGGGTACAAAAAAAGATAATCTATCCACATTCAGAATACAATAAATCACAGAATTGTCTCACAAAATAAAACTATACCACCATGTTTTGAACAACAATCTGACTGAATTAAAACGATATAAATTATGTTTGTCTATGACTGAACTAATCTAAATAATTATCACGAGATACAATTATTTGTTATTTTTAAAATCAATTAATAATTATATCTGATTGAACCCAATAGACATTATTTTTTTAAATCATCTTATTTATTTATTATTATTTAAAGCGGCAGGCATAGACAATAAACTTTGCAAAAAGAGTTGGAAGGCGGTCACTCGAACGCTTCCAAGACGTGATAAAATTTGTAGACTTGCTCGAAGACATGAGTCATATAAGGTATAGAAAACCATTTTCGATTATGAAGTCAATAATCGACAATCGTCATTCAAAGAAAAACAACAGATGTCGTCACTCGCTTGTAATTTTTTGTTTGATTCTAAACTCGGCTAATTTACATAGTCTACATTCAAATTCACACAATAGATGACTCTTAATATTTTAAAATTTTCTATATATTTTTTTATTGCAATTTGAAATAAATACTTGAAGATATAGTTTTCTTAGAAGGTAGGCTTTAAATAATCGCTTAGTATGGAGCCTTCGCCACTGTGGTATACATATTATGCGGAACGCATTCTGACAAAATTGATATAGATTCTAGGTCACAAAGATATAGTTACCTATTATAATATCGATGTTTCCAGGAAATATTAGTGGTAAAGAACTGAAGCAGTTTGAACACTTGCTCGTTTGTTGTTGTTGTTTTTTTTTTTTTTAAATAATTGTGTACTTGGTGTAGTTATCGTTGATTCATTTACTCACCTACCTTATACCTATGCATGCAACCTACACTATTTCTGGGTTAACCATTTTACTAAAACTAATGTAATTTTATAGATGTGGTAAAAAAAATCAAATTGAGTTATTATCTACACATACTACTAAATTAGGCAATTGAATCCAAGAATGATCCCAAGAATCGATAATTTTGAACACATTGTACCTACTACCGACTATTTTATTTTTCCAAAGGGACGAATCGTCCTGCGACGGTGCTGATGGCATGGTAAAAATTATCGCATTTCCAATCGATCCGTGCTTCGGTCTTACTTTAATTGAAGAACTCAGAACAATTTTTGGTTGGTTTTTATTATATTCTTTTTTTACTCAATAAAAAAAATTGACTACTAATATTTCCTGGAAACATCGATATTATAATATATCTTTGTGACCCCTAGAACCTATCTCGATTTATTGTCAGAACGCGTTCCGAATATTGTGTGTACGAATAGTCTATGGGAGCCTGGTCTATATATTTGCTGATTCGTCATAAGATTTAAGAAGGGCCTTCGCATAGCTCAAATCAGTCATGCAATTATTGAAATATACAAAAATCTTAAAATGATGTGTATTTATTACAAATATAGTATAAATAATTTAGTATTATTTTAAAAATATGTAACTACATTAGGTGTTGTGGACCTATCACGTTATAAAATAAATAGTACCTATGCATATTTAATAGCATTACTTACGTGGGTAAGTATGTCTTTAATTCGGTATGTTAACATATTATTTTTATATACTTAAATGAAGTTCGGATAATAGGTATATACTCATTTAATATAATAACAATACGCAGAATACAAAATGTATTAATGGCGGACCCATCATCTGAAAAGCGTTATGCCGGGGCCACACCGGCAACAAGTCGCGCGACAACTCGTTAAATTTTACGATAATTATCATGCTTATCGTAAAATTTAACGAGTTGTCGCGCAACTTGTTTTCGGTGTGGCCGCACTTTTAGAGCCGCCACTGTTTAGAAATCAATCAAATCGCATGTTTTAAATTTTGCCACCATCTTGGTATTTTATAAGCTTCTAATTGTCACACTTCAAATTAGTATTCAGCATGACTTTTATACAAAAGTACATATTCTTTAGAGTTTAGACATGCTGATAGACTATAATAAAGTAGTAGTGGATATAGAGATATACCTAGGTACTATTTTACTTGACTTTCAATCTTACACACCTGAAGTTATTGAAGAAGTTCTTGAATTAGACAAGGTGAATGTTTACATTATTGTAAATTTAATCATTATAATATATCTAATTGACGCATAAACAATCTGAGGGTCTCGGGGTCAGGTTTACAATAAACGGAAAGTTGACAATCGTGTTATCAGGAAAGCACGTGCAGAATAAACTGGATATCTTCACTCTTTTACCTTTAACCAATTATGAGCAATGAGTAAACAACCATTTCGACCACCCACATGTTGTTGATATGTATATTATATGACGTGTAGAGGTACCTACACAATAATACAGCATAATAAGTATATTAGTCTCTGAGCATAATCAACAATAATAAAATTGGTTATAATATTATCCATATAATCTGTATTAATTATTGATACCTGCCTGCGAGGATTATTTTTCGAAAAAATCTCAAAATATCTGTATTGATCGATACTGAAAGAAAATATTGATATGGTACCAAATACCAATACATCGCAACACAGTATATTTTTTGACGGATTATTTTCTCAGATGTTTCTTTTTCTATCCAGGCGAAGATTTCAAAGGTAGAATAGTGTACTTTCAAATTTCATTACACTAACACCGTTGCAAAGTGATTTCATGTGGCCATTCACCAATCCGAGTCGTGTCCGGAAACTTCTACGTAAGCAGTTTGCCGTATCACACTTCACTGTGAAATGTCGTATCGGAAATATATGGCCGTATATTAAAGACCGTCCAACCTCTTTGGATTGTATAGTATCTACCTACTGACATATAATTCATGTCTAAATAAAACACGGTTCTTGTCGGTTTATACCTTCCAGCCAGCGAAGCCAGCAGCAAACAAATTTTGAAAATAGTGAATAGGTATACTGGATTATTTGTAGGGTTGGGTGAGGTTAGGTTATGTTTTCATTCTTGAATTCATGAATTTTGTCAAAATCAGCTATGTTAATATTGAATCTAATAAAATTGGAGACCGTATAGTATACGGTCATCTCTTTCCGATAAGAAAGCTAACGGCAAACTGTGCCACGGTCAAATATTTCACGTACAATTTACATGTACCTAACCAATGCGAGTGCATGCGCTTAGTGCCTGAACGTGCCGAAAGGCGAAACCCGGGTCGCAAAAAAACGCCTCAATTGGAATAGTACAACTGTACAACACTTGAAATGTTTGAACCTGACATTATCTGTCATAAAATTATCGTTGGGTGCTAAAGAATATAAGTTGATATCAAGTAAAATTACAGGAGATAGTTGCAACTTCGTATGTACTGCGGCCAGTAAGCTAGCAGGTTTGACCACGAAAAAATACCTCGAACTCGATAGAATATACTCGAGATAGGTAGTCGAAGTTTCTTGTTAGCGAGAAATTGCTTTTTCCAATCGCAGTTTCCAATTTATTATCGCGATAAGCTGCACCCTTTGCGGAGAATAATGGTGTGCCGTTGACATTTTTTGACTTTGAAATCCTTTAATTAATTATGTCGCAAACACACTTGTAGGTTTCTAGATCAGTTAGTACCTACCAAACTATAACTATATTCTTATTAATTGAATCTTATTTTTAATTGCAAGGCCTGTAAAAAATATAAAGAAAATCTAATTAACATGATAACATAAATTGATTGAATGTGGTTTTTTTTACTCACGTGTGTATCAATGTAAATATTAAATTTGTATCTGTGATAGGTACCAAATAGTAATGAAATACATGACTTTGAGTTGGTCCGAATCGTCATAATTATAAATAGGAAAAAAACTACTGAGTCATTAAAATCTGCGCGATCGTGGCGCAAGTGTATAAGATACTGAATAAAATATAAATTATTTATAGGTACTTATATCATTCTTATGACATATTTTGATTCCCAACAACCATATTATTTTGTGGAACACTGCGCTGGTAAAATATGTATCAAATAATAATTAATAACATTCGACGTTCAAAGGAAAGTCTTCAGCAAGCAAGGCCCTGGAAGAAGAAGAACGTCTTAAAGACCGGTTTGAGCTCAATATTCCATCTCTATTTAGCGACAGACAGGAAAAATAGTCTAAACGAAATCGTAGCAGACGTCCGATAATGGAAAGGTACAGAAAGAATAAGAGCGTTTAGGTACTTGGTGGTATTTCATGATATTATATGCGAGAGGAAAATTATAGTATGTCCATATTGACAAATGTACAGGAGAGACAAATTAGTGACTTTTCGCGCTTTAAACACATTAAAAATAATGAGTAATTATTTGGCATAGAGTCCAGCGGGTCGAAATGAATGTACCTATATATTTATAAAAATTACACCGCCGTAAGCAGCGGAGGGCCCGTTAGGCTTAAATATCTACATCCTCAGATCACGTGCTATTATGGCACTGGTTTGGACATTGTGTGTGTGTTTTTTACAATACGAATGTATGTGTTGTGTGCATGAAATATTCGAAATGATTTGCAGCCATTTTTTTATTGCATTGGATTTTGCATTGCATGGACAATCAATGTATTATGCGTTGCCTACGAATATACATCGTTGGCAAACAATATATTTTTTTGTAGAATAATGAAGTTATTTTTGAAATACCTACGTTACTTAATAGGCAATTAAACAATATTTTTCTTAAAAGGTAAGCTTTAATATAGCCTAGTATGGAGTCTTCGCCACTGATAGATAGAACTTGGTTGTTTAAGTATATTAAAATTATTTTAAAAAAATCTGACCAGATGTCGCAGGTAGTTTCATTGTGAGATAGTATACACACATTACATTACAATAACACGTTGCTCAAATAATTCACGGCATTACTCACCCTACTTACCTACTAGGTGTAACCCATTTTTATTTTTGCATTATTACGTATCTATTTACATAGGTAGAGGTACGTATTGTCCGAATAAAACCATAGTAAGAGAGCGAAAAAATAACCAGAGAATAAACATATTTTTATTCTACTGAATATGCGTTGGATATGCAATAAAATATTTAAATTCGCGAATACCTGTGTTCATAAAAATATATTGTTAGGTTAGTGATCCATTTCACCATCCTTGAAGACATTGTCGTATTTTATTTTGATAATCTATACGGGGGAGGTGGTCCAGACGGGAATGGGACGATTTGGCACCGCGAACTGGCCTCCGCCGATTGGCCTCCGGTAATTGGCCGCCGGTACAATCGGACGCCGGCCCAATTGGACGCCGACCCAATTGGCCTCCGGGAGGATTGGACGCCGCACAGTTGAATTAAATGCGCAAAGGAATAGACGTACGTTACGATTTGTTGGAGTAAATAAGCAAGTCAGTTTAATATGATTCTATCTTCTCAGTAGTTGTACCTTATACATTTTGCGCTTGACACATTTTTAATATAGATTGAGAATAATTATTATGCCTTATGATGTTTATTATAAGAAAATAATTCTTCCCTCGCTAAAACTTAAAAACATAATAATATACATGTTTAAGCTTTATTATAATATTAAGTCAATAAGACGCTGAAATATAATGTAATTTTCATTCTAACATCTAACATTATTTTAATATTTTTTGTAAATATAAATAAGTACCCATGTATAGACAATAGATTAATTGATTTTGTACATCTTTAAGTTTTAACGAGGGAAGAATTATTTTCTTTTAATAAACATCATAAGACATAATAATTATTCTCAATCTATATTAAAAATGTGTCAAGCGTGAAATGTATAAGGTACAACTACTGAGAAGATAGAAGCATATTAAACTGACTTGCTTATTTACTCCAACAAATCGTAACGTACGTTTATTCCTTTGCGCATTTAATTCAACTGTGCGGCGTCCAATCCTCCCGGAGGCCAATTGGGTCGGCGTCGAATTGGGTCGGCGTCCAATTGGGCCGGCGTCCGATTGTACCGGCGGCCAATTACCGGAGGCCAATCGGCGGAGGCCAGTTCGCGGTGCCAAATCGTCCTAGACCCGGTCCAGACTCCAGAGGAATGGTGCATGATGTATGTACTGAGTAATACAGAGTAATTGACGTTGGGAAATGTGATAAATTCTAAACGTTGAGCCTTACGCTGGAATTATTATTTTTTTGAAGCATTTATAGAGGTGCTGATTGTTTTTTTATATTGTAAGTAATCTTTTCATGATATACCAGACTACATGATATACATGTAGTATTTCATCATGTATTTCATGATATACATACTAGATACATTAATTGAGTAGGTAAGTAAGTCATGGCACCCACATCCTGAAGCGGGCCCCCAGGTTATGATTTTTGACGGTCCCCCTACCTATCGCTAAAGATAAAGGCAGTATGATGCTCTATAGTAGCGGTTTCCAAATGGTGTACGCAGTAAAATTAATGTGTACCTAAGTATATTTAGTGTTTTTTATATATTTGAATTCATCTATTTGAATTATGGAGTTGTCGAGTATCGATACACAATTAAAAATTGTATCATACAACCACATAATTTAAAATAATAATATTATTAAAGATAAATAGCGCAGGCGACTTTTTTATACTATTCGAGAGAATTTATGATGTGTGTTTAAACCACTTATCTGGTCAATTCACCACGCTGGACCCTTCCTGAGCCCGGGTCCCCAGGCTAGAGCCCTGTCAGCACCCCTTTGTGGGGGCCATGAAGTAAGTACCTACACATAATATGACATGTTTTTGATGTTTTGTTAATTAAACTATACGTAGCTGTTAATTTTATGTTGTGGCAGTGACGTCCCATAGGGGTAGGCAGATTGAGCGTCGCTTGGGGGCGGCAGGTACTCAAAGGGCGGAAAATCGAAGAGAATCATTTGATAGATACAGAAATAGCTACCTAAACTTAGTACGTAATAACGAAAATATCTTTTCATAAAAAAATCCAGTTCACTGGTTGGAAGCAAAATGTATTAATTAACATAACAGGTTTAACATGGCTGTATTTTTTTGTCGGGTTCGCGATGTCTAGTTTACTTCCGTTGCCCTTTGACGTCCATGGTGACCAGAAATGACACGTGCACGGATGATAAAAAATACTGTATACAAAATGGGGCGTTATTTTGGCATTGCCCAGGGGCGGCATTTTGTCTAGGGACGTCACTGTGTTGTGGTAAGTATTTCCCAATGATATTCATCTTACCGCATCATGGTAATTTGTGTAATAGGCTAGGTGTTTAAAAATATATTATTTTGTGAATTCATCCTACCTTCGTTTCTTCGCATGATGATTGTACTTGGCAAGTAGTGTTTATTAGATTATCACTAGACTTATCTAATTCTAATAAGCAGTCTTCAGATTTTGAGTTTCTTTTCGGCTTCGACGTTTTATCTTCAGCAGCAGTCTTAGTAGTTTCATTATTTACAGACACATTTGGTTCTGAAGTTGAATTTTTTATCGTATCTACTCCGTTTAAATGGAATTTCCATCGAGATGTCAAAGGCGATGTCGGCGTTGACTTGACATCATTTTCGGCATCTAATGTTGATGTAAATTTGTTCTTAGTCACACCATTTTTGGTCGTTTCAGTCATCCTTAATAGCACTGTACTAAGTTTAAGCGAATTGATATAAAAATACTATATGTTTCTGTCATATATCATTTAAAAATCACATTTAAAAACTACTCGCTACTATGACAGAACGCGGTAAAAATCAATATTATGACGGCTTGCCGGTTGCCACTCCTGTTGCCAGCAAACCATAGACATTTTTTGTTTATTTCAGTGTTGCCATCTTTTCAAAGTAAAATTATAGTACAGAGCCTACAAAATTATAGTATTTGAGAAAAACATATAGTACGCGTTGTCATCTGTAGAAAATGTACCAGGTTTTTGTTTCTCAGAAAAAAAAATAACGTAGAATTTCAGAAACTCCAAGACCCCTTTTATTTAGGTACCTTATCCGACCAAAAATGCATACCGAAGATTTCAAGAAATTTCCTTTTAAACCAGTCACGGGATTGTTTTACGTTTTTAAAACAATTTTTTTTCCAAGTTCTCCAAATCTTCTTATATTGCGAAATAATAGCACTTTTCACTAATTTATTGAACAGAAGTATTGAAATTTTAGTGCTTTTTACATATTTTTTCCGATATTCAAAATTATAATATTTTGGGTGTACTATACCTGTTTTATATCTACATAGTACGCGGACCAAAATTATAGTACAAATACTATAAATATAATACGGTTGGCAACACTGGTTTATTTGAAAATATATTTTGGTTACGAAGTTATGATACTAGTGAAGTTCGCGCGGCATGAACGTCAAATGTCAAATGTCAAAAAAACGTACCTATTGACGTCAACAATAAAGTAAGATTAGATCCAAAGAGATTGGACGGTGCCGAATTTATAATAAATAATATTATACATATCTACTTATAAATGTATAAACTTAATGATAATAGTCTGTACATATCTGTTTCATTATTTTTGGTACTTCTTTATCGCCTAATTTGGTGATATATTTTTCAGAAATAAACCAGTTTATTGGGATTTGAAAATGTATAATACTTTAAGTATAATTGTTGTGGTTTTGTGCATTTTTAATGTGAGCACAGAAGATTCGTCATGTGGCTGTTCTGTTGATCGTTCAAGTGATATCAAAACGTGTACTGATTCAAATAACGATCAAAATGGCCAGTGCTCTCGACCAGAAAAACCAAAAAGTTTCAATGAAGATCGACCTGATAGTCGAAACACCAAGGAATCGAAAATGGTTCTGATCCTTGGAGGTGAATACACAATTGGCACTGATAAGCCCGTAATAGATGCTGATCGAGAAAGCCCATCTCGCAAAGTAGATTTGAAACCTTTCTACATTGACAGGTACGAAGTTTCAAATGAAAATTTCGCGGAATTCATTGATCAAACCAACTATGAAACTGAAGCAGAATCTTTCGGCGATAGTTTTGTGTTTGCGTCCTTCTTAAATGCTGAAACGCAGGCAGAGTACAAAGACTTTAGAGCTGCCCACGCACTATGGTGGTATAAAATTCCCGGGGCCCACTGGAAACAGCCGGAAGGCAAAGATTCTTCAATCTCTGGTAAATAACTGCTTCCAGATTATGTAATCAAATAATTGAATATCTATATAAATATTGTAATGCTCTTATTAGGTATCAAATAAGGATGTATGTATGTGGCAGTAGTAGTTGTTATAAAATTGTATGCTTTGGTAACCATTTTACTGATTGGTTTTCTTTCACGAGTTGACAATGTTCATCTAAGGTGATGAAACTCCTCTTTATTAATATCTTCTTTGGGTACCGTTTTTTATCGGACTGGAGATCAAATCCCAGTTATCTCCTATCTTGTGACATTCACATCAGATCACCAACGCCTTGAACATTGATTCAATTATACTTTTTGTCCTATATGATTTTAATATAATGGATTTACCACAAATTTATCGACTATTGCTTTCTTATATCAATTAATTATTATAATTTAACACATACATGACGTGCAATCTACAACATATAATTGAGTCACCCTCACTCATCTGTTGTGCAGGCTTATTTTTTACCCAAATCTGTTGTACAACCAAATAATACATGAACTATCCAAATTAATTTATTCAGCCTTATTGCACAATGTGTCAAACCGTTACAAGCAACTCATTTTTTAACTGAGGCATCTAATTACAAAAAGCGACAAGTCCACAATTGAATATTTTCGGGTAACAACGTTTTTATGTTTCAAGCTTCAATTATTTGTTTTAACGTGAGATTATTTTTTCCGTTGTATTCTATGTCGAAATTAGAACCAAATGGCAATTTGTTTCAGCCGATAAACTCTTAAATGTAACAAATATAGGCAAAATAAAATTGGACGTAGCGCTACTTCTACTTCACTTTTTAATTTATTCCGCAAAAGGCACATATTTCCGTGGCACTATCATGAGCTTACCAGATGTTACAGCATAGGAGACGCCCTTTCCAATATTGAACAATCCAAGCTTTAAATAATATGAAACACGGACTTGGCGCTTTTTCTAATAGATCGAGACGTAAAATATTTTTTTTCGTAGGGTTATGTAGCGTTTTGGAATTTATAGATCAATACATATTGTATAAAATTATACAAAGAATACGTGCATATTTTTTCTCGATATTGACCAAATGTGGACTTATCGCTTTTTGGAATTAGACGCCTCAACTCTGGTATCCACAATATACTTACATATTTTCACTCGGATCCTTCGAGGCGTATAGTTTTTTAAAGTTGCAAAGATTAAAATAAGATTGTTTTATGTTAAGATCGTATGTCTCACCCGGTGGTCCACGTGTCATGGAATGATGCTGTCGCATACTGCAAATGGAAAATTAACAGAGGACGTCTACCAACTGAAGCTGAGTGGGAGGCTGCCTGTAGGGGTGGAAGGAAGGATAAACTTTTCCCATGGGGTGATAAACTCATGCCCCAAGGAAAACACTGGTAATTATTATAGCAACATGATGATTGTTACTTTCTTTCTAGAAAATGTCTTTTATTATTTCATTTTGTTCTATTATAACTTTATTGTTTATCATTTAAGGACAAATATATGGCAAGGTAAATTTCCTGATGAAAACCTGGGCAGTGATGGTTATTTGGGTACGTGTCCAGTGACAGAATTTCCACCAAACAAATACGGGTTATACAATATGGCAGGAAATGTTTGGGAATGGACAAGTGATTATTGGGTTGATGATAGGGTATGTACTCATTTCAATTTCATCTAATGAATCATTATTGATCGATTTACACCCCTCCAAAATTATTCTTTGCTTATTTATGCTTTTAAGACTTCATAAATATTAAGACTTATTTATTGATACAATAGGTGACATATTCAGTTTCACAGACATCTCAACAGAAATATACCAATATTTATTTTTCAGACCACGGAACGAGTGAAGAAGGGTGGATCATACTTATGTCATGAATCTTATTGCTATCGTTATCGATGCGCAGCTCGCTCTCAAAATACTGCTGACAGCTCGGCAGGAAACCTCGGATTCAGGTGTGCCGTTAATGCTCATTACATACCATTGTGATACTCATGCACACATTAATTTAATATATTTTTACAACTCAACTATATAATTATAATTCATAGTCATTTTGTAACACCTTTTATTTGTATTCATATTTTATATACCTCTCATTGAAATATATTTGAATATTAATAACAGAATGTCAATAGCAGATAAGTTAAATTTTAATCATAATATTTAGAGTCCAGGGGCCTTATGATAGAACTTGCGAGTTGTAGTCGCCCGGTCGACATGACGTCATATGACATCATTGTGACGTACTACCGGAGTGATAATAGCATTAGAGTAAATAACGCTACCAAAATAGGGGCGTTATCCATTGTCCCCATACACAAATAGGTGTTTCAGCATAATAATATCTATGGTGAGCTGTGTGCGTTGGACGGCTTGCCTCGAGCGTGTATTGGCTGACGTCACAATTAGGTCATGTCGTCGGGTGACTTCATATCACTAGTTAGAACATAGGGCTGCAGTGTTCAATTTTAAATTTGTTTTACAAAATAAGTTATATGTATTCATATCACTAGTTAGAACATAGGGCTGCAGTGTTCAATTTTAAATTTGTTTTACAAAATAAGTTATATGTATTCCTATTGTATCTTAGAATTAATAATTTAAAAAATTCTGTGGCTTATTCTATTATATAAATAGCATAGTACAGGTGTGTGGAACTTATGGCCTTAAGACCACATGTGGTCTTGTAGGCCATTGATTAGTATGGCCTTTTGAATGAATTCAAAGTTTACTGTTATAGATTTATTAATTTGTGAACACAGTGACAGGTTCAGTGACTGAAAATCATAACTAGTAATGGTTGATGTCTCCAAGGTTCCTAAAAACTATATTTGACGCTAAGAAAAATTCAATTGAAACATGGAAAATGCAATAAAATACCCACCCCTCTGGGAACATGCACGATAAATACTTTCTTGTTTTTCAACTACTTATTATTGCGAATCTATGTCCTTCTACGTCAAATTGAGATGTCCTTAAGGATAAAAATGATGGACACCCATCTAGAGGATCAGCTGACGTGCTGCAACCAAATATATCTTAACAATTTCCTACAAAAAGCAATCATTTAAATGTTAATTAACATTGGAATTAATTAATATTATCCTGTTACTATGTAGTAATAATTACATGACTAATAATTATTATAAACATAGGCAAAAACTAATTTATGTATTTATTAGTCCTAAACCAAAAATCCATAGTACATCGTAATTAGATTTTTTCAAAATAGTGTACATTTCGAAGTCCATCTAAGTTTCTTGAATGCGGCCGCATTTGGTTACAGTTAACTTGATGTGACTTTCTCACATGAAAAGGTTCCACACCCCTAAATAGCACAACATACCTAAAATATTTTTTATAGTTCAGTTTTGTTAGTTTTATTTGTTACCAAAAAAATCAATTATGTAATACCTATGCTACTGTAATAACCCTGCCGACGATTACTTTTGATAGATTTATACATTCTTTCGTAAATTTGTTGACTTATCGTCGCAGTAGGATTGGTTTGTCGAATAGAACAAATGTCAAATGTTCAGGAAACGAAAAACAAATTTCATTATCCTATATTCAAATACATGGAGGTATTTAAATTGTTTTTACAGCATGTGAATGCTGTATTCATTACAAAGGAATTTAAAGAAAAGGATGGTTCTGGTCCATTTAGATACAAAAAATCATTCTGCATTAAAAGGTCGATTTCGACAAACCACTCCTATAGCGACGTTATCCCACCATGGCATTTTTATCACTCAATATTAAATCAATATATTATGTTTTAAATACTTAATAATTTAGACTGAATATGAAAGTACTTAAATTTATTTGTTACAATACAGCTCATAATTTCAATAAATGAATGATTTTTTTATGTTTTATTGTAAAATAGCACTGAACTGTCTGCCAATTTACTTTTTATTATGTTATGTTCCTAAACATTGTATGATGTAAAATACTTAAAAATCTTAATGTAGTAAAGTTACTTCTGATAAATCTTACTACATGTGTTGGCACTATTTCTGTTTATTTCTCTTAAATGAATAATTCGGCCCCTCTGTGTGAAATATAGATTTATCGCGACAACACTTTCAGAAATAAGTATTTGTTTTTAAATAAATATTTTTTTTAAACGAAAAACATGTTTTATAAACAAATGATATCAATAATTTCTTTTTGTGTCTTTATAATCCATTGATAAAATAATCTTTTTGCATTTAATAATCATATGTGTAAAATAGTATATTCTCGATATGTAATCAACTGAAATGTTTAGTCACTATTTCTCTTAGAACAAAGATTTCAGGATAACACTTCTTTTCTGCAGAGGCCCTCAAGTACACGACATATACCTTCTGTCCCAGTCTGAACATAAATTTGTTTATCTTAATCTTTCATAGGTAATATGGATAAAAAGCATTTATAGTACATTTCTCATATAAATATTATTGTTGGCTGATAAGAGAGTACTTATTTATTCAAGCCACAGTCATACTATATTAATGAATCTCTAAACAAAGTATTTATATGTAGGCATACAAAGACTTGATGTACCCACTACCTATTAGTATTTAAGTTTTTATCCCAAAAATATATAAAAATTGTGCAGTGAAGAAAAAGAAGTTATATTAATATAATAAAAATATTTTATTTCAAATTATTATTACAAAGCATCATCATTATTCTACAAAAATATTAATACTAGCGCATATTGCTACCTATTGTACTATATGTGTAATGTTCTAGTGTTTATACAATAAAAATCTATAGGTTTGAATAAAATGGAGACTGCACTCCCACATTGATTTCATCATAATAAATATCATTTGTATTATGTACCTATAATTATTTGGAATCATAATAATTTGTTTGAATTTTAAGTTTTGTAAGTGAAGAAATTATATTAAGAAGAAAATGCAATTTATAATGTTTAATATATCCCCCATCACTGTGAAAGCTGCCCCCTTAAGCAGCACTTCAGAGTGGAAATGGTAATTTAACTTTTTAAATTGTGTAAAATACAAAACTATCGTTTCTCTACCTTGAAAAAGGTGTATGTACACGCTATGTATTTCTTTCATAATGGAATTGTTACTCAAATAATATTATGTTAAGTATATAAATGTAATGTTAAAGCCTCAATAAATTAAAAGATTTATTTATATTTTTACATTACGAGATATTCATAAACCTGAGTTAATCAATTCTATCTCTCGACACTAACCAATATTTATTGATAAATTGACACTTTTATCTTATATTTTTTTTATGAAAAATGTTTTTTAAATGCAATCGAATTAAATCATAATATATATTTTGTTCTTCAATTATAGGTGTGAGAATTTATATTTTTATAAAAAATAAATGAAATTTTAATGATACAAAATGCATTGTTTGATTTGTAAGTATAGTGAATACATAAAAATTGTTTGTCCAAACTGTAAAATAGGGTTGATATTCTTACAAGAAAACTATACCAGGATACATACATACTTATACATACCCAAATACCGTTTATAAAAAAATACACAAATTATTCACTAGGTACCAATAATACCTACAAAAAATAACTATCTTCACAAAGAATAGGCAATAATTTAATATCAGTCTATCAAAGGTAGTTGGTAGGTACTGCAAAACTACATAAAAATATGCAATATTGTGTTCAGTAGAAGACGATTATCTGGACTCTTGGTTTTATGTTTTCTGGATTTTCATTATCAATCAGTTTTGTGTGAAGAGGCATGGATAAAAGAAATTGTCAAAAAATGGTAAGTATATGAAGTATATTTCCTTTTTTTTTTTTTTTTGATTATCTGGATTTGTCATTTTTCATTTTAAGACTATCTGATTCCAATTAGTCAGGATAATCGAGGCTCTACTGCAAGCCTGGGCAAGAATTCTGACTCAAGGGTCCACATTGAGAATTTAAATGACAATGGACCGCCAAATAAAATACAGTTTTTTGGTCGATACAATTTAAGATGAATGGAATTTTTTCATATTTGTACATGCATTTTTATATTGAATTAAACCTTAATTTATAATTCCATACAATATTTTTTTAATTCCAGTATTTATCTCAGCTTATTTTTTTTCGATACATAAATATAGGTTCTAATTTGGCAGGTTCTAAGCAGGCTTTAATTTGCCCAGGCCTGTATATATTATATTCCATGAAAATAATTCAAACAAATTTATTTGCAAATTCAATTGAATATATTAATGAGATTTTATAGATGCTAAAATTTATTTTATCTTCAATCTATCTAAATTACATTTTAAAAATATAATGTTGCAATTAGTTTGAATTGACTGGATACCACTGAGTGATAATTTAAGGCAACCATTTTTTTGGAATGACTTTGTAGCCCGCGTACACTATTAATCCCACGAAGGCTACTTTCACGGAAACCTTAATGATGCGACTGGACAGAGACGGCGGAGGAATTCTGAAAAGAAAAATTGATGTAAATATGACACTATGTAGTAAGTTATCCATTGACAATGATACAATCAACCAGTATGTAACTGATAAATTTTAATGACATGACATATATAATATATACATGTCTGTTATCTTGATTATGACCAGTATATTCCATACATAGTCACGAATTCCAATATTAACCCTTTTACTCCCACGGGGCCGATATTTCGGCCCACCATACCTATGCGAAAACTCCATCTGGGCCGATCCATCAGCCGAAAGTTTGGAACCAAATTTACGATTTATTCCAAATTTTTTCCCGTCATATTTCGTCTCGTGTAGACGAATCATTATATTCACTGTGTGTTGAGTGTGAGTAACATTTATTTTAGTGTCAGCTTTATTTATAATTATGTCACACCCTATTAACTCACAAGTCATAATTGCTCTGCTGTCGAACTTGAGACCAAAGAGGGTCATAAAAATAATAAAACATTATTTTTATGACACATTTTAAATTCTGATATTTCTTTTAGTTGTTTTATGATTCATATATCACATTACAAAATGATGTTTGTAATTTTTGCACTAACAATGGATGCCACTGTACTTTTGGTAAGATGGTGAAAAAATACATGAATATAAATATTATTATAAATGATTTAGTGCTTTGAGACTTATTTTTTGAAATTACTTCATTCCATATCAGTTAGTCGTCGATACTGTATCGAATTCTCTTGCGATTTCGTGAATTGAATAATATTCTTGAATACCTTGGACACTATACGATTTTTTTTGATTACTTTATAAAAATTCTATTTCATAGATAAATAATAATTTGTTTATTTTTTTTTCTGTTACTACATAAGGATAGATTATATTATAAAATTTGATAAATCAATTATAAATAAAAAAATGTTGTCACACTTGTTTTGTTGTTCAAACATAGTTTTATCCGTTCATTTCTAAATAAATATTGATACATTATTTTTTTCTTTTGTTTTATTGATGTAAACTATCAATATTATTACTTATTATTGCTTTATACACCATTGAGAACACACAAAAAAAGTTTCAAATTTTTAAAACATGTGTGGAATTAGTTATTTAAAAAAAACTAAATCGACGATTTTTTGTCAAAAAACGCTTGGGAGTTTTCGCATATGCTAGGCTAAATCAGCTGGGAGTAAAAGAGTTAAATTATTTTGCTTAACCTTTCTAACGCGGCAACTGACTTTAGTCAGCCTATACGCGCGAGTCATCCGCGCGTCAGCTGACTAAAGTCATTTCGATTTTCGTTTGCCTAGTACTCCTTTCGGCCAGGCGCGAATAATTCGAACATTGATTTAATTTATTCAGAAATCATCCTTCTCTTGACATCTGTCAATGGATAGCCTAAACTTTTGTTCTATCTAATTTAAATAAATATTTTTCGGGAGCGTGTCTTGAATAAAAAAATATCAGTCATCGGGCCAATTCAAATTTGCCGCGTATATAGTGTCTTATCGCTTCTTAGTGCATGTGCGTCGAAGACATTTGACTGACGTGTTTGTAACGATACGAGTTTGCGATATAATAAGTTATATTGTTTTTTAATGATTGAAAAACTATTTGGTGCGTAAACTGTTAAATAGAATATTCGAAATTTACATTGATCAAAGTGAATTTACAAAATATTTTTACAAAAGGAATGCTTTTGGAGATTGCATTCATTCGCCTATCTGCTATTATATTATCCGCGAGTAAATAGTTTCGGAAAATAATTTGAACAAGGTGTCATTTAAATATACCTAGGAGTCCGCGATTCAATATGTCTCTTTGTTTATCATTGATTAACATTTTTAAATACTATTTTCTGGTTATAGAATTAGGTGAAACAGACAAAAATTATTTATTTACCCTAGTTATCAGCCATTTATAAAGAAAAGACACGAACAATCAGATGCCCGTTCCCGCATAAATGCGGAAATTGTCGTATTACGCTACACCAGGTCCCGCGCTACTGAATTTTTATACACTGCGCGGCAAATCATCGTCTGCTGGTGTGAGACAGACACTTGAGAATTATTTTTTTCGTAACACTATTCAAAAGGGTTTGATTCATGACTACTATTTTTTTTTATGGAGAATTCTTCTTATATTTATAGTCGAAAATAACTCGAGTTACTTACTATCATGTCATTATAATAAAATAAGAGATTACCTATTCTAGTACCAGTGGGTCTATTCTATACTTATCGACCGCTAAAGTGATAAAGTAATAAATATTATCATACTTAGGGTAGGTTTGTATCAAAATGTTAGCACTTATTGTAACAATTACACGAAGTTGGTTTTTATTGTTGCAATAAGTGCTATATTTTAACAGCACCTATCTTGCTGCTGTTGAAATATCGCACTTATTGCAACAATAAAAACCAACTTCGTGTAATTGTTACAATAAGTGCTAATATTTTGATACAAACCTACCCTAAGTTTGATACTATTTATCACTTTAGTGTTCGATAAGTATAGAATAGACCCACAGGTTATTGAAGTAATATAATAAAAAAAAAAACAAATGAACTTGAAAATAAAATTGTGGTGACTATAAAGCATTTAGAAGTGCAAAAAGTGTTTGAAATTTAATATTTTACGAATTGTAATAGCCTAATAGGTATTCGAAAAATAAACCGTTTTGTTATAAACTATGTGTCATTCGATTCCATTCAGTTCGGGGTCAATGGTAGGTACAAACCAGGCACTGGTGGTAAGTACATTACTCTCAAATAGCCAGTAGTTCTCAAGGATGATTTATTTATACTCGACCTGCAGTGCTGCAATGTGTATGGGAGTTCAAATAAAAGTTACACAGTTTGAGATGTCCTGGATGCTATAAAAATGAGCTATTTATGACTGATATTTTTTTAACACACTCAACAAAAATGCTCATAAAAGTCATAAACCATATTATTATTCATTATGTGTATGACATATTTGTCGAAATCGTAGCCGTAGACTATAATACTGAACTGTTCTTACACTTGTTAATCTGTCATCGACGCATTAGTCCAGCACCATTTCGTAAGTGTCATGGCGCCGCTCGAGTAAGCCGGCATTTTTTCAATGAAGAAATCTTGTTCGTGATTTCTTATCAGTTTTAGGCGACGAATGTTTATTTTTAGAGTCACATAAAATATTAGGTTCTGTCATAATCATTTTTGAACTTGACTCCGATTTTTTACTACTCTATTTGTGTATGTTTGACTGACATTTATTACGATTTATTGATGCTTGAAATAACAACGCGCACTGTTGTACTAAGTCGGGATTCGTAACGCTTAGAAAGGGTTAAAATAAATCAAGAATAAAACCAGCCACAAATAATATTGAATCGTGGACTCTCCGGTTTTTGAAAATGTAGATCTCATATAATGTTCATACATAATGGCAAAAGTTTTCATCAGAATTATGAATTCAAAAGTGTACCAAACATATTTTATACAAAAAAATGCATTAATAATAGGATATGAATATTGGAAGAATTTTTGCAATCCCGGTTCAAATTATATTGTGTACAGCGACTGACAGAAATATGTACATATGAACTAACCAATGTGAAGTAAGTCTAACTATATTGCTTTAGTAAGTAGTACAATAAGTCAGAATATCATAGTGTGTACAGACCTGTAAGTTTCACAATAATTGATAACCATATTTCCGAGATATAAATAATTGTGTACATCAAGTATAAAATCTTACTTCATTATGGGAGGAATCTGCTTAGCTGTCACCTTTCCCCAATGATCAAGAATGCCTTGCACATGTCCGATACCCACTACTCCGACAACTCTCATTGGTTCATTCACAGCTAAAATGAACAAAATCAATTAGCATTCTTTTGATAAGAAAAATATACCATGGTAAAATGCAGGGTTTCGATAAAAAAAAAAAGATTTCGGCTGACTCCAATTATGATCCAACTCCGAGACTAAGATCGTAACAATTAATAAAAGCCTCCGAACTGCCATCCTATGGGTCCCATAGGGGGGTCACAAGGCGTCTCTAAGGGGTCATAAACTATTCAATTTTAAACAAAAAAATATTGACTACAATGCAAAATTCATTTATGAGATGATATATCATTTTTACATTTATATACATGTTTTATAATATGTATGTGTATGACCAAAAAACAGACATCGGTTGAAAGTGAGAAAAATAATGCAAGTGAAAATAAGAAAATGTGATGATTGATAATTGACACATAAAATTTTATATTATAATTGTGTTTGTCAATCTATTTAAAATGGTTTTTATGCAAATGTGACAAGGGTTGCAAATTACTTGTTAATTATAAAATTTACAGTTGTGGCTTGGAAAGATTGAGAAACCTTTAAAAAGGTTTAACTCTTTTAATTGTACTGTCCGACAAGAAAATCTAGGCAATAACCGAAAGTCGCTAGTGCGGTTAAAAGTAGGAGGAGCTTGTTAGTTCACAGTTTTAACACGTAGCCAAGAAGATCTTGTTGGACGGTAGTACAAATATTTATAATATATACTTTAAGAGATATGTAATACGATATACGGTTCATAAATATTACTTTTTGACACAGCAGCAATTTGTAAAGAATATGAAAGATAAACATCTCTTTCCCGCACGAATACTCTCTCCAAAGCCGGAAATTCTCCAGCCATTTCGGCAATCATTTCCTTTAAAAGGTCTCGTTGCTTGCATCGTTCAACTTCTTCTTTCCTACAAATCAAATAAAGTATTAGGTTCATCCGTTGTTGGAAAGTAATTTAATCACCAGATATCTCTGCCACTGTGATCAGCAACGCAGAAGAAATTGACAAAAGCCAAAGGAAAGTAAACATGGGTGTGGTATACTAGACAGGTCACAGGTTTCCAAGCCATGGCTGAGACCCCTAGATGATATTCTAGGGGTCACTAACTAATTAATAATAAAATATTAACTGTGATACAAATTCAGCATTGAAATTAATTTTTGATCAGTGTTTCAATGTTTGATAACAGACTGTTCGGACAGAATTTAATATTTATTTTGTGAAAATTTTATGTAGACACCTTGAGAAATAGAAATTTGATAACTACATCAACCGAAAATCCGAGAATTCAGCTAAAACTGGAAACAAACAGTTAACAATATAAAAAAAGTTAAACAATGTATCCACAAACAAAAACATTCAGTTTCCACAGGAAAAGATAAAAATTAGTCATCAAATGTATTTTATTCACCCCATTTGTAACGTTGATCTGCGTTTTAGCGAAAGAATCTTCAGTAAAAAATTCAAAGCTCTAGAACCCGCCTTCAAAGCCTTTAAATAACAGACAAACTTTGTGTTTTATAGTATAGATTGGACTTACGTAATTGGATCTTTAGTATTGAGAAGACGCCAGACCAGACGGATAGTTTGCCACCAAGAGAGAGCGGCCAGGGCCCGGTGCATGGTCACTTGTATTGGACGATCACCCAAATGCACAATACAATGAGGAATTTTTTTCACCTAAAAACATAACTAGATTAATACAATTTTTAGTTATATATGTGTTAACAAGCTAAAAAAAATCTCTGCAAAAAAATTGACAGAACTGTCCTACGAATGGAAGGGATCTAAATTGAACTAATGCGCTCTAAATACTGTATAAAATTTTGATTGCTCGAATTTTAGGGTCATGTAAATTAACAGTTTCCACAGATCACAACAAAATACTATGTAATTGTTAATATTAAAAAGAAAATATATTCAAATACCTCCTGTATTGCTCTACGAAATTCTCCTCCGGGGGCCATTCCAAGTTCTTTTGTGATGTGGGCAGACATATTAAGTAACAGAATGTATATGAGACCATTGAATAAACCATTTTGTTGAATAGTGGCTCTGTAAATAACAAATTGAATTCAATTAAGCTGAGGTGTATTTTGATAATATTGTAATGTAGTGTTTAAATTACTTATACGAAACGTCATGATCTACACCGACTACTGTCTGTGCCATAAGAATGTCGCTTTGAATCTGCCTATAGTCTGGAGCAAAATAAAGATGTTTCTATTCATGCCTCACTAGACTCGGCATTTGGTGTTGACGATTGCCTGCAAAAGCATTACCACCAACTGCCACATGCCATTATGATGTCGCTTAGATATTATATATTATCTGACAGACAATGATAACACAAAATAAAAATATAGTCAATACAGTAACTTGTTACTTGTCCAAAGAAGCTCAAAGGGTCTGGTCATACTGGGAAGTAGCAAAAAAACTTAGCCAAAAGTCTTGCCCCGTAGATTACCGGCCATACTAATTGCAGATTTACAGAATTATTACCAAAGAGACACTTCCTGTCATTTAGTGTACATAATATGTAGAATATGGGACCAATACAAATCGTCTACATTTATGTAGCTCTGTTATAAACTCTTCAATAGCAAAGGTACATAGCAAACATCAGAAATGCGAAAATGCCGAGTCAGTATCAATATTATTTGTAGTCAAAGAAAGTTTGATAATACGTTTACCAACCTTATCTTTTGGAAGTCAATATTTTTGGCTTCCTCTAAAATAGTTTTTTCATCTAACTGCAATATGTTTATCCTTTGGGAGCACAGCTCTACCATTACTATGTGCGGTTGTACAGACTGGATAATCTATTAAAACAAATGAAAACATCAATGATTTAGACTGTAGTCACATTTTTTCAACATATCTCCAAATATGGTAATGAAAATCAACTATAAAAACAAAACATACACAAAAGTTTAACAAAAATACTAATTGATCATCTTCGTGAATTAACCCACATAAATTATATTTTCATCGTAATGTCATTATACAAAGAACAAAACAATAATTATTATTATTTGACTGTTAAAAGAAAAAGGAAGTAACCCTCAATATTTTCAAAATAGGTTTTATTGGATAATAACGTTGTGCACAACTAAATACACGTTGTGTCCAAAGGATGTAAGCTACAAATGCTGATTAATTATCTAAATTTGGCTGGCAATTTAAAAAAAAAAAAGAAGGAAGTGAATTGGGAAAAACGACATAACCATCATTTTTGTTCGTTTTTCTTTAATTAACGAATAATAATTAATATCAGATTAGGAATATAATAACCGAATTATTAATTATCATGCATATCACGGTAATGTTTATTTTGTATTTTAACTTTGACCGAAAACCATAACAAAAACGTTTTTGTGCCTCCTGTAAAATTTGATTAGCGTGGATTATGTACTTTTTCCTTACTGCAGTTGAATATTATAAAGTGGTAAAATCTTTTGATTTATATTATATGAACAAGCACAGCATCGAAAGGTATTTTCACTGGTAAATGATTTAAAGTAGTAGGTAGTAAAAACATTTGATTGAGTTTTCATCAATGTGTAATTTTATACTAGCAGAGCCAGCTGTTTTGTTAAATCTTGCAGACAGCTTGGCGTCCAAATAACATGGTGTTGGATTTCATGGTAATATTCTTCCCACATACAGTTTACCAGTTTTTTTTTATCAGGCAATGATTAAGTATTCCCCACATTCAGGCTTTGGGAAATAGTTCCCTCATAGTTTTTTATACCTACAGAAATTTCCATAACTACATTATTATAATTCACATATATTATAAATAAAGGCTACATTTCAGTGAAATAAATCTAACAAAAATTATATGCATTGACAGTTTGACAAAATAAATGACTAGCAACTATAATGATGAAGACAATGATATAAATATGTTTTATTATATCACCAGTTGTTGAATGGCCGTTAAATATTTTTAGGTCGTTAAATTTTAATAATTTTCATTGGTTCCAAACAATAAAAACAGTATAATGTGAACAAAAATTTTTTTCGGAACATTATCTATGTAATTATGTCATAATTAATATTATTATAGTGAAATCTTAGTTTGAATTTGACACATGTATAAGTGCGAAAAAAATGTTCATATTGTGATTCATTGAACCGGATCATTAATCAATTAATCATTTTTGAAGTGTATCAACTAAGTGAAAGTGTTGCGGAAAAAGTCGCGATTGTTTAGTCTTTGTTGTAATTATTATCTCATAAAATGCCTAGATGTGTTGTTAAAACTTGTGGAAATAAGAATACAAGACACTCCAAAAAGGATGGAATAACTTTTCATGATTTTTATTCACATACTGTTATTTAGAAGTAATTATTGGCCAATGTTGTGTCAACTGTGTTTATTGTAGAGATGTTCTTATCGAAACAAAAGTATCGCATCGAAAAAAATCGTAGAGAAACATTCCTTAAAAAATGAAAAACTTCATAAAATAATCGGAGTTACGAGCTTAAAGATCTTTCAAAATACTATAGTATATCAATATAACAATGCATTAATCACAGGTATCAGAAGAATGAAATTTTATTTTTATTGGGGACAACCCATAACCAATGAAAAAAATACTAATAGTGCCTATACACGTGCATGAATTTACTTGCAGTGATAGTGTTTATTTTCAACTATCACGATAATAACTGTTTACACGTCAAAGTGTTGACTGTCTCGCCAATTTCATTCTTCAAGAGTAAGCATGACGCGATGTTGTCATTTTATGGTACTATTTGCCAGATCGTGAAAATCTGTCAAAATGAGTCTCTGCGCGGTGTGGTTTGCTTTTTACCGGCAGGTTCACCACTATTGTTTTATCGGAAGTGAGATGGAATAGGGAACCGGAGGGTAGGTTGGTTTGACTCCCAAATGAATAACTCAGAATTTGGTGCGTGAATGAAATGAACCCTGGTTTTATTATCTCCTTCCAAATAAATATCAATTTTATTATTACAAATAAATTTAAAGATTATAATTTAGTAAAGTGAAATAACGAGTATGCGTTCTGATGGATTACGAGATCGATCGGGCGAAGCGGAACGATAACCTTACGGCTAACTCTTTGATAACTGAATGACGATGTTGCTTTCTTCTACTGAGTGTTTTATATTGATTCGATACAATTGAAAATGCTACTATCAACTACTTGAATATTTTTGATAATCATGCTTATGAGTTTTATTGTGCAATGCATGATTCGTTTCATATATTATAAACAATTGATTTTAATTTGAACAGTTATGCAGTTTTAATAATTGAGCAAGATTGATTTTCATACAAACAACCAAACTTACATAGCATTATTTATTTATTTGCAATATTATTGATTAATTGAATTATTATATTCTTTTGCTAAATTAACTTTGTTGAAATTTGATTGACTCGCATAAATCGCTTGTTTTTCAATTTTAACAATATTATGTTGCAAGATACATTGTTGTTATAAATTAATGGTTTCCTGCCATGCTGGATGGTAGGGTATTCACCCTACAGTTTTACTGCACAGGGGCAGATATCGCACAGTACACTTGTCACGTGTAAATTCAGAAGGAACTTAGTGAGCTTTAACCCATGCATGCAATCTTGCACGATAATACGTGTTTACACATGCATTTTTTCAGCAGTAAATCCATGCACGTATAAACAGGATATTATGGTCAGCTCTGCGCGCTGACGACAACTCTCTATGTTCAATATATTACTTACTTTTGAGACATCATTTTGCGATTCTTCACTGAAATGCGCTGTGCCGACAATGTAAACTTTAGAGCCATCAGGTGTCTTTAATAATGTCACAGTAGGCGGAAGGTTATCATCTATGTTGGCTATTTTCATACTGAGGCTGGGATTGGGTGAAGGTTTACTCTCTGAAAAAATAAAATAATGAAAACTCAAGCGGATTTACTAATTATTTTATAACTGGCAACCATGGTCACTTTCTATAATTTTGATGGTAGTTAAAAACGATTCAAATGGAATACATAGTACAAAACCTAAATTGATTAGAATTTAAAATTAATAATATGGTGGTCTTACTTTTCTCCTTGAGGGAATCACTTGGGTCTTCTGTTGATGTATCCATATCACTTTGATCTCCCGAATTCAATGAATCTTCTAGAAACATTAAATAAATGTGTGGGTGCACTAAATAATTTACGGTTAGATCAGAAACATTAATAATTTCAATGAAAGTAATACGTAATCCCTTAACCCATTCGCTGTGTCTATTAAATTAAATAAAGGTCTGCAGCGAATGGGTTAACATTACTCTAATGCGTAAGTCCTCTAAAATAAATTACGGTGAACTCACCATTGGACATTAAATTACGGGGTTGCCAGAATTTAAACATGATTTCGAACAATAAAACTTCTTTCCGAAATGAGCCGCCAATAAAGATTGCAATCTAACTAAAGAAACTCTTTGTCCCAAGAAAGCATTCGATGCAACTGTGTGTTCCTAAACATTACTTAACTAAATTCAACATTTTTTTAAATTATAATTCTTTCTCATATGAACATGATTGTAGTGAAAATATTAATAATTATTGTCAATTGGAAATTGATTATGAAAACATTTTTTTTTAACCATCAATTTAAAATGGTAACATCAACAAAGATAAATTAAAAGCAAATGCAGGTACTTTATTTATTGGACTTCTCCCTCAATAATATATAACGTTGGTGAACTGCAATACAGTAATATCCCGAAGTTACACGATACACCTATCGCGGTATTCGGGACCCACCGGTCCGACAAAAATCGCTTAAGTCGACTTTGCATATAAATACATAAAATTTTCTTTACTTTTGACCAAGGACTAACAAAAACACTAGTTTAGAAGAAAAATATTTAATAAAATTATATTTCTTTGTACATATTATTAATAGTAGTAAATTGTTTATGATGACAATATTATATAAATTATACATTAGAACAGTGAATAACTTATGAATGAATGTTAGCCATTCTCCTAGCAAATTGGAATCAAATAGACATTGAAAAAACAACATGAATTTTATGGCAGCTGCTATATCTAAAACGTGACCAACTGTGACTGCCGAGACAACTGCTCTGCCAACCAGGTCACCATGGATGCTCTTTGTTAGAATAGTATTTTTAGCATATTATACACTACAATTAAATTAGGAAAATCAAATAGTTTATCAGTCACCTAGTTGTTTCATATACATTTTGTCATAGTATGCAGAGAAGCCATAAGTGTGCAGATTAAAATACCAATGAATTCATTGGCCTAAAACAGGGATGGCAAAGCCTTTTCGAAAAGTGTGTCAAATTTCATGCATACTCACATATCAAACGCAATTGTCAGAAAAAAATAGTGAGTCAGATAAATAAAATAAAAAGCCAAATACTTATTTTTACACTACGGTTTATTGTAAATTTCCCAAAAAAAGATTGAATCCGTAAATATTTAGTGAGACTTTTGTTGGTATCTGATGTCAATTAATTAATTTGCATTTTATAATGGAAAACTTTCCGAAGATAATTGAAGATGCCGTTTATACTAGAATCCCACATACTATGGTTCAGTTAAACCATTATAGAGCTGATATTTTATTTTCGATTTAAAATAATTCATTGATGAAAATAATAGTTCACAGTCATATGTTTGCCAAAAGATATCAAAATAGTGGTTTGCTTACTGTTTTATTGAATTAACTCATTTAGTGCTGACACCACGACTGGCGCGTTTGCGTTACCTGGCCATTCGATATAATTAACATGCTATTTAAATGTGGTAATTAAAAATTAATTAACAGCTTAGCAGTGATTGTGTTAAACGTATAGGATAGGTAATAAATTCCATTCACATTCTGATGACTTTTGTATTCACATACATATTTCAAAAAACATTGATAAAAATATTATTCAAACTACAGTCGAACTCGATTATTACGGAAATATTGAGATCTCGGATGTAATGAGGAAACATTAGTTGACATTTTAGTTTATGATTTTCTCCATACATTTATTCACTTTTATAACAAGCTACTTCTCGGGTATACCGAGCAAAACTGTTAATGTGTCGATCGTTTAAAAACAACATTTTCGACCCTAAGCAATAAAATCCGACTGGGCAGTTAACTAGACCGATGCCGTCGGGATCGGATTACGTTTATGACACTAGTCAAGTGTCTAAGTACCTAATTAGTGTTTTCGCTGACAACATTGGAAAAGTATTCACGCATATGGTTGAAATTGCATGTAAAAAATCCAAGCTTTATGAATTCAGTAGGTACCTACCAGTGCCGGCGGCTCAGCACTTCATTAGCATTACAATAAACAACTTTTTTTGTAGTTTATGAATACCATGCTTGTTTCGGGGATTTTTACGATGGTTTTCAGATTTTTTATGTTAAATAGAACGTGGTGTGAAAAATGTTATATAACGATGTAATGAGTAATGCTTATAACGAGCAAATTCAGTCGGTCCCATCTTCCTCGTAATAATCAAGTTCGACTGTATATCATAATCTGTATGAATGTTGATAAAAACAGGCCAATCTAGATAAAGTAAATTTTCAAAAATTTTAGATAAATTAGGTGTAAAAACTACAAAATTTTTTCATACAACGTTTAAGGTTTGCCTCTGTAACACCGAGTGAAACGTGTGTCATAAGTTTGCCATCCCTAACCTAGAGAATTCATACTGAAAGCTACCAATGTACGTCTGCTCGTTGCTTTCTATTGACCACTTCCTTCATAACCATGTAAGTAAAAAGAATGTTATACATACATACTCAAACCAACAAATTTGTTAATTACATTAATGTTATTATATCTACTACTTCATTTAACACCCACAGTGGAATAGAAGACAGAAAGCACTTCTCCAAAGAAATGAGCCATGGCCTCAAATCGCATGACTGGAACAAATCCATATGTTCATATTATGCAGATCCCGAGCATGAATTATCGAGTTAAGTGAATACCTACCAAAGATTCCTCGTAATTAATTGTTGTGGATATATTATTGTACACAAATAAAAAGATGTTAGATTTTAATTCTTGACATTTTTAACGTTAAAGTGGTCAATGTATTATAATAATTAACTATTATTTTGTAATATTATGATTATTTATTTTCTTAAATATCACAATCACTGCTGAACTTTTAATTACCACATTTAAATAACACGTTAATTATATCTAATGGCCAACTGCTCTAAACGAGGCAGTCGCGGTGTTAGCACTAAATGAAAAAAGTAGTATAAATAGGTAATATTTTTTTGATTAACTCATTCACTGCGGACTTGTTAATTACTATTTAATTAACATGCTAATAGTATATAATGGCCAACTAATTGGCAACACACCTGTTGCGTTGGACGCACGAAATGAGTTAAGATTAAGCTAGTGAATCTGTCCATGTGTGCAATTGTCTGCCCATCGATCGTTTTGATACAATCTCGAGATTCCATTATTTCATCAGTGTATTTAACTTACACAAATATTGAAAACAAAATGGTACAAGTCGGTTATGGGGAAGCCAGTGGCAAACACATTTTGAAAATATCCGATATACTGGATTATTTGTTAGGTTGGGTTAGTTTAGGTTAGGTCAAGTTAGGTTAGGTTAGGTTTTCATTCTTGAATTTTGCCAAAATCGGCTATGGCAATTAGCACGGTTCCCGCCTGGCTTCCCCATAACCGACTTGTACCAAAACAATTAGATTTGCATAAATTCTTGAAAAACCACCTACTTATATCCACGTGGTAAATCAGGGCAGAGGAGAGAAGATAGTTAGAAGGTGACCGGGGCCCACCCCAAGCTTTAGTGCGTGAGATTATGATACTTAATAGTACAGAAACCTGCTATAAAAATCCCGCTGGCTATATAATGCTAATAATACTTATTCTTACCAGTAATAACAAGCATTACAGAATCGTCACTGTCGGACAACTTCCTTCTGTCATCACCCTGCATGGGAGTCGTTTCCTTGGACTCTCCACCCCTTTCCTGACTGATTAAATTGATTGAATCGCTAGCCATGTCAATGACTGTATCTTTAGTCTTTTTGGACGGTGTGCTCTTCGACTTGGAGCCAATATGCCCGAACAGACTATCTTCTCTGTTTGGAGAATCAGAAAAATCTCTCCGGTCACCACCAGGGATGGCTTTATTGTGTTGAGCTGTGAAATCTATCAGAAAAGATTTATCTGAAAAATTGTGGAATTTGTAACAAATTTGATCATACAAGTTAATGTTTAGGAATCATGAGAAAAATTAAATATCGCGATAGCATAACAAGTTGGCACTAATGGTATTGAACTGACCTTAGTTCATCACTCATGTCGTGACTGTGAACCACCAAGGGAGTTTTCGGAAACAAAATAGTCCAATAGATAATAATTATAATAGCAATTATCTTCTTCCTAGCCAAATCGAAAGCTAAGTAATTTCTATTAAAACATAGCAAAAAAAAAACCCCCACATAATTTTGTTGCATAGGGATTTATCGAAAATGCACTCGATTTTACGTGGCATTTCACTTTTTAATGATGTAAATTTGCAATAGATAGAATTCTTCCCTTCATTTGAATTACGTTTCCTGTAACATATACCTAGTTTAAAATACGTAACATATTTAAAAGACTGCTGAAATAAAATGTCAATGAGTAAATTCTCACTGACAGCTGCTGTGCCGGTGTTAATAAATTCTTGGGAATGAGCAATTTTACAAAAAGTTTTGCAATCTTTTTGCATCTGAAAATTCTTTTAAATATTAATTTATAAACATAGGAACTACTTCATAAGCAAGTTGTCTTGTATTTCTCATTGGGGAATTAACGGATTCAGATTTTACAAACCTCCAGTAATATCGGTGATATTATTTCCACTCATGTCGAAGGATGAATCAACACCAGTCAGCGTATCACTGTTTGCAGTAAACATGGACAAATCGCTATCTGGCGGTGAACTAGATTGAAATGACATTATTTAAATGCAAATTAACGGGATGTGCACGAAATAATAGTAAAATAACTTAAGCAGTGCGACGCAAGTTTACATTTAAAACCAATGAAAATTTATTCGAAAACAACCATACGGTCAATCTAGAATCAAAACAGATGAGGAGTGTTGCCTGAATGATGAAAAGTAAATAAGTTATAAAAAATAATATTTTATTATTTCATTGGTGATACATAAACTTGATTGATAAAAGTTGATAGGTGCCTAGTCAAAAATAATAATTTGATGATTACCATTACGTCATGTAATGTCACGCTGAGATAGAAACTTTGTTAGAGTTAGAGATTCATTATCTATATCAGCTCAACGTTTCTATCTCTATCACTATCTCAATGTGACAGCATGTAACGTGATGTTAATCAAATGTGTTCGGGCCAGTAGGTACTAGCATATTAATGTGTTGGTGGTTTTATCTGAACTAGGTGTCTACCATCATATACCTACCTCAAATAATTTGAGGTATATTATGATGGTAGACACACCAGATAAAAAGAAAAATGGAAATCCCAATATAATATCAACATATAAAATTTATCTAATTTTTATAATATTTGTATAATATAAATAAAATGGATTCTTACATAAAAGTAAGTGAATTTAATTGCATTTAATAATTCGTAATGCAATATTTTATTTTCGCACGAAACGGAATGATTATTTCGGGGATTTAATAAACCGGTACAGCGTTTCTGTCCATTTGAACCCTACATTAAGCTGCCTAACTAAATACTTTCAAAAAAGATTATGTATGTACCTACCTCTATTAAATATTATTTTTATTGAGAAGTGTTCGATTTTGTACACATACTGATATCATATTATGTAGGTACGAGTAGGTACCTAATAAACTAATTTATATCATAAACATGCCCAATAAAAATAAATGTACAAGATAATAGTGATCTTGGATAATATGATTGGCCAATAACTTTTTCATGCACCGGATTTTGTATTTCTACCTAACCTAACCATCAATTTGTTACTGCTGTGTTGTGCCTGTCCAATATGTTAGACTGTTAGAGGACATTCCTTTACTTTAGTATAGTGTCTTTTTGATTAATTTGTACTTACTTACTTAATCAGGCGCTACAGAGCATTCAGGTCCATGGCCGACTGCACAACTGTCCTCCAGTTTTCTCTATTTCGAGCTCTCTCTCTCTCCAGTCGGTCACACTCAACCTATCTGTGCCCCTCTTATCATTAACTGCCCATTTTTCTCCGGGGGCGACCCAGGGGCCAAGTGCCCACAGGGGTGCCTTCATAATCTTTATGGATCTCATCCAACAACTTGACTGGCTCATCTGAGTCTTCGCACCCTCAAGAAATTGACTACCTATTTATTTTATATAATATGAATTTTTATATAACCTATACTTTTACCTATTTGTCCTTTTATATACCTAATCTATATTTTCATTGAAATTTTGGTAAATCACTAAAATTTAATTGTCAAAAATACAGCACATCGATTGACACAGAGAACATTTCGATTGGAAAGTCAGAAAAGCTATAAAAAGAGTCTGTACTTAATAATATGATCCTTAGTGGAAAATTTTCAATTGATATTTCAGAACAAATAAAAAAAGAGTACTTGCAGGATAAAATATGATCATCGTACCAAAATAAAATCTTAGCTTATGCCATTTTATAGACTATAATAGTGCAGTGGCGAAGGATGGAGGTATGCTTTTAAGATCCGATATAAATAGTACATACTAAACTTTGTCAGTCAAACGTATTTGTTTACATTGAACCAAGACGACAATGTTTAGATAGTGTTTGTCAATTTTTAATTTCAAATAAGCCCTTCCTAATCCAAACCATAGTAGATAATAGACAAAAAATATTCATTTATCTAAACTTATGCCATTTTACCATATATAATTTTGGATATTTTATAGATAGAAGAATATTTTTTATCAATTTTATTATGGACTGTGAATTTTAAAAAAACTAACTAACACCATCTTGTAATTTGTGTTTTAATTCAACGAAAACAAGTATGACTGAAAAAGTGTGCACTATTTTGTCAGATCTCCTATCTATAGCATAACTAAACTATTATGACTTGGCTTAGGCAGGGTTTTATTGAATTTTATAAACTAACCAGCATCATCTGCAAATTGCATTCTTCAATGAAAACATAATAAATACTTAAGTATGACTGATAAAGTTTAATGTCCACTATTTATGAGGAATCTTAACAGCCAACCTCCACCCCTCGCCACTGCTATAGAGACAGTGCTGCATACAACTCTTTATAGATACCTGATGTGGTTGGTTTTCCTTTTACAGATTATTTTACTATATCCGTTGAAATAAAATATCTGGTAATCTCTCTAAAATTCTCCTGAACAGGAGTTTTCATGTATTCCCAAAATGTGTACTCAAGTTAACAGAATTGGAATTTGATTGATGTTTAATTTGCTTAACCCGGCACTTGAAATGGAAAATTTGACGAACCAGAGCGCCCGATAATTTTCCGAAAATATTAACATAGTATAGTATCTAATATTATTTGTATTTTATAAAATTAAGTGTGTTAGATTTTTTTAATAGCCTATCTAGCTCAGACGGTCAAATTATTTTTTCCACGAGACGGAGCGATAATTTTGCCAATTTCATGAACCGAACCGGCGCTTCGGTGCGCTCCGGTCCATTTCGAGCTCTGGCTTAACCTCCGTTTTCACAGTTGTGTAAATTTTTATCCAGGGTATTAATGATGTCCCCAATATTCTCCCTTTCCTCACTCTGTTTTACAAAATATTTATAACCTAGAGAGCCAGTATATCTGAGTAATTAAAATTATTGTATTTTGGCTTCTATAGCCCTTTCAATTACCAAGTTAAAAATAAACCAGGATTGACACAAGATTATTTGGATGTATTTGGATAGGTAATAAATAACACTGCGAACATCACAAATATGTTTTGATAATTTTATTTTTATGTATTATTTTGATTTTTTTTAAATAATAGTAACGACTTTACAAAAATACAATCTAATCTTGTTCCATAATATAGAAGACGAGGTAATTCATCAGTAAGTATATAACTTAACAATATTACATTGATTATTTTAGACGTCAATACATTAAAACTTAATATTTAGACATACACTAATGATCTATCTATGTAAACACTATTATGATTTTAAATCTTTATAATTATCTATATTTTAGGAATGGCTTCATTCGGGGAATGAAGAATAGTATAACATACATATCGTTAATAATATTAAATAAATATTTTAAATCTAATAGAGCACCAAAAATAATAAACGTACGTATTATAAGTAACTTGAAATTGTTTTTTTTATCACATTTTTGAATACCTGCCATTGTTTATTATGATTTACTATGTACTATTAGTTAAAGACAATGTAACGTTATAATGTAATAGTAGCTGTCTTCCTATCTCCGCACGCCATGAGACTTATTTCGAAATGTACCATGCGTCTGTTTTACATACATATTACGTCAGTTTAAACTTACTTAATATTCTGGGACTATATATGTAGATACTAGAGATACTTAATTCTCTTAATGAACTAATAGCAACTATTATTTTATTAGACTTCATAATATTATGTAGTAGATATTACCTAAATGAAGTAAGTATGTATATAAGTCTTTTATCATTGATTTCAAAATACGTTATTCCCACATGGTCAGACTATCCAGAGCGTTATTTCATCAATAATTTGTCAGTCTTAATTACTTTTCTTGTTTAGTTTACAAAAATTTCTGAATGATAAATTATTTGTGTTATTGATGTCATTGAATTTTTAATTTTGTCTCTTTTTGAAGTGAAGCTAGGCTAGTTTTAAATTTATTTAAAAAAAAATATCTCTTGAGTCTGGCTCCACTGCACTGGTATGCAATATTAACAATAATTTATTAATAAAGTATAAGCTACGGTACCTATTAAATTAATAATATCATTCTTAGGTTGTATAATGGTTGAAAATTTGGAATAATTTTGGGTGAAATTGACCTTAAGAAGGTTAAAACATATCCAAACATTACCATTGCATTAACATCACTAAACAAAGTGCACAATGAATGAACTGCAAGATATGCAAGATTGAGGTTTAACTTCAACCAGAAGAACAAAACTGGTGGCTGTCAACAGACTGTCATTTTCTCTCTTACAAAAAGATCTACAGTTATGTTTCCTAGTTGGTGTTGACGTTGTCTGGGAGTTCGTATTACCAGGATGAACGATGTAATTTTCTAAATATTTTAATTGATTGATTGATACGTGAAGAACGTCAATAACTTTTCAAGACTCGTGGGGTCTATAAGCTCACATAAAGTGCGGACAAGACCAGAGAAAGAAGAAAAAGGTTGCTACATGATATGCAACTGGGGGATTTTCAAAATATTACACAAGTGAGCCAGGTCACTATGAGACAGAATATTTTATAAATTCACACCGTATTCATTAATATATCGGGAAAATATTATATTTATCAACACAACACCTGGAACCGGTATGTGTCATTTTACAATATGTTTCTCTCAATTTGATCTAAAATGGGACAGTATAATTATTCTTAGTCATGTATGCATTTTTAATCACTGGAATAATCATAATGCTATGCTCGTATCAACACGATCATTATAAGTAACATTATTATCTTTTAAAGAATAGGCTTAAGATCTATAAATCAAATAAACATTATATAAACATTAATGAGAATATAACAATACCAACAGTAATGAGTATGAAATAATAAATAATTTAATGAGATGAAATCTTATTCTAAGGTATCCATTATGGAATCAACATCATAGTATTTTTAATTTATTACGGAACACAATAAAATTAATATATTATAATCTAATTAAATAATATGAAGGAATTATAGAGGCGATTAAAAGGATAGGTACTGGTTTTGGGATAAGTGCTACATTATGTTTGCTTAATTAATTTATGGTGGAAATGATTATAATCCAAAAGGAAGTTTGCGATGAAGAGCTATCATTTATTTTGTTCAGTATTTTATGTGAAAGGTTAGAGTTTTTAATCCTTAACTCAAATAAAATTATGTACCTAGTTTACATGTCGCATTTTAATTACAATCATTAGATTCTTACTCAGTGGCCATCGGTAGGGTACAAAACAAGAAATTACGGGATGGTGAGAGAAGAAGACCGCAAAATTGGCACGCATTCCTTTCATTTAGTGAATATTGGAGCGTAATTTTGATGTCCTCTGTGTCTCTAGCTCAACGTATATGGACCAGCACATTTAATATTCAAGTGCTGAAATTCACAGTGACAAAAATTGTTTGGACACTATTAAAAATGACCCAAGTATATTAATTTTGCTGTTTTTTTCTGTTCATGCAAATTGAGAGATAATTTATTTTTAAAGAAACTACCCAGTATGAAGTTCACTTATTTATAGATAGTTTCTACTATATATTAATATAGTATGTTATATTGTGGATAGAGTTATTAATATTTTAAAGAAGCTCTTCATCCTGAATAATATGATATAATAAATCACACAGGATTATAATATGTATAAATTTAAAATATGTGATTTGCCATGAATTAATATTAAATTAACTAGTCTTGATAATAAGCTATGTACAATTACTTAAATTAATAATAGCATTAATTAGTTACGTTATATCATAGGTACTAATAATTTCAATTTTATCACGTCAAACTTCTATGGCAGCAATTTTCCCTTCTCAATAGTCAAAACTGTTGGCTTAGAGTCATTATGTTTAGGCTTTTTCGTAGACAATGTTTGGGTTCGGCCGCAGAAGTAATCTTCAATCTCTTGAAGTGTTTTGCCCTTTGTTTCTGGTAAGCAATAGTAGAAAAATATTGTACCTGAAACACACATAAGTCAGTATGAATTATTTTAGTCACAATCGACACGACTCAATCACTCGTTGGTCTTGGCTGCCTCCGCAAAATCAAAATATATAACAAACATGGTATCAGTTATTCGGTTACCTAATAATTATGTGAACAATTTATAGTATGTTTTTTATTTATAAACATAGAAACACTTACGGTTTAGTATTTATTCAGAGTTCAAAGAGATTTAACCAATAATATCAGAGAATACTTCAAATGATACACAAAAATAAATTATCAAGATAAGATGACTCGCTCGACCAAATAACCAGATGAACTTGCCAAAGAATTAGTTCAGTTCAGGTAGGTATCACATTTGACAATTAGAAATCACACTTATCACTATAAACGAATCTCGATAGTGAAAGGTGCTTAATTTCAAAATAGAGGACCTGTATGATCAAAACGGTCAGAGCTAATCAGACTAAGCTGACTGGAGCCGTAAGACTGTGATAGATAAAAATTACGGAGTTAACATAGAGTTAAATCCTAATCCGTCTACATAGCGCTTGCGGCGTCCATTCAATGGGCAGCGCCATCTATTGGTCTCTTTTCGAAGTCATGCCGCTACAAATTGTAATAAATTTAAATATTCATTTTTGCTTCTAAGAGAAGTAACTATTAAGACTTCGATAGAGGTGTTGGTTATATTAACAGACTTGTGTTGTTAACCATTCACTCAACTTATAGGACCCTGATCTAGATCTATTATAATATATTAAGGAAATAACATGTTTTTTCCATATGCGGGATTCGAACCCGCACTCACGGCTTCAGAGACCGGCACGCTCGCATTACTCTACATTAGCAGGTAAATAAAATATAATTAATTTTTTTGAAAAAATAGTCAATATTTATTACTGTAGAAAAAATTAGGAGGATTTTCTTGGATTAGATTTATTTTGCGTGAGAACATAAAGTAAAATGTTGTAATATTAAGTAAATATCTGAGAAAGCTTTCACTCAGTGGCCGATTGTTCGATAACGGGTTAATTAATTATTGAAAATCAACATACCCGATAATGCGATAGACCCGTACACCCAAAAGGTGCCATATCTATTAAGCAGGTGTACGAGGAAAGGATACGTTTTGACGACGATGAAAACAAAGGAGTGAGCTGCGCAAGTTGTTATTCCTCCTATAATACCGCGTACCTGGAAATGAAATTAAATCATGTCATTGACCATCATTTAATACAATCAAATTTCTGTGCAGTCGCGTTGGGTTACAATATCTCTGTTGAACATGATACCACTTTTCATCATATTGACTCCAGACGGTGTATATGGAGCCGTATGATGCAGCGGTACCTTAATAGAGATATAAGGATTGATTGTGAGGTGTTTTTTCAACCATATTATGTTCAGCAGTTGCACATTGATTAGTATAATTTCAAAACTATATTATTATTCCTTAGTATCCACTTTTATTATGGATATATATAACCAATGTGCAGGTATATTAATAGAATTCACATTACGCCGACTATGGTGCAGAGGTCGATCCAAATATGTGGATCTCAGCTTCGAATTCTAGAGCCGGGTCGAATCCACATGCTGCTTTTTATCTCCTTCTTCTGTCGTATCTGTGCGAGAGCTGTGCCTAAACAGCCGTGTCACTACAATAGGCCTACGAGGGCAGCAATTACAGTAGTTAAACACATCACGAAACACACAGGTTTCAGAAAATTACATAGAGTGATGTGTTGTGACCTCACCGGTGTCCAACCCCTAGTATGAAAGTCCAATGCCTTTCGCATTGGATGACAAGGACTACCAGCATGTCGTCAATGAACAGAAAAATTTTCAAATCAATTTGTGTCTTTAGATTCAGAATATGGACCGAAAAACTTGAGTAACTGGCAAACAACCAATTTCTCGTTTAATACTTTTAATTTGCTTCGTGTACAGAAGTGCAGTTTGTAAGTGAAAGTAAAATCTTTGCATACAATTATCTCAAAACTATGGTTTTCACATACTACAGTCTGGTTACAGGGTAGCGAAAACTGGAATATTGATAGGTAAAATTTATGAACCCTTTTTACGAATAAATGAAAAGTGAATATTGTAACTAACCTGTGTTGGGTAGACTTCTCCAATCATGACCCACGGTACTACCAAAAATCCCATTGTGCAAGCAATTGTATACAGAAAGATGCAAGTAACTGGTATCCATTTGTGTTGAAGAGGCAGGTTATGCGTATCCCAATAGTCTTTGTAGTACAAATATGTACCTAATCCAAGCATTGTGACTCCGCAACCAATACCTTACAATAAAATTAATCAGAGAAATTAGACCATGCGGTATAAGATGTGCCTACTATGTTATTCATTTTTGTAATAATATTGGAAATATGCAACAGTTTGTGAAACATTGCACTATATTGTAGGTATTATAGTATTATTTTATTCACAAATAAATAGGCAAAGAAAAATTCTACAACATTTTACTGAAATAATAATAACATATTTTACCCGATATAAATGTAAGTGGTCTTCTTCCACACTTTCTTAATGCAATGCAGGCCAATATTGTGAACACAAGTCGAACGACTCCTAAAATAATGGTAGCTGTATGTTTGTCCATATCCGTTCCACAATCCTGAAAACATTTGTTTAAAACTGTCATCATTTATATTTTGTTTTTGGTGTATTATTACTAGGGCCCGGATTTATATGCCAGTGCATGTTTTGTTAGGGTGTATGCACTGCTATGGGAGTTCCACAGAAATCCGTTTCGAAAGACGCAGAATCCAAAAATAAAATTTTATTGTGCATATAAATGCATATTTGAAACGTTACAGCATATTTGAGACATTAGTGCATATTTCATTAATAAATGCATATTTTAGGGCTTTTGCATTTATAATTTTATCGAAACATAACTAAATCAGGTAGATGCACTTGCATTTTTAATGGCATCCCCAAGCATTTCATTAATTTTTCAGAATAAGTGACGTCAACTAGGGCACCTTTATTTAAATTTTGTGCTATCACCTCTGTGGACGTTGAGAGATCATTTTCCGCATATAAACAAAATACTGACAGATATGCGGAATTTTTAATGCCAGAGAATATTGAAAAAAATATTGTAACTTATTTTTTCGGACAATAAAACAGCAAATAATATTTAAGAATAGTTAAGTGTGTCGTTTTTGTTTTTTTAAGTTGTGTTTAGTTTCCATAGTTTACATTTACATTTTGCATTTCTTGTTCAATTATTTGTACCTACTTGTAAACAATTGATTATTTGTGTTTTTTTGTTATTGTATTATATTGCTTAAGATTAGGTATTAATTTGTTATTCGATTTTTCATCGGTAATATTGGGTGAAGTGGGTATTTACAATATTTTTCCATATAAATGTCAATTTTTAACTGCATATTTCTTGGGTTGTGTGCATGCATATAATCATGTTTTTTGTTGCATATAAATCCGCTCCCTAATAATATTACTTATTATTCAATAGGGATAAAGCATACTTTGAAAATTTCCACAGCATAAAATGTGATTGTGTTGACTCCGCTGAATTGGTACATCATGAAGTATAGGAACAGAATACCGAATGGCTTCAAGACTGGTGGACTTAACAGAGCTTTTACAATTTCCTTAACTCCAGTTAGCCTGAAATGAAAAAAATTAACTGTTAATAAAGAGTTCATAATTATGTACTTAAATTCTAATGGATTTAAGTTTTGTACTATTCCATTTGAGTCATTCTTTGTGACCCAGGTTTCGCCTTTCGGCATCTTCATGCACTATGTGCACTATATGTATAAAATATAGTGCAGGGCAGGACTCGAATGTCTATAGATGTGCATTTAAGTTTGTGAGTAAACGAAAGGCGCATTCAATGTTGGTAATATTTGAGGACACTCGGCGCGCGTTGTATTTCTTGCGTTTTGTGTCCTGACCGTCATTATGTAATAAACTGAACCGGGCTTCAAATCATCGGTCAATGGCTAATGGCTTTCGCATTTATAACTTTATTATCTGTTCTGTGGGTTCTTCCAAATTATGAAAAGTACCTACCTACCTACTCTAATTAAGACTTTTTAAAACAATTTAAAACAAAACAAGCTTTCAGCGCATTACGACTGCTAGATGTTATCACAAATCACAATTTTTTTTTTTTTTTTGTTATTATTATTGTTATTATATATATATTTCTTTTTCTATATTCTCTTCTCTCTTGTGAGGGTAATGTTTGACTTATAATGTAAATCTCATGTTGTCTACGTCTTGAATTTAGATTTGTTATGTCCACAATGTTTTGTATTCTTAAATAAATAAATAAATAAATCGCAAGAAGTTGCGTGATTGATATATTACAGGGACGGTTTGGACATGGGTAAATCGGTCAAGATAACGTGCGGGTCTCGTCCACCTATCGGTGACGGAGGGACTTGGTGGGCACTTCCAAAAATGTGGGCAAAAACTTCATTTACACAGGGCATTGACTAATTTAAGTATGTATAAGTCTTCTTCTTCTTCGTCGTGTCGGGTCTTCAATAGCTACAATGTGTCGCACCAGAAGTTGGTGAAGGCAACACCATTTTTCTCGGCTTGTAGGATCGCGTCGAAATTGCAGCTTACTGGGCAAGCTTTGCATGAAAAAAGTGCTCCATGCTTTGTATTTTCACTACACTCGCAGGTTTGGGTCATCAAAGGCTTAACCATGTTGTCTCGAATGTGGTCTACCATGGTTCTCAGTCTGTTTAGGGCTTTCCATTTACGGTACCCGTGACTGGCTCCGGGTGGGAGATGCTCTGTTGGCTTTACCCAATCTTCGAGACCCTGAGAGGCTAGGTTCGCCTCCCATGCGGATAGTCTATCTTCTTCGGGTGGGACGGTCAGAGGTATGGTTGTCGCCATAAAGCTTCTTCTGGATTTTAGCCTGGTCTTGCACATTTGATACCCATGCATGACGTATCGCGGATCCCTCTCTTGGGCTGCATATGTATAAGTAATAATAATAATATAGTAGATTTAAAATGAATTACGACATACCTTTGAACATTATTGTTTTGTTTGAACATAAGCATCTGATCAATTTCTTTGTTGACGTTGAACTGGGAGCCTCGTAATTTTGCTAAACTGTCGCGGGCCTTCTCTGTTCGATTTCTTGAGATTAGATAATTTGGAGTCTCTGGCATTACAATCATACTTATGAGAGAAACAATTGGAACAAGTGCACTTATACTAGACAACAGTTGCCAGGATAAATAGCTTCCCATTATGTACTGAAAAGAAGAAAGAAAAACAGTTATATTGAAGCAATCATCTTATTCATAATGCCTACCATAGTTTTTCAATACTATGTCCCCAATATTTTGGACATAATTATCTCAATATGATAACAATTCACTCGGTGGGATTCTTATAAATACATAAAACATCAGACAAGCTAACAGAATATTTCTATTAATTCCAAAATATGGCCAAATTAATATATTGTAGAAATATTAGTGTTTCAAATAGGTATCTAAACAGTTTTTAGTTATTCGTTCCATCAAATTTGTATAAAATTTTAAACTTAGGTTTATTTCATAGTGTAGTACAAATTAATAGATGTAACTTTAAAATCACATTACCAATTGGTATGTCTTATTTTTTGTAACATTTAATACTAGTGTTGCGGTACCAAAATGTAAGTGGACATAATTATCCCTCCACCAGCCTTCTTTGAGGAGAAAATGTCAGAATTTAACAGTTCATGTTATATCACGCGCATAGCATGCCCAGGCAGTATTTACTAGTATTGCTTTACCGAACTCAATCTTACAGTAAAAGTATATTATTTTACTATGTACCTGGACAAGAACTCCAAGAGATATACAGACGGAAGCCAGTGCCCCTAACATTCCGCGTAGATGAGGCTGTGTCACTTCACAAGTATAAACTCTTGCGGGTGCTCCGACCATCCCAGAACCTAAACCTACTAGCAGCCTACCTGTGGAAATAAAAAAAATATTAAATGTATGCTACAAAAAATAGTGGCGTTGCATCAGAAATTTGTTTGAATCAAGACAATAATTTCATACGAATGATCTGTTACATCATATCTCTGATAATGTATGGCAATTCAAAGAAGTCATTTTCTGCATACAACTAGTTCGAAACGGGGTAATAAACTACCATCTCTAAGTGCAGATTTAAAAAAATGAATTGAATATAACTACTAAATTAGGAAACAATATAATAATTAAATTAATAATACCTACAACCTATGGTGAAGTCTTTACCCACCAGAGGCACCTAGCGGAAAAATACGAAGCTTGCAATTAATTTGAGACATTTTTTTGTTAATTTACAATTTCAATTGTATTGATTAATAAATATGGATCTGAAAACATTAAAAAGAAAAATATAAACTTACAATTTGAAAAAAAAAATATAAAATGTGAATTTGTTAAAGGGTCCCATCTTATTATTACATATTATTTTATGGTCATATTTATTATTAAAATTTAGGGTATTAAGTTTTCTATATTGTAATATAATAATATAAATAATATTGTTTTGATATTTTTAAGTAACTCATAGTTTTAGTATTTTTTATATTTATTTTAAAAAACATCGATTTTTATAAAAATATAAAGGTGTATAACTTGAAATCCTTTATTTATATCAAATCGAGCTTCAATATTGGGACTATCTTTGACTTAAAATAAAATAAAAATATTTTTCTTTTTAATGTTTTCAGATAGGTACATACTTACATATTGTTTATTAATTAATACAATTGAAATTGTAAATAAATTATCAAAAAAATGTCTCAAATTGCAAGCTTCGTATTTTTCCGCTAGGTGCTTCTTGTAGGTAAAGACTTCGCCTTAGACGCCCACGATGGCCGAGCGGCTTACGCGTCGGCTTATAATATCGTGGGTCTCGGGCTCGAATCCTGAGTCTGGCAAATACACATATTGTTTTTCAATTTGTGTTTTGTGTCAGAGTATGGACCGAATAGGTTGAGCAAATGGCCATTTCTCATAAAAACAAAAATCTGTTAATACAAAACTCCACTCTGTGTAGGCCCATATGATGCTATTAGGATCGGACATGGTCAAAAGAAGAAGAAAAAATATATAACTGCCGTTAAGTTAACTATTAACAAAAGAAAGCTAGGTGAACTAAATTTTCTTTATACTGGTCAGTTATCAGTAGGATTTAGTATTTACCTACATGCATTATTATAAATAATGATTCTTCAAGCCCTGTTGATATTTTAAAATACATTTTTATTTGTTTTCTTATCATTTTCACAGAAGATAATCAGTGACGTCCCTAGACAAAATGCCGCTCCTAGGCAGTGCCAAAATGCCGCCACATTTTTTATACAGTACTTTTTATCATCCTTTCATGACTCAAATATCTAAGAAATGTGTTGTATGGATACATTACCACTAACAAGATATATACCACTAAAAATCTAATTTAAATGCCATCTCTGCTTCAATATACAATATTGTGAGTCTACGGTTTCAGATAGGTACATTTAAAAATACACCTGACAGCTTCCAAAACTCGCGAGAGACTTACAAACATATTTGGATATTTTTTTTAAATTAGGTATGCACGTGTCATTGCTGTTCACCAAGAACGTGACGTCCAAAGACAACGGAAGTAAACTAGACATCGCAAATCCGACAAAAAAAATGTCCTGTTAAAACTTGTATAGTACCTAGTTAATACATTAATTTGTTTCTAACCAGTGAGCTGATTTTTTTAATGGAAAGATATTTCCGATATTACGAATGTTATGTAGCTATTTCTATATATACCTAATGATTCTCCTCGATTTGTCGCCCTTTGAGTAACTGCCGCCCCCAAGCAACGCTCAATCTGCCTACCCCCACGGGACGTCACTGAAGATAATAATGTCATATTATAATAAATATTTCAAGGGGACTTTTACTTGTAGGCGCATTTCAAAATAAACACATATCTTTTGTCTTCCGTTCAGACAGACATTCTATATTTTTATTGCGTTTTTGATAATCATGGCCAAAGTAATTAAGATTAATGTGTCACATTATTTTGTTTCTGGGTATTTTACAACGTTTTTCTTAGTTCGTATTCTTATTTGTCCGGTGGTTGTTTGTCCGGTACAAATCTTGCAATCGATTTTTAACTAACTTCCCGACTAGCTAGATATTTGAAACTTTTAGAATATATTAGAACACGATGCCAATGCATTTTTTAAATACTTTTAGCCATCTTTAAGCAGAATTGAATTCATTTTCAGTTAATTCTGTTTTGTATTAATTCTTTTGAACTCAAAAATGCACTATCGGCTTTCTTAGATGAGAACGAAACCGTTTCCCTATCCAACGCGGAGGATATAACGAATATTATTCTACAATGTGCAGAAAAAATAGGCGTAAAAAAACTCAGAAGTTACACTTTCCACCAAGCTTTCGAAGGCAACATTGAATCTTATGGAGCAGAGAAGGAAAACCAAGAGCGATAGACAGGCACAAAACGATATGGAGTTTTCATCACTTTGCAAAACCCTCCGAAGGAAGATTAGAGAAGACCTTCGTAAATTCAATGTAAACCTCATACAAGCAATTGTGAAAGCAGGCAGAAGTCTAAACAAAAACAAGCAATGCTTGTCGATAGGAAAACGTCAAATCACAGCACTAAAAGCAAAAGATGGTTCTATCGTCAGAAATTGGGAACACTTGTTAAGCCGAGTTGAAGAGTTCTACAGCGATCTCTACAGTGATGACACTGACAATACGACTATAGACTTAGATCTTCAGAGAAATGGAAATTCGGAAGACCATACTCCCGAAATTACATCCTGGGAAGTAACCCATGCTTTAAATTACATGAAAAGTGGGAAAGCCCCCGGGGAAGACGGTTTAACGATAGATATCCTCAAAAAAGCAGGAAAGGATGCAAATGAAGTACTTGCACAATTGTTCACAGCCTGCATATGCAAAGAGGATGTCCCAGAGGTATGGAAAAATGCCAGCATTGTCATTCTTCACAAAAAAGGTGACAGAGAAGACCTAGCAAATTATCGTCCAATAAGTCTACTCCCTATTCTCTACAAGACGTTCACAAAAATTCTCTCAAACCGTCTGCAAAATGTACTAGACGAGAACCAACCGAGAGAACAAGCCGGATTTAGAGGAGGATACAGCACTATGGACCATATCCAAGTCGTCAGAGAAATCATAGAGCGGTACCAGGAATACAAACTGCCACTATGCATGGGTTTTATAGACTATGAGAAGGCGTTTGATTCGATAAAGAAATGTTCAATACTCGACGCACTCAGAAAACAAGGAATCCCTGGACGCTATATAAATATTTTCAATAATATATACAGTAGCGCAACAGCATCTGTAAATCTCCATAAACCATCGCGCAGATTTCCTATCAGCAAAGGAGTCCGACAAGGTGATACAATCTCACCTAAACTATTTACAGCTACCCTTGAAGACTTATTCAGGCAACTTGACTGGAATGACAAAGGGATCCCCATAAATGGAGAATACCTGAGTCATCTGCGCTTTGCCGATGACATAGTAATTTTCTCGCAAGACTCAGAAGACCTCCAAAGCAGAATGCAGGAACTCGCTGAAGTAAGCAACAAAGTAGGTTTGAAAATAAATGTAACAAAGACGAAAGTCATGTTCAACTGCTTTGCAGGCCAAAAAGAGATCCTCATCAATGGCACTCAGCTCGAACAGGTGAAAAGCTACATCTATCTGGGACAACAAGTATCTATAGATGGATGTATATTTGATGAAATTGTTCGCAGAGTAAAGCTAGGCTGGAGTGCTTTTGGCCGCCTGAATAATGTCTTCAAAAGTGACCTTCCACTGTGCCTAAAGCGCAAAGTGTTCAACCAGTGTGTGCTTCCCGTGATGACATATGCGTGTGAAACATGGGCCCTAAGTAAAAGAGAGATCCAGAAACTTAGAGTAGCACAACGTGGTATGGAGAGGTGCATGCTGGGCATAACGCGAAAGGACAAAAAGAGGAATGAGTGGATAAGGAAGCAGACAAGGGTTTGCGATGTAATAAAGTTTATTAAAAGCCTTAAATGGAGATGGGCTGGACACATAGCTCGAAGAAGAGACAATCGTTGGACAAATCTAGTCATCCAGTGGTATCCAAGAAGTAAAAAACGTCCACAAGGTAGACCTAGAGGCCGCTGGATCGATGAAATGATAAAGTTCTGCGGAAGTACGTGGCAACGCAATGCACAGGACCGAGAGAAGTGGAAGCAACTTGAAGAGGCCTTCATCCAGCAGTGGATAGATTCAGGCTGATGATGATGATTAATTCTTTTGAAATTTATATAAAATGATTACAAGATAAAAAAAACTTTTTAAATACAACGTTTTTAAATTTTCTGTTGAATCATATAAACTTGACTTAACTAGCTTAAACGATCAAAAAAAATTGTACTTGATAGAAATACTGAATAATAAAATGTTATTTCATATTGATTTCCATAGTAATGCACGTATATATTAATAATTTAGTTGCTAGGACCCCAGACCCCTAGCAACCAATAATGGTGTCGAAATAACTTTTCATACAAAACAGACTTAACTGAAAATGAATTCAATTCTACTTAAAGATGTCTAAAAGTATTTAAAAAATGCATTGGCATCGTGTTCTAATATATTCTAAAAGTTTCAAATGTCTAGCTAGTCGGGAAGTTAGTTAAAAATCGATTGCAAGATTTGTACCGGACAAAGAACCACCGGACAAACAAGAATACGAGCTAAGAAAAACGTTGTAAAAAAACGTTGTAAAAACGTTGTAATAAAAAATACGACACCCGATGATAAGCATTTCATGTAAGAACTACTAGTTAAATTAATCGTCGTAATTAAGTAGGACGCCCGTAGCTTGATTGGAAAAGCACACTGTGCGTGAATTCAGGGGTTACAGGTTCATGTCATGTCGGGTGTCGTATTTTTTTTTCTAAAAAAGATTTTTTCTAGTGGGTAGATACTATATCTATGTATAAGATGTTTTCAAATGATGTATATTTAGTATTTAATTAATGGAGGCAGGTATGTGTTTGGATCAAGCGCATGAAACTAGTGAATTGAGGGAATGAATTACAAATGATTCTCGTAAAGTCTGTTAAGATACGTCCAAGCTGTAGTTGTCCGTGTCTCCATCGTGCAAGTCAAAATTATGATCCAACATATCAAAAATCAATTTATATCATAGTATATCAGTGGCAGAAAAAGACATGTTTCAACACTATTCAACCCTTAGTTATACGGCTGCACAATGTAAAAGCTACTATAAGAATACTACATTTTTATATAAGTATTTTCCACCTGCGTAAATCATTTCAATATTTTGTGCACTGGCGATGAGTATCCATCCAAGGATGAGAGGAATCTCAGTCAGGATGAGTGTCAACTTCCTCCCAATGGAGTCCATCAGGTATCCTCCTAAAACACATCCTAGAGGGGTGCTGGCAGAGCTCAAGCTAGCTGAAATAAAAGAAAATGTTCAAAATAAGTAAATAATTCTACACGCGTTTTCAAGTTCAACATGATTAATACGAGTATTATTGAGTATTCTACTAATCCATATGATTTAGCAGTTATTTCATAAAATATTATTATCAGTTTATTTGGTAAATTTAATGGTGACGGAGTCCACGATATGATACCACGTGTCGTAGCATCATGTGATGTTATAATGTGGACATCGGACTATCATCGAGGAGATAAATAAATAAACTGATTCTCTGTTCAAATTATTTCGATAATTTCAAAGACATTGCCAAAATAAATTCAGCCCTCCAAAAATTGTTATTCTTCAACATTTTTCATAAAAAGAGTTTGGAACGTTTAATTTAATTTTTAAATTTGCAGTGATACATTTTATAAAACTACTATATTTTTTAACTACTATAATTATTAAGCATTAACCAAATGAAAGTGCCCACAAAACTTAGTAAATCTGTATGCCTACATCGAAATTACCAGGTGTGCATTTTCACTACAAATTAAACCACAGGACAGTATTAGGCAAAAATATGCATTTTAATAATATTATAATACTAACCTGCCACAAACAATATGCATACTAAAGATAAAACCTTCTGTTATATAGGTGGAATCTAAATGTATGAAAATGAAGCAAAGAAAGAACCACTGGTCACGGCGCTCGAAATGGAAAAATTTATGAACCGGAGCGCTTGATAATTCTACGAAAATATTAACATAATTATTTAATTTTATATGTATTTTTTTAAAATAAGACGTGTGTTCGACTTTTATTATATGACCTATCTAGCTCAGACGATCAAATAATTTGTTCCACGAGACGGAGCGATAGTTTTGGGGATTTTATGAACCGGAACGGCGCTCCGGCGCGCTTCGGTCCATTTCGAATGGACCCTGACTGGTCTACTGATTAAGTCTGTTAATTTGCAAAGAACTTCGCATATGACATTTATTTGCCAATCATTTCAGGGCGTGTAAAAAGACAATCCGAGTAGATAACCAGCCAGTAATACTCCAGTTCGGCATTATTATTTAGTTGAAAAATCATGTAAACTTTATGTATAACTGCACTCGAGTAAGTAATCACAATAAACATAAAAATGGCCGACATTGAGTAGGTATATAAGAAAATTTGAATGGCAAAGCGATATATGTATTTAATATTTGTAGAGTTTTTACCAAAAATAACGTATAAAGATTCCTTCTATCTATTGTCAATTTTTTTTGATAAATACACATTCGAATTATTACACAAGTTTCGTAATATTGTAATAATTATGAGACAAACCTAGACATTTTTAACGAAATAGAAACAATGGACTGATACCCGTGCGTAATTAATTTCAGGGGTTATTGCGAATAACCTTTGATAAGCAATAATATTGTAATAATTATTGTAATTTAAAATTCAATACAAAATCTAAGCTAGTTTTGGTCACAGAATTACAATATATTAATATGATTTTTAGAATGTCAGTTTAATAAAATCTATAAGTACTTATATTATTAGAAACCCTGCAATTTTCAATGACCTTTTAAACTTGTTACTTACTGTGAGATAACGTAAACCTTTCTTTTCCGAGATAGTATGACATGTTTTGTAAACCTATTTATAGACATAACATGACATACAAATCGTTCTGATAAAGACTCTAGAGAAAAATAAATAAATGAGGCCATTTTCATTGACAATAATATTTTCAAAACAAATTCACAGGTATCTACATACTCCATACATCGCAAATTATAATATTATTAAGTCTTGATTATAATAAAAATAATCAATGTGACTAATTTAATTACATATTATACAATTTATTATATTAAAGCCACCATTGACATAATCGCTACATATAACATTAATTGTTTTTCACAATTTTTTTTCAATTGACATACTACTAGCATATAATTAGTCAAACCTTCGTATTTCACATATTTTGAAACCAATTTGTCTTTGTCGTATTTCTAATTGTTGAGGATCATGATGAAGATTGAGTGGACAAGGGTTTGCGATGTAATAGAGTTTATGAAAAGCCTTAAATGGAGATGGGCTGGACACATAGCTCGAAGAAGAGACACTCGTTTGACAAATCTAGTCATCCAGTGGTATCCAAGAAGTACAAAACGTCCGCAAGGTAGACCTAGAGGCCGCTGGATCGATGAAATGGTAAAGTTTCTGCGGAAGTACGTGGCAACGTAATGCACAAGACCGAGAGAAGTGGAAGCAGCTTGAAGAGGCCTTCATCCAGCAGTGGATAGATTCAGGCTGATGGTGATGATTCCATTTAAAAGCTTTCGTCGTAAAATTTCTCCATTGACATCATTCTGCAGTCGCCATTCATTTAAGTAGAATTGGTCTCCCGCGATATCTCTCGATGGTTCTGATGATAATGAGCTAAGTACTCCAATATATTTTCTTCTCGCCATAATTATGATCAAAGAATTACTGTTGGGTTTTCTGGAGATACATTTTAGAAAGCTGCCTCCTTATCTTTCGACATGAATTATAGGAAACAATAATAAATGAATACAAATATGTGCCCACTCTGGAACTATTTGCACATTTTACTTGCGTCATAGTAAATGCTTCCCATAGTAATAATTTGTAAACAATATAATGACTTTTATCTACGTACATACCCAATCGGATGATTACAATAATACACATATCTGGAATTAAGACCAATAAGGATAGGATGTAAGGATAATCAATCACAATATTTTTATTTGATTACTATCGCAAAAGTAAAAAAAAAAATTAAATAATTTATAATATAAATTATCATGTTGGTCAAAACTGACTCGTAATGATAAAACTATTGTATTACGCTTGTATTCAGATGAGAAAATTACACGTATCTTGATTGTATCTATGTCATGAGGAATTCTTTAAGTATATAATTATTAATATTATCTTGTTTTCAACCAGTGTAATAGAAATAGAGAAACATATTAAATCTATCAATGGCTAAACTTGTTATGTAATTGATAACAAAACTGTGTGTAAGTATATCAAATTCAGACCAAAGTTAAATAATTCCTGTACTGTTTTTTTATCGATAGGCAATCACCTCCAAATTACATATAGATAGGTTATCAATAAATCAGATCTTTGTAAAATAGGAACGAGGTAAACGTAACAACATAAGAATTTTATATCGGAATCTGAATACCGATAAAAATCTTTTTGTTTTAATTAATGTAAATAGCCAAATATTTGTATTTTTATCAATTAATCTGACAAGATTGATGGCTGTTTATGTTTGTTTAAATAAATATGTACATATATATTACATATCTTATTTTCGGGAAGTTCACGGGAGAAATAAGCTTAGTAGTCGTTACTAGTGGCGAGATGAGCATAATAGCGCCTGTATACGTGCATGGATTCTCGAGATTCGGGATTTCCAGAAAAGAATTCTCGAGATATCGGGAAATTTAAAAAAACCTGTAAAAATCCTAAAATCAGTGTATAAACAGACAAATTCCAAAACAATATGTTTTTTTTTATTTATGTAAGAAGACGAACAAAATAGAAGTAGGAAAAAAAAAATATTTCAAAACATTACTTATAACACAGACCGACAATCGCGTACGCTTTTGATACACAAAATTCCAACGAGTCAAGACAAGAGTCGACGCTGGCTTCATTGTGTTAAATGCCCCGATCAGTCTTTGAACGTTTTGTGTTTTCTGTCCACTTTTTTCATATAGAAAATCGTTTTTTCAATTAATTTTTGATAATAAAGAAATACCGAATCCCGAATAAAGATTCTCGAGACCCGGGATTTCCCGAAATGCTAACAATTTCAATTCTCGAGATTCGGGATTGAAAATCTCGAAAATTTCTCGAGAATTCCCGTCGGGAAATTCCTGAAACCCAACTCTAGTTATCACCAATGCGATATACTTTTAAACAATAAACGAAAGAATGACGATAAATTTCTACATTACTGGGGTGCATTTTATCAGTACCTATCACAACATTCGCAACCCTCGCTATTAAGAATTATTCCTGATACAAATTGTTTTGTAAGGTACGTACGTCGAGATTGAAAACCATGCCATACGAGATTTGGCAAATATCTTTGTGTAGTGCGCAAAAGTGGTTTACGAGGTTCAATAGAACGAAGTGTCTTGAAAAAAGATAGTAGAAGAAAATTCATACTCATTTGATGAATTATCCAAATGAAACTTGTTCCATTTATTATAATATTGAATATGTGTATTAATTAAGGCGCTAAGTACCAAAAAAATAAAAACTGACATTTTTATAGAACAATTTTCTACATACCAACGCCAATAACTTCAACTATAGTCTAAGTGCCTCAAGTAAGTCAAAAAAATACAGCAAAATAATTAAACCTGTCGACGTTGTAAGTCCGTTGGCGTGTTTTATTTATAATGGTGTAAGTAGCGCTGCAGTGGTCAACGGCATTCAATATAAAATAGCTGACGATGGTGTGTTGACACTTGTGAATTCTTAATACCTAAAATTATAGAAGCTACCGTGATTGCTTCACAGTGTAAAACTACATTTTTCAAAAGGTCTGCTTCATGAAATTTTACTGCAATGACTCGGTATTTTGTAACTACAGGTAATACTACTTTTTGGTACTTAGAGCCTTATTTAATACACGTATTCATTATGATAAAATAAAGACATCTAAGTCACCTCTTCTGGGTGCAATCTAAAAATATAAAATATACATATTACGTATTTATATGAGAATTTAAAGATTGTGTTAGTACAATTTGGAATGAAGTAAGTATGCATGCAATTCGTCAATCAACCACGGAGCGTGTATCGACAGATATATTTTTATTATTGAACTTGGCATGTATTGAGATCTTATCTAAACAGAATGGCACATGACATAACATACACAACACATAGCGATGACGGCAACATGACGAACCAATAATATTATGTTTCACTTTTAAGAAATTTGGTGAGAAGTTTTGCAAAATTATGATCAATTTAACGATGGATGGTCTACCTAAATTGGTGATTTTAGTTTCAAACCATATGTTATATTATTTAGAGAATAAACATTGCAAGTAATAATAATATTATAAATTCATAAATAAACATACGTAGGTACCGTATGCTAGTTATGGCTAGTGAATGAAAATATAAAAAGTAGAGGAAGGAAGACAGTCTAAACAGATTAACTAGATAAAATTAAAGGGTTTGATGTATTATATAACTTCACATAAAAATATTAAAAAGTTAAATTGACATACGCAAATTATCTAAAAATAAGATCAAGTAGGACATGAAAGATGGCGCGTCTATAGGAGTAATGTTTACATTGTTGTTTTTCAATGTTCCTTTGGTCTCAGATTATAGAAGTAATAGACTGTGGCTGACATCTATTTCTCGTAAAAAACAAAAATCTGTTAATATATCCTCCATTCAATGGAGGCCCATAAGATCTTTATAGGATCGAACATGGTTAAAAAAATCAATTATAATTATGAACTGGACTAAATACGTACCTGCTTCATCTGCTTGAGATTATAAGCCAAGAACAATTTTCTAGACATACAATATATTGGTATGTAAATACATTAATAATTACTTTTACATTGTTCAAAGATATAGAGATTCTATTCATTTGAAAGGCTTTATTGTAATCATGTAAATTCATTTTAAATATATGCAAATTTAGTATCTATTTCTGTACGTCTTTGATAAAATGAAAACGATTCTTGAATACTTTACGTTAGTTTAGTTTTCCGTATGCATTGTCACATAATATTATTATGAAAGTCTTGTACATATCATCGTACTAGCATACTTGTATATGAATTTCTATTTTTATAATTACATTTCGAGAAGGTCTAGGTAACATAATAAAGGACACAGAAATTAAGACGTTGATAGATTAATAATGAAAATTGATGGCCCGATTTGTCACTATAAATGATTAATAAGTAATTAATTTATATAGTAAATGTATTCCATAAGTGTGTGTTGCACATACGATGAATAAAATGTCATAATAACTGCTTCTGAAGCCATATTATGTCAAATTATAAAAATCTGTTAAAAAACCTCTCCCGATATAATGCTGATATATATCCACATCGGGTTGTCCCACATCTCGAGGTATAATTGGACAAATAACAGCTTTTTTTTCAAAACTATTTAAAGCTGCAAAAAAGAGTACATACTTATGTATGTCTTATTTCAATATAATATACCTATAAGCTAGATTATATACTATATTGGTAATGCTGTTTTATAGAAATGAATAATCACTATAATATTGGATGACAAAGAGCATTCAAAATAAAAAATATATCGCAGTTGATCTTAAAATAAATAACACAACAATATGATGGACTCACGCATCTGCATTTCCGTATAATATCCTTGACCGACGCACTTCAGCGTCGGGACGCTTGCGTTGCAAAGAATCAAGGTGGTAGTGATTTCCGGCGACGCTATGTGACATGCCGACCGTCGGTTACTTGAAAATATTTACCGCTCATTTACAGTGCGGTGCGTTTCTATCATGTAAGTAGGTACGCAATAGTTAGTTTCAGAAAGTCCATTTTGAAAATATTATTATTTCTCATTATAGAAGTAATATTTTTTTTAATGCTCTCTTTCTTATTTTCAACTGGTAATTATAATCATTATATAGTTTTTGTATCGTCTTCTATCAAAGTTTTGAAACCAAAATATAGAACATTTCCTTCTGAGTGAGTCGTATTAGATCACTAACGCGTTTGACACTGAGTCATTTACTGTGGTTGTGTAGCCAAGAGAATAGCTTTCTGCCTTATCCTACCTTTCCCAGAATTGTGAGCTGAAGTAATTCATACTTCTCACTGTGGAAAATAAGGCCAAAAATGTGCAATTTTTCAGTTATCATTAAGTCTCTTGACTAATTAATTGGGTTGTCTAAAAACCTGCTTGTTGGTAATGGGAGCAGCCTTGGTTTCATTACAACGTATTAAGGCAGTATTGATCTCATATTAGAGTAAAAAAAAACAATAAATCAATTAATGAAATATTTATTCATATCTCTACTTCAGTTAAATTAATTATTTTTCTTATATGTTTATTTCATACTGGCTGTATTCTGTGAGGACCAAATGTCGTTTGTTTAACGCGTGCGTGCTACCTGTGCTCCTGTATGGCTGTGAGACATGGCATCTTACTAAGCTTCAAGAGTCTCGGCTTTTGAGCTTTGAGAATCGATGTCTCCGCCGAATCTTAGGGGTACATTGGTACGAGCGCGTTACAAACACCTGAGTTCGTGAGCAGACACAACAGCCTTCGGTGATTGAAGTTATCACGAAGAGACGATTTACGTGTCTGGGACACGTATTCCGGATGCCGCCAAAGAGTGCGGCACTTCGTACCCTTGTGGCACAACCTCAAGGGTTCCGTCGCCGTGGCCGGCCCTCCCTCACCCTGCAGCGATGCTACAAAAGCGACCTACGTGCTGCAGGTCTGACATGGTGGGAGGCGCAGGAGTTGGCGATGGACTGAGGGAAGTGGCGCCAACTTGTGCTTGCCCTATGTCCCAATGTTGGGACGTGACAGGGTGGAAGAAGACTTATTTCATACAGGTTATATCGATTTAATTCAATTATTATCAAATTATATTATACTATGAAAAATAAATGAATACTCTTAAATAGTTACTAGTAATTATTGAAACCGGTCATGTTTGTAAGAAAATAATTAAACAGACCGTGATTAAATGCTAACAAAAGTATTAAATAACCATCTTAGATAAAACTAAGTAAGTATGTATTTACTTATCAGATTTTTGTAGCAATTTCGTAAAAAAATAAATTTATGAGATGACGTTTGATTAAGTACTGATTACATATTTGATAATGAAATTAAAATAATTGGAAGAATGACTGAAGATTAAATTGAAATACTTTCAGATTGGTATACTATTGACATTCATAAATACTCAGTAAAAGTGTGTCTCGCAGAGCACTTTAAATTTGGAATTACTGGTATCTAAAGTCTGCTAAGCCATATTGTGACATTGGCAATGGCCGACGAGTTTTGTCTGGCTCAAACTCGGCCCAAGAATAGAAGTCCACGCAACATGCATGTATTATGCACCTCCACCTATATAGGTATGTATCATAATATATATCAGTAGGTATATATATGTATTTCTAACATTTCTAAGCCAAATGACCAGTAAGTGAAAATGATACCCACTGTATTTTGAGTAGTGATGTATCAAACACATCTGGATGTTTGGCAATAATCGACGATTTGACATAACACAGTGCACAGTATATAAATCGGTTAATATATCAATATGTACAATATATAGAATGTTACATTCTCAAATCTTGTGAATTATTCGTTGAATAAAAGAAGTAGTTTATTAAAATCAGTCTAAGTACGTTATAAAGAAACTAAATTATGTAGTGATCCGTGACGTCGGTTAGTAATTAAAGCATTTAATTGATATCTACCCTGATTTAATATACAAAAACCCATAGCCAACATTACAACGCAATTTGATAAGCATTTTTCGTGAAAATTGTCGTTTTTAAGTAGAATGCCCGTAGCTTAATTTGGAAAACATACTGGCACGAATCCAGCGGTAACAGGTTTAAGTCCCGTCTGGTAACGTATTTTTTTCTGGTGGGTATAAAATATGCATGACATGTTTTCAAATTATGTATGTTCAATATCAATATTTAACAATTAATATTGTAAAATCAGTAAAATATCAGGAATTATTACCACATTGGTAAAAGCAAAATATGACAATGCATTAAAAATATGATTTGAGCTTTTTTATGATTTAATAGGTGCTTTTAAGTTATGGTGGCTATTTGTTTTAAAAATAGATAAAACTACCCATAATATATTATTAATATGCATACTCAGATATTTTAGATAATATATTGCCCCCAGGAGAGTACCCAATTAGAAGAATCCGGTAATCACCGGAAAAATTGGAAGATGAAGTGGTCCTAGAAGCTCCGAATTTAATGTAGTGGTTAGGTAAAGCACACCACGAGCTTTTCTTTGCCAACGAATGCAGTCGAGGATAACTTTACTAACAGCGTTGCCAACTTATCGCTTTTCTTGCAAGATTATCATTTCCACTAGTCATGTAGCATGCAAAAATTGCATCTGGCACTTGGCATTAAATGTAAGTTTTCACGTTAACGCCACACACCAATTCCGTGGACACTCTTCTAAAAAAACTTTCGACATCGTTACGGATAATAAATAGTTTTCATCGTTGATTTTGCCAGAAAGACCTAAATAAGTTCGCACATTATATTATTTCATTTTAAAATAAAATTTTGAGCGTTTTATTACTAATTTATAATATATATTTTTAGCCGTTATGTAGAAAAGAACCAACCCACACGTTAATCTTAAAATGTCAATCTTTATCTATTTTATCGGTAGCTGATACACATAAGTAATTTCCCACTGACCGTGAATAGTTCCATGAATTATTATTCTGCTATCGTTGAAATCTATGCAATCTAATTCTGTGTATGATTGCATAATGTTTGAATGTTTACGAGACCTTATCACAAATGGAAAAACATTGTTACTGGAAAGGGGCATATTATTAATGATTATAAAAGCTTTATTATAGATATATCATATGAACTAACGATACCAAATTTAACAATTATTATGGTCAACCTACCGTAAATAATTGGCATCATTATGCATCAATTTTATATTTTCAAGGACATAGTGCAATACTTGAGGTGCTGAGGGTTAAAGAGACCTTAGTGGATAGGTAACCAAATTTTGTAAAAACAAATAACAAATGACTTGAAAGTTATATATGCGATTATAAATAATTCTACATAACTGTTTTCATTCAAGGTGTAAATGAATCAAGTGTGAGTACCATTGATGTACTATATAGGATAGGTCTTATTCACATAGATTTGTTGCATACAATTTTTTGATACTTCGTAAAGAATTCCGAGCCATTCATTGGTCGACGTACCGGTATTAAATAGTAAGCAGCAAATAAGGTATCGCCTGATAAGTATAGTATGGTTTCCAACCAATAAGATTTTATATCGGGTTTGTCCGAAACTGAAGGTGGGCAATGATGATTTTCGTTTGTAAGAACGTCTCCATAAGCGTAGCGAAAAAATCTGCGAGTAGGTACCGAGTATAATGATGCTGTTTCCCCATTACCTAACAAGATATGCATTTTATAAATTTAATTATCTTAAATTTACTATCAAGTAAACAATCATTCAATTTCATATTTTTATGTTTTTAATGTTGAACGCAGTGGTGCGTTTAGTGACGTAGAGGCCCGACGAACTGACTTACTTTGAGGCCCCGTAGGTACGATAAAAAAATAATATTCTAATTTTAATTTTCAAGAAGTACATATAGCTGTATACCCATCAATTTAGTAGGTATTTGGAAAATAGTTCTCATGCATTTATATCAAGACACGAATGGAACGGAAGTAAGTGAATTACAATAACAAAGGTACACTTAGTTAAATGACGTCACTGACTTTATAATATAGCATACATTAATTAATAATTAATAATTAATAAATAACAAAATAATAAATGCATAAATTATGGTTTGGGTACATAATATTTGATACTCAGTTTATGAGAGATATGCACATTTTTAGGTGTGACTATGATTCAATAACTTTGTGACTCTTCATAGGCTCCCTGTTAAATTTTCTGTCGAATCAGTTGCGTCATTTGTATGATTGTTTGATGTAATTCAATGTTAGAAATAAAATACACAATACATAATATATACATGGTTTAATGTTTTTTCACGCATAAATATGTCAAAAAAAATCATTTATAAGTGATATCCAGAATCCCGAATTATATGAATAATTAGTGAAGTAAACTAAAAAATATTCATAGAGTGAAAGAAAATACAGCAATGATCAAGAAGAGTAGTAGTCAAAAGTATGTAGTCATGTGATAACGTGTGAAAATGATTATATTATGGATATATTATATAGACGATTTGACAGAGGCGACACAATTTATAATTTATTTGAATAATGCGTTACCTATGTATAGAGTCTGATACATATAACTATGTGGCAGTGATATATCGCTAGATGGAATCGTACCCTTCGATAAATAATTTTTGAAAAGGTGAATACATATATCTATATAATATTATCGAAGACGTGTTTTTTATCCGATCTCTATATTATATAATATGGTGCTGTGAAAACAACATCAAAATATTTTTCATTTATATTAGACTTGTACTAATTTAATCCCTATGTTATTAATAACGACCATTGAATCATGGAAAGTACTTACCAACCCAACTAGCTTGAAATTCATCGATCTTAATGACGGAATCCTCAGCCTTCAGTTGCGGGACAACGACGGCGGAGAATCCAAAGACCAGACCGGTGTTGATTGTGCCAAGATTGGCGACGAAGGCCGCTACTACCTGACGTAGAGCTTTTCCTCTCGCTTCCTTCGCTGGCGGAGTCACCTCGATCGAGGCTTGCTGGCTTAATGGAGATGTTCCGTTCACTTCCATTAACGCCAGAGAGTCTTTGCTGTAAATTGAATAATGTATACTATTAAATTGATGCTTTTTTTTAACGATATTCTGTTAAGCATAATATGTAAATACAAACTATTGGGGGCTAATTGCAGGATTCAGCCTTCATAATATTGTTTACGTTAATAAGATACCAAACAAAATCATTCTTAAAATCATTATAAACTCTTTGCCACAGACTGCGTAATGTTGATATACATCACAATGTTTTATTTTTGTGTTTACCTATTATTACCAAGTACTACTAAAAATACAGCATGAATTCTAAACAATGTTCTCACATCTCACTAATAAAAAATAACTTATCATTAAACCAAAACAGTTTATAGAATATACTATAACTTCTGTTATCGGTGTTTAAAAAACTATATGTTAATTGATATTATCCGGAAAGAAATTATTTATAAAGTCGTCGCCCTAGTATTGGTTTTGTGAAGCTCCATTTTAGGTGAAATTGACTTTTTAATGCTGTTCATTTTCTTTTATAACACCGCATCGAAATTGTTAAAATTATTATATTTTTCATTAGAAACAAAGATATTTTTTTCAAAAATAAAGAAATAAATAAAGAAACCACCGTACAAAACAATCATTTGGTATTGGTTTGTCCAATGTGTGGATCGAACTGCGCCGAGGGTTATGCGGATAACGTCCCCTCTACTACATGATTGGTCAACGGATCGCCTTTTCTTAACATTAGCGTTGTCTTGTTTTACTGACAGGTCCTCATTACGTATTTGAATAAGTACGTTATAATAATTTTTATATTATTTTGTGAGAAATTATTGCTGGATTACTTTTTTAAATAATATATTCTAATATAATGTATCTCTCATTATGTCAAATAAATAAATATGAAAGATTTTTAAGCATTCTAATATAAGGTAATGGACTTTGTTTTTTGTCTCCTGAACATTAATTTACATATTGTCGCTTTGGACAAACCAATATTAGGGTGACGAAATGTTGACAAAAAAAGTACTTACTAAGAATCACATTTGCTGATTGTAAAATTTTATTATATAGTTTGTATGATATTTAAAAGACATAATTTTGAAAACAAAAAAAGCTCGTAGAAGAAAGTAGACTAAGAGGGATTTGAATCTCACTGTCCGTGTGAATGCTTGTATCCTTTGAGTTCGCTTATGACTCACGCCAATTAAACCTAATATCTAGACTCCTTGCACACATTTATTATGTCACTAAACTACAATAAGTAAGTCTATAAGCGTAAGCCCTCAGTAGCAGCGTCTTGCGGAGCGGAGCGTGTAGCGTGCATATTGAGTGCACTTGTTTCACATGCACGTCTCACGCCCCGCCTCGCAAAACGCTGCCACTGAGACTTTATGCTCAGTAAAATTATAGATTTTGTAAGCAAATACGACTTTTATATGTCATCTCTGTGATTAATCGCCATTATCTATCACGAGTTTTGTGATTTGTTCTTTTCCAAGCTTATTATATTATTACAGATGCTTATTTTATTAATATCGTCCTGGACATATATTATTTCAATGTTTACACAATCTAGTCAATATTATGATGTAGATAATTTATGAAATAAATAAAGCATCTGAGCATGTGACATATTATTATTGTAATGTTGATGGAAACACAAATGAAAACTGAACAATGTACATATATTATGTGTGTTTCCTAGTGATATGCATAAATAATTAACATCGCTTTATTGACTTTGTCTAAATATATTAATTTAAAGAATATAAATATAACATGTTATTAAAATGTGACTCAGGTTCATGTATCGCATGAAAAATTAAATAAATTGATATATAAAGTATCTACCGGAAATAATGTTTAACAAAATTAAGTTAGACAATATTTTGGGAAGAAAATCTTAATTGGTACCTACATAATGTACACAAACCAACACCTGGTATTAGTATTTTAGAGTCAAAATAAACTATCCAATATAACTCAGAATTCTTTCCCAAATAAAACCAGGGATTTCTTGTTTTTACATACAATATTGTATTGAAGTTATTAACATGATTTATCATTATAATAGTGATGACTCTTGAACTAAAATAAAAATATACATTTTAATCCAAATAAATCAATAACGACCAGGATTGGTTTCACGTTATTAGAACGTTATTAAGTACTGAACTTTATTAGAACTGATATAGATTCTTGTAAAAGGACGAGACCGGTCCATTGTGTAACTCATTAATATTTTAAAAGTTATAGGTAATAATTTTTCTCACAGATTGAAGATAGTTTTTCAGAAGATCTAAAAAAACATTTTCATTATTTACGCAACCTGGAAAAGTAACCCGAAAAGAATTCTTTGACTGAGTGGGAATCGAATACACGTATTTTGTTTCATATGCGACTGGTTTGACCACTAAGCTATCGACTCAACAATTTTTCTTTAACATATTTTCTAATATGTGATAAAATTAGAATTGTGATTGCAAGGAGTATCTTTCTCAATACTTATTTTCTATGGTATGGAAGTATAGACTTTAAACCAAGAAATCTGCGAATTACCAGAAAACTACAGTATCTTTGCCACAAAAGTACAGCATTCTCCAACTTGTCGTCCAAGAAAAGATTGACGGTAAGTTTTTTGCGCTTTCGTGGCGTAAGAACCTCCGTGGCTGGTACGAGTGCAGCCTCATCAAACTTTTCCGACCTCCGATAGGGGACGGCATGAAAATATTAAGAAGATTACTGAGAATGCCTTTTTTCAAATTCTGTCTATAGATTACAACTATTTTTATATTAAATCAAGATAACGATTCAATAGTTTGAGGTTAATCCAGACGCCATCTAGAAATCAAATATTTAGTAATGAAGTTCATTATATACACTTATGCTCCCAATTTTAAAATGCTACTACTAACTAATATTGACGTATTGTAAATCGATGAACTCGACAAAATAAATTGAGGCACATGATAATGGGTTCATTTAATTGGTGTTAAGTAGGCTTTTGATTCCACAACAATGGTCACGGGAAGACCTCGTGAGTTTATCATAAATTATTATGTTCTTGATAATATCATGTATATATATATATATATATATACGGTATATTATCAATAATTATTAATGATGTGTACGATATTGTTTTTATTATGCTCGTAATTGATCAATCAAAATACATAATATGTTTATGTGCATCTGTTCAATTACACGAGATATAACCAAAATATTATATAATTTAATATAAATAATACTACATGGTTTCCATGTACCTAAATCTAAATAATTACAAGACATAAAGAATTTTTTATATACAACGTTTTTAAATTTCTGTTGAATCATATAAACTTGACTTGACTAGCATAAACGATCAAAAAATTTGTACTTGATAGAAATACTGAATAAATATACTGGAATGTCATTTTGACACTTCATATTGATTACCATAGTAACGCACGTATATATGAATATTAATAATTTAGTTACTAGGACCCACTTAGCAACCTATAATAGTGGATTGGATTACGGATTTCTTCCGAAATAACTTTTCATACAAAACAGAATTAAGTGAAAATGAATTCAATTCTACTTGAAGAAGGCTAAAAGTATTTAAAAAAATGCATTGGCATCGTGTTCTGATATATTCTAAAAGTTTAAAATGTCTAGCTAGTCGGGAAGTTAGTTAAAAATCGATTGCAAGATTTGTACCGGACATACAACTCCGGACAAATAAGAATACGAGCTAAGAAAAACGTCGTAAAAAATATACATGTTTATGTTTGCAAATCTTTAGTTCGAAAGCTATACTATTTTCTCGCTACAGTGAGAACAGTATGACCAACGCCAATTTTCTTTGACGTAGATGATGCGATTGAATCGTTACAAGATTTTAAAGGGGGTCTAAAATAGTACGAACCAGTCATAAAATTAGTAAGTGTAAGTGTTTAAACTTTTAAATTCGTGTTTTCGACAATTACTGTTTAGAGCTGCATTTATGTCAACATTCGAAGTAACAAAAACTTTCTATCAAAATCTTTATAATAGATTAATTCTATGGAGTAAAATCTTGTTCAGTTAATAGGGTATTTATGATATTAAATCAAAATATATGCTGGCATATTCTATTGATGGATTATTTTTAATAAGATTAAATTAAGATAGCACTTTCACTTGAGTAGGCTTGAAGGTCAAACCCCCCAAAAATGATAAAACAAGAGCTCAGAAGTGAAAAAAATGTAATTTTATTATCCCAAAAATCTAGAGATTCAAGATTTGCGACGATTGCAAAATGTGATTCTGTGTAATGATAATGTTATCAACATGTACTATGTAGATACTTATTTACTACATAATAATTTTATTGTTTACTAATTTTACCACGTGTTTAATATATAATCAATAAATTTTTTGCCTACACATCCCTTGGCACGTCACCTGTCATAATATATTTTTTCTTTTGATTTTGACTTAAAACCGAGCATACAAAGTTTCGTGACCCCTGATATATGAAAAAATTAATTATCATGAAAGCAGATCAGTATGTTACATAATGTATTAAATCAAATGATGCAACGTCAAATGTGTTAAAATTTAAAAAAAATCGTGATAACATAATTCTTGTTGTTTTAGAACGATTGTTCACCTTTTGTGTTTATTTTCATACAAACACCAACTAGGCAGTTACAAGAAAACTGTTTTTCATATAAAATTAATACATATTTTTATGTATGTTGATTTGTAAATAATAAATGTTTCTGGCAATTTTCTTCAGTTCTATATCACTGTTATTTCATTAAATCTCTAGAAGAGAGTTTTTCAATCAATTTGTTGAAAAAATACTAGGTATTATGTTCAAAAATTTATTCCGTTATATTTTTAAACAATCTATTTTTAATTTGTACTATGTATATGTTTGGATAACTGAAGATAAAGTTGACGGATTGCATATTATGTGCACTCACTGAGTGTATAGGAGATTATTAATATTATCGCACTTAAACACACACATATATAATATGAGAGAATGTATATATATGGATTCTCAGGGTTCGACAACCTACCGGATGCCCGATGAACCCTCACTAGTCTCACGCTTTAAGAAAACTGTTCAGTTCTTTTCCACAGTATCATAAAATTTATCTTATTTAGTCCTGCCCCTGCATCTAGTAAATGATAGAAAGTCATAATTTCTTACAGTTGCTCTACAAAATTCAATATTATGAAAAAAATATGATTTACATTAAAAGGTTTAGGTTTGACTCTATAATAAAATAACACATGTTTATTCCGGTAGTATTTACATAATTTTATTGTGACGTAGTGAGATAGTGAGAAATCGTATTCGAACACCTAGGGAATGGGACGACTGGACTCCGGACAATTGGACGCCTCACTGTCGTAGACACGTATACAGAACGTAGACGAGGTATTTTAATCAGTTTTTATCTACTACTTAGTAGTTTTAATTCATTTTACTCTTAACATAATGTATTCTTTATTGCGGATTGAGAATTATCATGCCTAAGGCTTTATATAAAATAAAAAACTCTTTTTTCGTTGGAACTTAAACATATGCACGATTAAATCATTATTTACGTCTGCATATTTACATTCTCACTAACTATTAAATCATAATATAATCATTTAAATATAAATAATAATATTAAATATTTTTTTTAAAGTACCTATAAGTACCTAACATCTATGTATTTTCGAATTCCGTGGCGTCCAGTTGTCCCGGTACCAAATCGTCTCAGACCCGAACTAGGAATTGAAAAGAGTGGATGGAGCTATGGGAGGCCTTCATCAACAGCAGTGGATCAACCCCGGCTGATGATGATGAAAACCTACGCGTAATAAATTTCTCAAATATGAATTTGTTTTTGTCGAATAACTATGTAGTTAAACTTTTTAATAAAATAAAAATCATGTATTATTATGATCAAACTACAGAATAAGTTATTTTTGTTAAATTTCCTCTGAAATCTTCAACATTTATCTTTAAATTACGTATCTTCTTAATATCTTGAAAGTAACACTGTCTTACGGAGTCTCGCATATAAAATATGCTCAGCCCTTAATTATTATTGTCAACCCCTATAACCAAAACTCCTATCATCAGTCAGCATTTTATTAGATAAGAAATTTTATTATCAGCATTTCAAGGGTTTCGAGTCTCAGAGCTAGAAGAATAATATTTTATATTTTAAACGCAATATTTATTTCACAATGCATTATATTATATAGTTTAAAAAATAGATAATGTAGTACGTATTATATTTTTACTAGCAGAGCCAGCTGCCTCGCTAGACCTTGTAGGTCGCTTGGTATTCTAATATGTTATATCTATGTTAAAAAGAGTTTAATAATCATAAAACCAATTGCCTTAACATGGTATTGGTGATAAGTTTATTTAGTGGGCAGTTTGGATGGAGTTATGATTTTTTTCATCGGGAAGGATTTTAAGAGTTTGACGAGTTTAAATTAATAGGAGAATAATTTTATTTATAGTAAATTTTGGTTATTGCAGTAAAAATAATACGTTTTATGTATCCAATGGAGCAAGATATTATATTAGATTGAAAAAAAAATACGTAAGTACTAAAAACTATTTCTCGTGAAAGGTCTTTTAAAATAATTACCACCCTGTAGGGGTGGGTCCATATGCTTTGCTTAGGAGTGAAAAAATACTAAATATACTACTGAATAAATTAATGACTTTATTAATTTATAGCGACGTTATCTCGGAAAGTCCGACTTCAATCAATCCAGCATGTAACATGAATTATTCCGATACTGCATTAAAATAGTTAGCAAGCCTAACATCATGTCCATATGGCGCATGTCCCGCCGCGATTCGCCGGGAGTGAATGTGGACACCTCAATGTGGTCACCTGTAACTCGACCGTGCGCGACAGTCTTCATGACGCGAGTGCTTGTGGGAGACTCAATAAGGTCACATGTATGGATTGCAATACCGGTATTCAATTATTTATCGATACCGAAATACCGGTTTCAAAAATCCAATATACCGGTATTTTCGGCATTAAGAAAGCATACATATTTATGTTTTTCGAAATTGAAATTAATGTTATTTTGACATTACTTACTACTATATTGTATAATAAATTTAATTTATAAGTTTAATGGTTTCAAAATGCAAATATATTGACTGAAACCAACAAAGGCTAAATAATATTAAAACAAAATTCTTCAATTACTCTCATAGAATAATAATTGTCGTGATGAATTAACATATTTCGAAAAAGCGAACATTCATGGCTAATATTTGCAATTATTTTATATTATTGATCCAACGTTGATAGTACATCCAATAAACATTGAATTTCAAAGAGATTTTTCTGTACCTGGACTTATTGTATTTGTAAAAATTAGCAGTTTTAAAATATTATGATTTATACATATTTACAAAGGTCAACATAATAAATGTAGGTAGATACTTTAAGTTACTATAAAATAGTGTTTAGAATAGATTTTAATAGTTATATTTATTGATAGGTACCTTTTTTGTATAATATGTTTTGACAAATACCGGTATTAATACCGGTATTGATATATTCATTCGGTATTGCAATCCCTAGTCACATGTGCCTGGAATGCGCGCGAGTCGAAACGCGCCATGTGGACTATGCCTAAGAAGCATTGATACGTCATAATATATAATATTATCTTCTATCTATATGATCAAATGAATGTAACGAATGGTTCTGACGAAAGTCAGTAAATGTTTCTAAAAATATTATATCATAGTAATTATGGCATAAAATAATCAAAAGTTACTCTTTTATTTGTCTATAAGCATGTATTTTACAAAAGGTAATAAAATAGCAAATGAGATACTCAATTGATTATTTGATTGATGAAAAAACATAATTGTAAATTAATAAATATTAATATTGATTATTTATAGTTACTTAAAAATATAAAAAAAGAAGAAATGTGTATAATTAATGACCATTAAGTAATAAAATAATATAAATATTGTGTATTAATTACCTATATTCAATTGCACATGAATTTTATTTACCTACCTAAATGTTTACGTCAATTATTATTGTCTATGAGTTATTCAGATAGCTCATAGTGATTCGATATTTGAAAGTAAAAATATTACGCCTCAAAAACAAACGAAAGCGATAAAGTGGTGGTTGGTTTTTGTCGCGTGCGCGTTTTCGCTCTGTGCTTTTATTTGAAAAGTTCATTTATCTCTGAGGAGTGAATAGTGGACATTGGTGGACATGTCCAGTTTTGAAAAACAACCACTGAAATGTTAAAGTTCTCAATCGAATGGGAAAGGACCGAGAAATTCTGCGTAGTATCAAGACCAGGAAACTACAGTACCTCGGCCACATTATGAGAGGACAAAAGTACAGCATTCCCCAACTTGTGATTCAAGTAAAGTCAATGGTAAGCGTACCAGAGGATGACGCTGCATTTCGTGGCTTAAGAACCTCCGTCATTGGTACGAGTGCAGCTACACTGAACTTGATGGTGTCCGACCTCCGCTAGGGGATGGTATAATAAGAACAAGATTGTATTAAAGATTATGCTCGATTCAAACTGAAATCTCCCGAAATGTGCAAAAATCGAAGTGAGAATGTGAATATATCATCAAAGTGTCGTTTAAATAAAAAAAAATGTGTGTTTTTCAAAATGTTTTAGGATAATTATATATTTATGTAGATTATTAGTATCACAGACTAAAATAACTTGATGATTGTTAATGAGGTGTCAATTAATTATTTAATTCTAGGTGTATTGGTATAGTTTTCACACAACGTCAAACATGTATATTCTTTCACTCGGCGACTATATCGGTCAATACTAATTAATATTGTTTTACGTCAGGGATGGCGAACCTTTTTACGTACGCGTGCCGAAATTTCCCAAATAATATTTTTCGACTGTCTGACGTGCCAAGCAGTTTTTAATGGTGTAACAAAGGTTTTTGAAAGTTTTCTAAAAAAGTTTTTAAGAACTCTATTAAAAAAGTTTAAACAGTACAATTGAGTTCTTGATATTCTATTTTTCACCGTATTTCTAGCCGAATGCATAACTTTTATTATTTGAATATCTTTTCCTTGTTTTCAAAATTTTCAAAGATATCGTGGAAGCATTTAAACCACTCTTCTTTCATATTATATTCTCCATCACTGAACGGTTTTCCATTTTTAGAGATTATGTTTGAGGCAAAATAACAAGAAGTTATTATATTTGAATGAATGTCGATAATTAATAATTTCATAAGGTTTGTTGGTTGAATATTTTTATTTTTGATTGCCCAATCCTATGCAATTGTATACTATTTACAATTTACATTAAACGTAATGATTATTCTTGAACAGGATTTGCTTGCTATTTTTTATACAATGCGATTTGTCATTTATGCATGATTTCGTCGTTTCCGTTTGCGCATCGATTGGAAAACATAATATTGAAAACCGAAGAAAATACAAATGCCTATGTCATCATTATTTTTTATATATTATATAATATAGTAGTAATTTCTTTTCTCTTCAAAATGAAACATTCGCGTGTCATGCAAAATTATGTCGCGTGCTACTTGTGGCACGCGTTCCATAGGTTTGCCATCCCTGTTTTACGTTATCAAAATAATATTATTTCACAAATAATTTGTGGCGATTGTGGTGAGTATTAAAATAAATCGTCCATAGCAACACAGCACGTCAGCAGACCTAACAAACTACACTGCAATCTAATCACGAGTGCGATTAATTAATTCTATTATTTATGGATCACTCCATTTTATTATTGTTTATGGCCAAAGATCAAGCACATGGCTGCAAGGCAAAGTTCAACTTCGCCAAAGCAGTAATACTTTCTACTGATTCGCATACAAAAATGATACCTTTTACAATTCACCAAAAAAATAGAGTGGTAAAATTAGTCATTGATAAATACGATGCATGATTATATTTTAATCTTAACATTTAATTTGTTTCAGTAAATCTTTAGCCTATGATTTAAAATACTACGTACTAGTTACTAGTACATACATATAGCAGCGTACCTAATAAATCTTTTGCGTTCATATACTATTATGAAGTCACATCCTAACGTCTTCTCTCCACGGTCTTCCGAATCCATCATCCGTGATATATCAATATAACAACCGCTTGATCGGCTGGATCAGTAAATTTCTGCGCGTCCGGAAACTTGTACGTATGCAGTTCACCGTATCACACTTCATCGTGAAATGTTGTATCAGAAATATTATATGACCGTATATTAAAGACCGTCCAACTTCTTTAGGTCGTATAGTACTGAGTACTGACATACAACTATTCATGTCTAAATAAAGCACGGTTATTGTCGGTTTACACTTTACTGGAAGCCAGCAGCAAAAAAAATTGAAAATAGCCGATATACTAGATTATTTGTTAGTCTAGGTTAGGTTTTCATTTTTGAATTCATGAATTTTGCCAAAATCAGCTATGCAAATTGAATTAATGTTCATATTGAATCTAATACAATTGGAGACCGTATAGTATACGGTCATCTCTTTCCGATAAGAAAGCTCACGGTGAAATGTTTTACGTACAATTTACATGTAACCAAATTTCTGGGCCTAAAATTTGTGAGACGACCCAGTGAAATAGTGTCTACATTTAATACATTTTAGAGATCGTACGATAATCAGCATAGAAAAATATGCCAAAACTAATAAGTATTAGTCTATGGTTACTGGTTTTGGTCGGTATACACCTACTTTGGTCGGTCCTTAATCTATTATAGAATTGTATAGTAATCCGATGTGGATCTTAACCGTTATCTGAAGAGGTCGGGATTCGCAATCCACGAAGTAGATGCTTTGCCACTCGCCTACTGCGGACCATACTTTACTAACTATTACTGACTAATGCGGGTATACGTATACAAATAACTTATTCAAGTAGGTATGCAAACGTCCATGACTTCTAGAAAACACTTTCATTTAATCTTAAATTATAAATGATTGTAGTTTCTTAATTTTAATATCGGTAAAAGTATGCAGCAACAGGTGATTTTAAATTCCTAGTCCCTACTGTGATAAAAACGCATCGAAATCAACTTTGTTTCTGATTTATTATCTTGCATCTGTATTTTGACCACAATTAAATTTTGGCACGAATTGTAATGCCAAAAGAGAAATCGGTCATATCGGAGCTTCATTTTTTGCGGAATATTTGCAAATGGCTACATTATTGCGATTACGTATTTAATCGTGAGAATGGAAATTAAGAAATAATGTTTTACTTTGAAAGTTATCGTGTTTATTCAGCCCTTGCAATCATTTTAACATTCTGATATAATCCAATTGAAAGTTAAAAAAATAAGACATAATTCATAATATGAGAATAGCCAAGCCTATATTACAATATTAAGGGAATCATCGGCCTCCAAATAGTGGGTGCTGTATTAACAGGCTTTTTTGTTTTCTTATGAGAAATGTTAGCCACTTCCTATCAATCCCATACTCTGAAACACAAATTTTCTGATGATACATATTTTAAAAACTTATTAATTTTCCAGCCCGGGATTCGAACCTGGGATTCACGACATTATAAGCCAACACGTTACCGCTTGGTCATCATGGGCCGTAATTATTAAAAATTCAAACACATTCAGAGTTATTATTTACCACACTTAAATATGGACGATTTTGATTTTATATAGTATCAAGAATATTAAACTTGATACAACTGAATAAAAAGCGAAAAAAATAGATTTTAGACTTTGAAAAAGCTTGACTATACATAGGTTTTTTTGTATGTTTAAGTGAATCTATAATGCTACTACCTAAGTCTATATGATATTATCCAAAAATTAGTAAAACTGCTTAAATATATAATTATAATTACTTATATAAGTATTCCCCTTTCAATAAAAGCTCACATATGTCGTTTTTCAAAGTTCAACCACAAAATTATTAAAATTGAATTATTGATACTTGAAGGGTTTAACGTTAGTGGTAACGTTTAGTTAGTACTATAATATTAAGTATTTATAAGGAAATTGTTTAATTATCCCATTAAATATTAGGACCATGAGTGAATTTCAAGAATTTTATTCGTATGGGAAGTTTTTCGGGATAGAATGATATTTCTAAGTAATCAATTAGTTATCAATTATTATGCTACTCATACAATAATATTGACAATTTGTGTTATAATATTTGACCAAAAGTCGTTACACTTTATCACGTGCTAAAGACAGTTTTTTGTCTCGTTGTAATTTTGTAATGGTTTTTTGCGCCACCATTCCAGCCATCTGTATCAAAAAAAATGTTCATCGTAAATCAACTTATCCCGTTATATTATATTAACACATCACCAGCACGTGATTTTAAATATTTATTTCTGTCTACCAAAGCAATATCTCGATAACTACATTGGCAGATAAGTGTTTTATTTGCATGGAGAATGATTGGGTATTTCTTAGAGTAGTTTTACAGTGCGTAAAAAATAATTACATACTTTCATATATGCGTATTCTTTCTGTTATAACTTGCAAAAAAAACCACAAACTGATACCCACTACTCTGGTATGAATCAAATTAAAATTGTAGAGCGAAAAACTTTGGTGTAGTTTTTAATTACCACTAGAAAAAAGGTGAGTTATATTATATTCATTTGCGCATAAAAAATACGACGCCTTCTAATATTGAGTTTACAGGCCTGTACATAGGATTTATAGAGGGAAAAGTTAGAAAAGTTAGTTAGAAATAATTTTTATTTTTACTTTTATACTTTTATCATTACTGTTGTCATTAATCTCAATGTAGGTAGTTACGACGGTTTATACTTTCTTAAAATGGAGTATATCAGCCACTCGGCAGATTTTTCCTGTTCTTGCTCTTCTTACAATGTTTATATATTTTTCTTTTAAAAATAAATAAATTGATCGAATTCACTACCCATTTGGAGACAGACAGAAAAGGAGAAAAAAGTGGACCAACAGCCAGATTAAATTCTGTGGTAAATTTAATAAGAATTTAATAAAACTGCTTCAACTTTTCTATTATATGATAATTTAAAATATTTTTTTAAAACTTGATTATTGAAACACTTCAATTGAAACTCATAATTTTAAATATGTAGGTAAATTTGTAGGGTTTTAAGAAATATCTAAAAGAACAGAAATAAAATATTTTATTTTGACGCCGATTGTCCAGAGAATGACTTGGTCATCAGCGGCGCCAAAATGGCGCCGATTGTCTCCAATGGGTTGAGATTTTCGTAGATGACTCTCTCTAACCATGCAGCGTTACTACAAGAGCAATCTACATACGTATAATATAATAACATGGTAGACACGCGCAGGGTGCCACACTGGATTACCACTAAAACAATATTTATATAATACTACTTATATATGTTTTTAGAATTATTAATAACCATGTCCTTGCTTTTTCGTACAAGGTGGATGTTAGTAATTTTGAACAATCACAAACACCCAGGCTTTGAGAAAAACACATAAATATTGTGTCCTCACCGGGAATCGAACCCTGAACTCTCGGGTGAAAGGTCAGCGCCTTACGCACTGCACCACGAGAGCCGCCTTATAATACTATATTATTCTTTAATGAAAAAAAATATTTCTCATCTTGAAAGTGCAGTAATTGTTAGTACTCACGCTAAATATTTAACGATGAGGGGTGTTCGCTCTGTTGAGGGACCTGCGTTGTCACTGGATTCATCCCTGTACATTTTCAATATTAATGATTTCAAATTTAAATACCCATTTTGGAAATATGCAGGCCCCTTGTCAATAATAATAATTATTATCATGCTAATAATTGTATTTCCAGATTTGAAGCGAGACATTTCGTCTTAATAAGCCCCTGTGCAAAACATAATTTTATAAACAAGCGGTAGGTACCTATGAAATAATTTATTGTTATTAGAATTATTGACAAAATATGAATAATACCCAGAGATCCTAAACATATAAATTCTCTTTTACTGCTAATTCTTATGACACGAAACTGGTAACAATCTTATTAGATTAGAAGAAATATGTTTTTTGTTCACATAATAAGACAAACTTCAATACATAATCCCATGAGGGTAGGCAGGTCATGCGTTGTTTAAAATAATCATATTATAATGGTATACAGAGATAACGAATCAATTTACATTATAATTCATTGTACGCAGAAATGGAAAGGAGGGGGTGGAAGATATTTTAAATCTACTTAAGGGCAGGCCAAGGATGTCACCGACTATAGATTATAATCAATACATTTATTTTATCCAACACGCATTCGATTACGTCATTACATAATTATTATAAGATCGATTTATGATTTTCTATATTATATTATGTAAGATTTGTATGTACAGTTAAAAAGTTAAAAAATAAATCATTCGGTTGATATTAATATTTTCTATAACCCAACGAAAAAACATAATAAGTATATGATTATAATTAATAAATAGCATGCTATCATGACTGAGATCGACGAGATATACCGAATACATTATAGTTTACCAATTTTATTATAATTCAATATGCATATAATTGTATTATATATCCCCATGCAACAATAATTATTAATCTGTTTAATTTTCTTACTTATCATTTTATGAATATTTTGAACATTTCAATGTAATTTAATGAATTCGAAGGCTTTAAATTTATTAATATAATACAATAAAAATTATTATAATAGAAAACACATTTTCCTAAAGTCTTTTCGTAAAGTCTCCTTTTCTCTATAAATTAAAATAAATAGCATTTGTCATTATTTTGTCACTAGATGTCACTAGTAACTACACTCCGCCTTAAATGCAACAATATAATAATTAAAGAAATTGGTGCAACACATTGACAATAGCGGAAAAGTACTGCTGTAGCCAATAACTGAAAAACACTGTAAACAGTTACAACCAATAAAAATGAGCGACGTAATTGACATTGTTTTAACAGCTCTGTAATAAAATAGATTAAATGACTAGAGTATTTAATTGCCTACTTTATTATATATAATTATACCTTGAAAATCTGCTTGACTTTTCACATAATCAAAAGTAAGTAATATTATTGTAGAAGGACAAGTTAAAGTTTGCAGGAAGCCAGTAATAAAATTTCAATAAACAGGTCACTTTTATATAATAAGTATTAGGTACCTATATCATTATTTTTTCATTCATTATCAATGAAAAATTGTATTATCACATTATAATATGTAAAAAAGAACTGATTGCCTTATTTATAGAATTTTATTTGGTATAGCTGTAGTATATCTCACATATCCATATAGGTACATCAAAAATCCGTAAATATAGAGAACTGTGCAAGGAACCTTCAACGAGAAAAACTGTACTATTTGGGGAGAGAACCAAACTTTGCATACATAATGCAACGACGTTTAGGAAGGGTAACCACCTGATATTATGTTATCCCCCGATAATATGGTGGAATTATTTCCCAAATCTCCCTTCCCGATATAGTTAAAATTATGTTGATACCAGTTAGTTCAAGTTATATTATGTTTTTGGGTATGCTGAATTCAAAAAAAGTTGTTAGAAGCAGGGCTCAAAATGGACCGGAGCGCACCGGAGCGCACCGGAGCGCCGTTTCTGTTCGTGAAATCGGTAAAATTATCGCTCCGTCTCGTGGAAAAATAATTTGACCGTTTGAGCTAGATAGGCCATATAATAGAAAATCTAACACACTTATTTTTATGAAATATACATAAAATTTGATAACTATGTCTTCTAACTATGTATTGTTCATCAGAAAACTGTCGAGCGCTCCGGTTCGTAAAATTTTTCCATTTCGAGCGCTGGTTAGAAGTCCGATATATCCAATATGTCAACGAAAATGGACGCCGTGTAAAATTTATATTGCGATAAGTAATTTTTTAAAATTATTTTTCAATGCAAAAAATTATGCAATGTTTATATCTATAAAATAATATTATATATAAATGAGAGATGGTGTAGTTAATGATATGTCGCCCTTTTTTTATTTAAAAGCTACCTTTAAATATTTTTTTAAATTGAAATAGCTTATTATACAGTTAAAATAAACAATTAAAAAAACACGTTCTCCCATAATATTGTTACAAAATTCAGAGCTTCTTCCGTGAAAGATAGACAAGCTAATAAATAACATGGAAAGATTCTTGTGACGTAACGCTCGAGAGATTGTAGTAAGTAGCAATATATTATTATTATCATATTATACTAAGTGACGTCCCGTGGAAGGTAGGCAGGCTATGCGTTACTTAGGGGCGGCAAATTAAGGAATGCATACTATCATACAAACTTTTGAAAGCAGTGGTGGTTTTTCATTAAGCGGACGTTGCTGTCGCTTCGCAAGAAAGTACTGACATCTTAATTTATTAAATAAATCGGAAGGGGGGCTCCAAACTTGTCATTCTTCAGACCTCCACGTATCTAAAATCATCGCATGAGAGTAGGTTTCGTAGAACTACTTCAATCCTCGATATATGATAATTATGTACGTCATTTTGTTGCATCTGTCAGTTTAAGATAGTAAAATAGGTAGGTATACAACTAACAATTTTGTATACAATTTCAAACTAAAAATGAAAGGGACGGCATTCTAAGTCTGCCTAAGGGCGGCACTTTGCCTAGGAACGTCCTCTGCATAATATGCTCTCATATAGGCCATCCATGGACTGAAACCGTATGCTTATACTAAGCTTATCTTTTCTGGTCATGGAAATATATTTCCACAAAGTATATTATAAGCATCTGATCGTATCCATTCATACAATACACTTACACTTACAAATTTAGTGAAAATATATTTTCATGATCAAAAATCATTAGTTTAGTATGGCACACGGATCTAATCCATATACGGTTTCAGTCCATGGATGGCCTCATAGTGAACAATCCGTTTCGCGGGTTGTTTGAGCAGAGAGCAGCTGTGATCTTGTCTACTCATGTTTGGTGATAATGAAATTCCTAATTCGTGTATAATTCGTATCGTCAATAATTTGTCTGCTACTAGAGTTACAACATGTTATTCAAATCTAAGGGCACAATCTCTGCTATTTAAAACAAAGAATTGGCCGATTAAAACAGTTGAATGTAATGGTTGAGCACACTTATCAACATTATATAGTATGTAGTTTACTTTAAAAGCAAAACTATTACAATGTGTTCAATAGCAAAATTCTAATTATATTATTTTGTCATAAAGGTAATATGGTATAGTCTTATGCCGGGTACACACTGGCAACATGTCGCCATCAACCTCGTTAAATTTTACGATAATTATTATCATACGTATCGTAAAATTTAACGAGGTTGCCGGCGACATGTTGCCAGTGTGGACCCGGCATTATATTCAATATTCCTATTGAAAAACCATAATGTAGGTGATTTGATATTACATTAAACTAAATAAAGACATAATTATTCAAGATATTGCATTGCAGAGTTTATTAAAAGCAAAATTACTAATACTAAATTATGATTTTTAAGTGGGCGATATGTCAATAATACGTCCCTGAATATTTCCGCACCACATGCTGAAGATTGGCAGCTGTCATTAGTCACGTGGCAAATTCATACGTAGGTATATGAAAAAAATATATGTTCATATTTAAATAATAAAAAAAAACAATATGCCTAAAATACATATTATAACTATGTGCCATTGACCATACTAAAATTTTTCTTTCATTGGACTGGTCATACCTGTTCACTCCGTAAAAGTAGCCCCGTTATTACCAATTTAGTTTTTTTTTGTTTTGGAATAATATGATAATTTTATTATTTCGCATTTTTTATTCGTACTCATTATGCAATAGAGGAGGTGTGTCAAAATGTTGTTTTATGAATCACAGATCAAATATGGCGATAACATTTTGTATTACCTAGAATAATACAACGTAGACATTTTACGTGCCAACCACCACATGCAAATAATTTTAAATTAATGTCAAACTAAAACGTTGATCAGTTATTTCAATGAAATCATAACATATTATCAAAGATAATATTCTAGATTAGCAAGATGTACTAATTTGCAATGTATAGACTTTTCCATTGATAATAATAATATATTCCCAGTAAAAATTTCATACATAAGCAAAAAATATATGATTGTGTAAATTACTGAGTATGTTGCATTATCATTGTAACATGTCTATACTTGAAAGGGAAATGATAGAAACAATGAAGAAAATGAATAGATATAATATGAAGCAAATAATAGGTAGGTACATAATATAATCCATGCATGACGATATTTATCATTTTCATAAATTGAAGTTACTAGAAGCAACTCCAGTAAAGTCCAAAGCCCGCGAAAGTAGGTGTTATATGTGTTATATATATATATACGAGTATATGATTAATTATTCATATTGTGAAAGGAAATATTACTAGATACTTTTTTACCATGTACGATCCTAATAAGATCATATTATGGGCCTGCCCAGAGTGGAAGTTTGTATTAAAAGATTTCTGTGTTTACGAGAAATGGATGTCGGTCACGTGCTCAACCTATTATGTTCACACTCAAACATAATGTGTATTTGCCAGACCCAAGATTAGAACCTGGGACCGATGCAGTGGCGCATTTAGTTACGTGGAGGGCTGACGCACTGGCTGATTTAGAGCCCCCATATGATAAAACAAATTAAATTGTATTTTAAAATGTCCAAATAATAAAATATGCAGGAATTTTGTTATACTTTTGGGTCATATTTTACGCACAATTTGTGAGAAATGCGCATTTTTTTTTAAATTTAAATATAATTTAATGGCTTTGTGACTGGTTTTAACTCTTCGGAAGCCCCTTTTTATTTTTTTAATGAGTCGGTTGCGTTATTTACGTCAAAGAAACGCGCCGCTGGACCCACAACAATATAAGCTGATGCGTAACATGGAAATTTAATTTGAAAAAAATGCTAGTTTTCAAAAAACATAGTTTATATTATTATGAAGACTAAGAAATAAGAAAGTTAAAGGGTTTAATGCAAAGACATAAATATTGACTCATTTAATCGGTAGATACGACATGATATCAGAAAAATTAAATTTACATAATATACATATTCGAGTTTTGTAGATTAACGTAAGGTGGTATGGGGGACCCATGTTTTAAGCAACGGACCTCCCTGTAATTTTAGCACATGTGTACAGAATTTTAAGTATCCGCGGGAAAGCCATTGATAATCAAATGACACATGTCTATAAGTATAACATACCTACATAATATATACTTAGCTCAAATTATGTTAATATAAAATACAAATACATACTATGAATGTAATAATTAGCCTGGTTTCGAAGTCCACAAGTCGAATGAATAGCCATTAATCTAAATTAATTTATTAGTGATATGTGTTTTATAATCACATAATAATTAGTTTTTAAAAGTTTGATAATTCCTTGTAGAAATTCTTTAAAAAAAAATACGAAATAGAGGTGTTTATTGTCGTGTACCATAAAACAAAAAATGTTATTTGTTGTATTTGCTTCTAGTGTCTTCAATTATTAATATAAATATAATTATAATTATTTTTGCAGTCACCTTATCATTTTACCTCGATTACATATGTGGGGCAGTCTTTTATATGAATCATTGTTACTTTCATTATTGAAAAATGGAGGTTATCGAATAAAATTATTATATGCTAGAGTTGGCGAACCTTTTTACGTACGCGTGCCAAAATTTCCCAAATATTATTTTTTGACAGTCTGACGTGCCGAGTAGTTAAATGTCAAATCAGTAAAATGAAAAAAAATATTTTTAAGAATTCTGTTAAGAAAGTTGGGAAATTACAATTAAGTACTTGAGATTCTATCTTTCGCCGTGTTTCTAGTCTTTCTATATTTTTTTTCTTTGAATAATTTTTTCCATGTTCAAAGAGACCGTAGAAGCATTTTAACAATGCTTCCTTCATATTATATTCTTCTTTTCTTCTTCCCTTTTTAGCGATTATGTTTGAGGCAAAATAGCAATCAGCTGTTTGTATTTGAATGACTGCCAATAAATTTCATCAGGTTTGTTGATTGAATATTTTCATTTTCAATTGCCTGATTGGTTTCTATCTATTGTAAATCGATCAAACTAAAACATTCGCGTGCCATGCAAAATCATCTCCCGTGTCACGAGTGGCACGCGTGTCATAGGTTCGCCATCCCTGTTCTATGCGATAGGCGTAGTACATTATTTGGCCCAGATTTTTTTGTTATTTAGCAAATTAGTAACCTATCATTCATAAACAATATGGCATATTATTATTATATTGCTAAAATAATTACAAGAAAGCTGACGCGCATTGAACGACGTCCGTAATGATATCCATATCTGAGATCCAGACGTTACGTTACGTTAAGTCCAAAAGAAATACTTTCAGGAAAACCCAATTTAAGATTTTTATGCCCGTTTATACCTATACATACTTTAAGGAATTTCTGTTACGAATAGCCTCAAATGATGAGTTGGGACAGAAATGATTTACGTTGAAAATATGTGCTTGATTAATTTTCGGCAAATTTAGACTTACGATAGTCTAGCTATATAGATATTATATAGTAGGTACTATCTGTCAATGTTTGATAACAGATAAGATGTATGTATATGTTTATTTAATTGAATTCGGTAATTGGCATACATAAGTTAGAGCTATCGTGATACAATAATATATACTTAATATGAATTTAGTTAGTAGTTTTATAACCTTGATTTAAATTACGAAGATGGTAGCCATTATTGACAGAATTTTAATAAAACTTTAGACGGCGTAATATCTGTAATGTAACCAATAACTAGAGTCGGTTGATTTAGGTTTAGAGGTTAGAATCTACGCGTATAATAAAATTGAAGTGTCGAAATATTTGCCTTGACGTGATCAGTGTTTTGATTATTTCCATGATACTTAAGCACCAAATGTTTTTTTTGTCTTTTTGTTAAAAAATAAAACTTCTCGAAAATAAACATTTTCAACATGGAGTGGTGAGGTGTGGTGCAGGTAGAATAGCGCACGACATGATCCAACCGTTGTTTATTTCATTATATTATTAACAAAAATCAACTCGAACCAGGATATTTCTTCATTCTGTATAGGGTTTTTAATACCGGTATTTCAAGACCGGTATTCAATTATTTATCAATACCGAAATACCGGTGTCAAAAATCCAAAATACCGGTATTTTCGGTATTAAGAAAGCATACACATTTATGTTTTTCGAAAATGAATTTAATGTTATTTTTTAATTACTACTACTATATTATTGTATATTCAATTTAGTGTATAATATTAATGCTGCCAAAACGCAAATGAAACCAACAAAAGTTTGATAATAATAAAACAAAATCCCTCAAAATATACTTATAAAATTATAATATTTCGAAAAAGAAAACATATTCTATAACTATTGATCCAACGTTGATAGTAGGTACATTAAACAAATGTTGAATTTGAGAGAGATTTTACTGTATCCAGTATTATCCGTTATCCAGTACTTGTAAAAAATTAGCAGTTCTAAAATATTATGATCTATACATATAATGATCAGCATTATAAATGTAGGTATGTGATTAGGTTAGGTTAGGCTGCTATAAAATATTGTTTGAAATAGATTTTAATAGCTAAATTATTGAAAGGTCCTTATTTTTTTCTATAATATGTTTTGACGAATACCGGTATTAATACCGGTATTGATATATTCATTCGGTATTGCAATCCCTAATTTTGTATGTGTGTCTAATTTTTGATTCCGTATTTCACGCGGACTATCACTAGTATTAAATATACCTATCTGTGTGCCTCATTTGTTGAATTTTAGTTTCGCAGTGCTTAGAAAATTTAGTACTTACCTACTATAACCTAAATACTATTTTACGTCGTTGATTTGTGCTAAAAACGGAATTTTTAAAAATTAGCGTTGATTAATCTTAACACGCAAAACTTGATAATTGAGAACTATTGATGCACAGATATTTTGCTAAATATTAATTGTACTATACACCGGGTTCTGGAATGTTTTATTCTATAATGACCCACATACTAGACTTTTTATACAATCGTTACCTTACTCTATTCCATTCGTACAGAAAAAAATAATGATATTGCTAAAAATCTGAATAATAATTAATTAAGTAAGACAGTGATCCAATTTAACACGTGTTTGAGGCGTTTGAATTAAAAAATATATACATAATATTCATATTTGGATGACAGCATGATAAATTCACATCCGCCATTTTGCACATAATATGCACGTTATGACTTAAAATGTTTTTAAATTAAATGAGTATTTATAAATTGTACACAATTTACCAATGCAACATTCTTTGATTGTGATTGTGATGTGTTTCTTGTGATTGAGAAATCTCGTCTCGAACAAACAAAATATGTTTATTTTCTATACATGAAAAAAGACGAGAAATCAGAAGCTCTACTTTATTGTATACCGCGTATGGTTCATGGTTGTACCTAGGGATTCCAATCCCGGAATCCCGAACTATTTTCGATACCTATGAATCCCAGGATTGGTAAACATAATCCCGAAACTTTCGGGAATGAGTTTTTTTATTAATTTTTTATTAATATAACAAAAGAAATACTTTTAATAACATACAACTACATTAGGAATAAACTGAGTTTGAATGAAGTTTGATCTATTACCCATGTGTTGCCAATTCATTTTATTTTTTCACATAAATTAACAAAAATGAGAAAGATTGGAAACAACAATGCTTCGCACTTTTAACAAAGCGAATCTACCAATTTTTTTATGCATTTGTCATTTTTTATTTTAATTGTACTTGTATTTGTCATCTTTTTATAAATAAATAAAACAGTTTTACTTTCACAATATTATTATTTATATTACAATATTATTTACTCCATTAAATCTATGTATTTTCAAGATTGAACGTACACAATATTAACAATAAATGTATTAAATAGTATAAATTATACTAGATTTATTTTTGACCGATTTTATCAACGTTATTTGTAAATTTTATATCAACTATTGAAAAAAATGCCAATCCTGGGGTCGTCAAATCGTAATCCCGAAATCCCGGGATCAAGATTTTGGCTCGGGATTGGATTCCCTAGTTGTACCTCATGCGAATCATTTTCATTGCATAATTCATACGACACCAAATTATCTTCTCAATATCTTCATTTGAATGATCTGATGATGAATCGGTGATCAAAATAATGATCACCGATTCGGGTTAAGTATTCTAGGATTTGCTTTCCGGCATATTGAATGATTGTGGATATTGTATGATGTATTATTAATTGAATGAATGAAACGATCGTAAAATAATAGATTAAGTATATTACATAATAATTCGTGCAAATATATGCGGCAGATAAAAAAAAGAAAAAATAATTAACCATTTTTAACGGTGTATTTCGTGAAAATTAGTTTTTTTCGCCTGTGGCGCTGAAAAACTTTGCCTGTCCAAAATTTATGTCAATATACTGCTAGGTTTTGTATCTGTCCATCTCTAAGGTGTGTAGATAAGATAAATAACAAAAAAACTCGCACACTTTAATATTTTCGGAATATTATCGAACGCTCCGGCTCATAAACCTTTCTATTTCGAGCACTGAAATTTAATATCTTGCTTTCCGTTCTGTTTTTCGTACATAGAATTTTTTGTACTTTCGTTGCAACCATGGTCAGGTTAAAGTCGTCCCTAGAGATAGCCTGCAAGCACTACGATTTATAGGTGAACGTTGATATTGTATTTACATAATAAATTCAAACTTTTTAGCTTTTGTTATTGTGGATAGAAAATCTCAAATATAAATTTTCTTAGATTAAATAAGAATGGCTTTTATGCCGATACGAAACCAATGAATTAATTGTCTACCGATAATAGTCAGCTACTTTTTCAATAGGTGGAAATTGAATTCGTTGGTACTCAATTATTGGACTATTTTGAGACAATTATTGTGAAGTCAGTGTTCGGGCGCAGTGTGACAAAAAGATGGTTTTTTTGTTGCTTGGAATAAGTCAAGGTGAAACTAAGACCAATAAAATACACCTACCGATATAAAAGACATTTTCTGTCGAATAATAAAATCATTATTGTAAGATTAATAACTTAATGCGATATATTTACATGACAATAAAGTGGACATACGTAATAGATTACAATATATTATCTATAAAGGTGATCTTTAAAAAAATACGTACGAAAGCTATTTATTTTTATTAACTTAGATTATTAAAAATATATGTTGTTTAATATTATCTTTGAAATTATTTAATTAGGTATATATAATATCAGACCTGTCATCGTGGAAGAGAGTATAAAATAGGTACTCGTATTTTGCTATATGGGTCGTGATTTCGAATTCCTCAGCTGGGATAAATTCGCGTGTTATTTTTCAATAATAATTAATACATTTTGCTTGGATAGAGTGCATGGATTCAGTGGATTAATTCAATGACATTAAACCGATCCTCGTAAAAAGTAGGTATATTGAGTTATGAATAACCTCCACTTTGTTAAGGTCCAATATATGCTCCACCTTGTGGTGAACATTATGATTTTTTAATGTTTTATTATTATTAAGACAAAGTGGAAAACGTTAATTAAAAATGTTTGTTTGTGTTGTCAAAAATTGGCACAAAAGGCACATTTGTCAAAATTCGACGGATGCAGCTATATCCGGCGCCATTTTTTATTCTAATATGTACTATGATTCTGATGTGTTTGCAAATTATGTATTTTTAATAAATAATTCTTTATCATAGGTACCTACATAATTTTGAGAACACTTCTGAGAAAATATTTTATAACCGATAGAAAAAATCTTTTTGAAAAAAAGTAAGACACCCCGCGGGAATCGAACCTGCATCTCTCGGGTATCGCGCCCATGCACATATACCACTATGCTAAAGGCGTCATACTTAATTGCGACAAATTTTGACCAATGGCTTTTAATACTCTCTGAAGCGTTTTCTAAATTGAGCTACTATTGGCGATCGGCTTTTGTATTTTAAATCAGAGTAGGTATTACTTTAATTACTAATCGACGTCAGGGATCACTCCAAGATTTTTTGTTGTAACTTACTTGAACTTGATTATAATTTTTAATTAATTATTTGTTTTATTCAATACATACATAATTTTGAAAACACTTTAATAACACAGAAAATAATTTATTCAATCATAAGTGTTTTCAAAATTATGTATGTTCAATAATTAGAATGATACATTCTTAAATCTTGTAAAATAAAATTTTTCGAATAAAAAAATAGTTACTTAATTAAAAATAGTTCTTAATAAATCTTGAATAAAAAAATATTAAATTATACATATTATTGTGTTGAACATCGTGCATTATTTATAAAATCTAGGTACCACGTGTCGTTGTGATATTGAACATTCAGACTGTAAGCCATTAGAACTGGTTTTTTTTGTTAATCGTAATATTATATAATTTACCTATTTTCAGTTGATAAATGTAATAATAATCTCGTTATGATAACGCTAATGATGTATTAATCATGTGTCATCTCACATCAGTTGTGATAAAATAACCTGCAAATGAATGTTAAACGCATGATGGCTTGTGTAAAATTTACGAATAAAATTAACAGGAGAATGTTAACATATAAATTCACGATTCACAAATTCACAGTCAAATAATCGGCTAGATCAAATTCACTGTAATTGCTTGTTTGCTTGCCTTTTCAATATGAAACACTTTGCATTTTGATCAGTGGCGCACCGACGGGGGAGGGGCAAGGGGTCATGGCACCCCCCAAACATGAAAATGATCAGACATTGAAATTGAAAGCCAATAAACTATACCTTGGGCTTAGACAAATAAAAACACGGCAAAAAATGATTTTAATTTCTAACATAAAAATTTCGAAACTCTAATGTCGGGTTTTTTTAGAAACCCAATCCTTAATGGAACTGTCAAAAAAATCTCGGTGTCCACCCGAATTCCGGAGTGGTGTATGTCATGACTAGGGAGGGCTGACAGGGCTCTAGCCTGGGGACCCGGCGTGTCGGGTTGGCCAGATAACTGAGATAAACACACATCATAAATTAGCTTTAATAGTAAAAAAAAGTCGCCTACGGCTCTATTATACTTCATGACCATAAACATTTTAGATTATATAATTGTGCAATATATTTTCTGATTATTATGTGTCGATACTTGATAGCTCCATTATTGAAGTAGATGTATTAAAAATTGCCAATAATTCACTGTATAAATACCCTTAATTTGAAATAAAACACAATTTGAAAAACGTTAATGTAGTATTTCACACTGACTTTAATCTTGACGCTAGGTATGGGGACCGCCAAATATCCTAGCCTGAGGGCCCGTTTCAGGATGTGGGGGCCATGGTGTAGGTACACCGAGTGCAATAGACAAAAGACCGATAAACGAGAAATTAGGCTGTGTTGTGTTGAGTAGGTTTGTGTGTAAGTTAAATGCAGTAATACTTTTTTGTCCATTTTCAATTAATATTTTGGAACCTCAATATTGAAAAACCAAAAATTGACGATAAACATTCGGTGAAAAGAACGACTACACCCACTAGTCGGTGGTAGTGTAAGTCAAAAGAACACTTTTTTTCAGTGGAATTCGGCATAAATATTGTAGCTCTCTAGACCAAGCGGCTGGCACAGCCGATAATATTTGAGTAATTTAATTTAATAAAAACTAGGAGAAACTGTACAAATATAATAATTATTTGAAGAAGAAAAGGAGCCTATGGGACTAATTTACATTCTCCTCCTTGCCCCCCCCCCATATTAAATCCTGGGTGCGCCACTGATATTGATCCATAGCATGAAAAATTGTGTGTCATAGATTCATAACATAGATTATAGAACATTCTCATCCTTAGGCGATAATGTTATTTTATACATACTTATCATTATTTTTCCTGACAATAATTTAATCAAAATATATACAAATTAATACAATTTCTTTCCACCAACAGTGACAGTTAATATGGTTAAATTAAATATAATTAGTGTTTGTTATTTCTTTAAATTATTTATTATCTATAAGTTGGTACTAATTTTTGAATTAATCGTCGTATTTTTCCGACGCCTGCTTGTCTAGTAATTAATATCTTTGGCCGAGCATAACAGCGAGAGAGCAACGAAATGACAATGCCTCGTCTGTAATTTTCATGCAAGATGTTGCAATAGGTTTGTATCTCCAGACTCCAGCTGATAAGTGAAATTGTTTAACATTTTCACTTGCGAGGCTGACAAATAAAACCACGTGCCGCTTCATTAAGACCACGTGACATACGCGTGCATACCTCATAAAATATAATAACAATAATGCAGCAGTTATATTATAAAATACACAAGTACGATAAAGAAATTAAACGAAGGTTACAACAAAAGAAAATTCGTGTTGATTGTGTATGTTTAGAGTGCAACTTGGCACGATTTTCTTTATACGGTGAACTGTCGTTGGGTCGGAAAACACTCTGTGAAATATAATATTTATGATTTAAACTCAGTCATTTGTTTACATATATGTACGAATTACTTAGGAAATTTAATAAAGACACTTTCATATTTGTCTGTATAAATATTTTATGTTCTCTATTTTGAGTGAAGTAAACAACTACATACTTTATGAGAAGATGTTACGATAACATAGTAGTTGTTGATGACAATCCATTACATATATTGATAAAAGTTTTAACGTTCAATAAAAACATATTTTAACAATTGTAGCATATTCTACCAATATATAATAATGATCATAATTATGTCGATTATCATAGAAAATTACCAATGAGGTGTTCGTATATTGTAAAAAATGTGACCAAGGCAACTCTTTATCCCTCACTGTGCAGCGATGATACGATGAGATGGGAGAGATGGCGCGATCCTGCGCTTGCTCTACATTGCAATACCGAATGAAAATGTCAATACCGGTTTTTTGGTATTTCTTAAACATTAAAAAAACAGAAGAATGCGCTTATCAATATAATAAATAAAAATATAGCTATTAAAATCTTTTAAAAATATTATTTTATAGCAAAAACCTACATACCTATCTACATTTATTATGTTGACATTTGATCATAATTGTAGAACTAGTGATTTTTTACAAATAATTTGAATATATTGATAATTTTAACAAAAGCCCTCAAAAGTTCATCAAGTGCAAATGAGTCCGGCTGCAGGAAAAGCTTCTTAAATTCAACGCTTGTACTGTCATCAATAATTATAGAATAACTGAACATTTTTGTCACGGATGTTTTCCATTTCGAAATAATATTATGATAATTCATCGCGACAATTACTTATATAAATATATTCGATGAAATTTGTTTTATTATTTTTTCAACTCTGTCGGATTCACTCTGTATATTTGCATTTTAGCAGCACATAACTTATAATTCATTCATTAAGTTCATAAAAACGTAAACGAGTGTGCTTTCTTAATACCGAAAATTCCGGAATTTTGGATTTTTAAAATCGGTATTTCGGTATTGATAAATACTGGAATACCGGTTTTGAAATACCGGTATTGCAATCCCTAATTGCAAGGGTGAACCATGAGACGGCAAAACCATTCTACAATTTTAGACGAAAATATTATACGTTACATTGCGAATTGCCGTAGTTATTATGACAAATAATAATATTATAATAATAACACTACAAAATAAATGTGCAATTGTCCGAAAAATGTTGGGGGGAAACCAGAGCTGTTGTTATTCTAAGACAATTTATGAATCGTATTACGGCTTAACTACATTGAAGTCAATGACTTTTCAACTTATTGTTATGTGAATCATACTCATGCATTTTTTTTAACAAAAAGCTCACCTATTGCAAAAAATATGTTTTATTCCACTCATATATTATATTGTAAGGAACCGATTAATAGCTATTATGATTACGTGGTCAACATCATTTATGTGGTCACTTATGACACTAGAAAATTGTCGGTAAAAAACAACTGAACTAAACAGAAAAACTTTTGTTTTATTTGGCGACTGGTTGATATATTCAGAAATCGTCGAACCAAACGGCAATGCGTGATGTCTAGTATAATTTTATAAAATTAATGACGAATAATATGTAAGTTAATTAAAATTGGCACTTATTTTCCGGTCATTCATACAGTTATAATTACGACTATGAATATGTATATTATACTATATTGTGTTGACGTGAGGTAGGTAATTGGGAATTTTACACCAGTTTTCTTTTTGTGGTTTTCTGTTTGGTCATCACGCGGCAGGATGGATCCACTGCTAGATGAAAGATTCCTTTTGGTCATTCACCTCTGGCCACGTATTTGTACACAAGCCCAGTCGCATTCAGAACATTCAGTGAGTATTTTGGCAACTCATGGTAACCACTGGATGAATGGAAGCTGAATGATAGATTCATTGAAACGGAAAAAATTGTGAATTTCGCGTTCGCGAAAAAAGCTATAGAATGTTAAAATAAAAAACCATACTTATAAAAACAATACAAAACCATCTTGCACTCAACTATTTCGTTTGTTGATTCACTTAGATTGAGAATTCTGATATTATATAAATAATTACTTATTAATGCAATTTTCCCGACTAAAGTATCCCTTCACATTTTTTATCGGATGTATCATCAGTGTATCATACGTATATATCAGAGGTAAGACGATAGTTCTGCGTCCGTTTGCAATTGATTACAATAGTAAAATGATAAAACACGGGTGAAAAACTATATGCTTGCACTCGAAAAAGAGAGCTTTGCCAAACTACTAGAACAATGATTCGTTTAGAATTAGTAGATGAAAAATCATGATTTAAGAAACTTTAATGAAATAGTGAATTTTATGTCCATATTATTATATGCGTTGCTGGGGATCATAGATCATTTCGCTACTAGTGGACAAGATTAAACTATGTCATTAGTTTTGTTAATTACGTCTTAACTCAACGTCAAATATTATTTGTTAGGTATCTACTTTATTTTGATTAACTGCGTAATATTCATCTTTATATGACAAGGTGTGCTACTACCAATCCTATGACTTCTCTTGTACTGACGATTTATGAATAATTATTGCATGCATCTATTATCAGCGATAACACGAATTGTTCAAATATTTATGATACTATTAGGTATTTATTATACTAAATCTTGATACAACTAATCATGTAAATTAACAAACAAGCGATTAAAAATATAAAATGAATATCTCTGAATCTACATACAGTGTGAGTGGTGTGTAAGACAAGCTTAAAATATACTGTCAAGAAATACATACATAATAATATATCATCGAGATACAGATCAAGATACATTTCAAAGATTTGGAAGATTTCAAATATTCGGAAAAGACCCACTCTAATTATTCAATAATAACAACTTATATAATAATATATAATATACCTACCTACGCACTATGAATTGTATATAAAGTGTCATAAAGATAGGCAGGTATACAGACCGCTATATGCAAATATATATTTGCAAAATATGTTCGTGGCATTGAAACGCACAGGATTGAGAGAAATGGAATTACATCGGAGAGGATTTCATCCAACAATGTGTTGATATAGTGCACGCCATTTTACCACGTTTTTATTAGCTCGTATTCTTTTTTGTCCAGTACAATTTTCTTCTTGTTTTTACAAATCTTGCAATCGATTTTTAACTAACTTCCCGACTAGATAGACATTTAAAACTTTTAGAATATATCAGAACACGATGACAATGGATTCTTTTAATACTTTTAGCCATCTTTAAGCAGAATCGAATTCATGTTCAGTTAATTCTCTTTTGTATGGAAAGTTAATTAGGAAAAAATTCGTAAAAAGCAAAACACTATTATTGGTTGCTAAGGGGGTCCTAGCAACTAAATTATTAATATATACGTGCGTTACTATGGAAATCAATATATTATTTATTCAGTATTTCTATCAAGTATAATAAAAAGTTTTTATTAATACATAGAATTGTCAAGTTTATATGATTCAACAGAAAATTTAAAAACGTGGCATATAAAAAGTTCTTTTTATCTTGTAATTATTTATTTATTAAATATAGTCAAATAAGAACATCGACAAAAATATACAAAATCTTTCAGTATGTTATCGTCAAGTATTTTTTTTGTATTCACGATTTTATGCATTTCGTCGGTGCTTGGTTTAGGAAGGTAGCTGGTTGCCCTACGCTGCACATCATTGGCAAAAATAGCAGCCGCTGAGAAATTTCGTACAAAAATAGATGCAACAGTAATAAATTCAAGATGCACGGAATCGTCACCCATCTCAAGAAAAAAATATTTTCAACAAAGAACTGAATAGTGAGAATTTAGCTTTGTATAGTTCTTTGTGGAATAATAACAAAAACGTCACTACGAAAATTGTGCCAAATTCTGAATAATATTTGGTTGATCATTAAAATAATTACCTTTTATCAGTTAGTAGGTATATTGTCAGTTAGCAGTGAGTAGGTATTATGATTTTGTTACTGACTCATATTTTGTTTTCAATTTCAACTACGTATCAGCTAAATAACATACCTATATGCAAATTAGGGTAAGAGAAATATTTTATAATTTTTAACTTTAGGAAACAATTTATGATAATTCGATGCGTAGGTAACTATTATATTGTAGTGTAAACAAATGAATTTCAGATTGTGTGACCTTCGATAGAAATTACTTATTATATTTTACGAGATATTTTTTCAGGTGCATGCATTTCTTATTTTGATTCATTATTTATTGCATCATGTAAACAGTAGTAAACTATACAATTTACAAGCACATTTTTATGAGAATATTTTATATATAAATGATAAAATTTAGTTCCTTTAAATTGAGATTGATTGTTGAATATTTCATGGAATATATTTTTTCATTTTGCCGGAACAGTCCGGTATCTATCTATCTAACATCGATTTAATCTGAATATATACGTATTTAGACACCATCTGTCATTATTTTTTTTATATTATAAAAATGAAAATTTTAAAACGTATGAAATATATAGGTAGGTACCTATATCGTTAGGTCCGGAGTTATAATAAGGAAAACTTCACTTTTTAAATAGGTAAGTAGGTACTACTTACATATTTTCAAAAATGATTACGTAGACAAAGTAGTTAAGTAATAAAATGTTGTATTCAGAAAGTCAGCAAATCATGCAACTACTAAAATTATTAAATTTATTGCTCAGGTATGTTAATTTAGAAAATGTATTTTTAAAAAATCACTGTTGAAATAGTAATCGCACTTCAAAAATCAAATATGCACTACATTGACTACTGAATAATTATAATATAATTATATTACTGCATTACTGCGCACAGAAAGTTCTGCCAGAAAAAAATAGTTGACCGTTTTTTTCGTTGTTGTAAAAATTGACGTAAAACTAGGTAGTTTATTCATTCGTTGACCGTGGCTATATTAAAATAATTGTAATAATTATTGGTTTCATAACAAAATGATTACCATTATATCAATAATGATACGTACGACATGAACAAAAAAAAACTATCATTATGTAAGGTGTTTTTTGACGGTCGCAAAAATATATAACAGCGCTAGTCGGCCATGCGGAAATCGCGCATTTTTTTCGGAAAACGAGAAGGTTCATGCCCTTGGTTCAATGCCAGTAATCAAAAGTCGCACTGAGTGTTTTTATTAAAGACCTACGCTGGGTTCAGACGCATTGGTCGATCGAAAACAAATAACAATTTCGTTTGAACGCGCATTTAGGTTTGATTGATCATTTATTTGTTTATCAATAATTCACAATGTGACAATCGACTCATTTTTATGTATCGAGGCTACTTCATTGCTTACGTCTTTTTTACGCAGACAAGAATCTACGTCAACATGAATCAATTGTCACTACTACATTATTGATAATCATAGATAATAGGGATTTCAATCCTGGGATTAATATTTCCAATCCATACTTCGATCCCGGGCGTGATAAAATTTACTAACCATTACAAAAAAAATATTTCACATCATGTGATATGTTATTTGGTAGGTACCCACTGTTATTTAGCTGGAAAAGAAAAAACTTGTAATCCCGACAAAATCTTAATTTTATCGATATTTAATATCGTAGAATATTGTATAATATATTGTCACATCTAATTCCAAAAAATACGAGTAGAAAAACGTAACTTGGAAAGGTGCATTTTGGGCATAACGCGGAAAGACCACAGTAGATAAGCAGATGAAATGGCAACGGGCTGGACATATTGCTCGGCGAGTGGACATTCGTTGGACAAATTCCGTTATACAGTGGTATTCAAAGGGCATTAAATGATCACAGGGACGCCTTAATACCTGCTGGATAGACAAACTCATAAACTTCAGTGAATACACGTAGCAGCGAAGAACTAGGGACGGAGGTGCATAGAAGGAGCTAGAGGAGGCCTTCATCGAGCAGTGAATCGATCCCAGCTGATGATGATGATGACGTTATATATTATATAAAGAAACCCGGTGTTATTTATTATACAAACCTACAACATACATGATGTTATTTTAACACATTATATACATTGTATGAAATCAATGTAAAAGTTTTCAATAATAATTTATATACTGATTTGAATTCCGAAATACTGGATTTGAAAAAGCTGAAATCAGTGAAAGGGAATCCCGGGATTCGGGTTTAGGGGGTTGCGAACCTGTATTTATTATAATATCTATTTCCATAAATAAATTAATACATCTTGTGAATTGTGAGTCTATGAAGTCGTTAAAAAAGGACATTATTTATCTTAGATATTCGGAAAAAGTTAAAGAGATTTTTGAAACATGGAAAATAACTAAAATTATTGTAATTCTAAATACAAAATATTCATCCAAATAAACAATTGAAGTGATTAATAATTATACCTACTAATGTGTTATTATTATAAACCAATTGACATTTTCTTAAATTTATTAAATTTCCTTTGGTAATATGAAGCGCCTAGTTTCAAAAGCCCCTAAAACGGTTTTTGAAAATTTTTGACTTAAATATGTAGTTAGATTGATATTTTTGTGACCTATATGATGGCCGAAAATTGAACTTTAAAAAACGTCAAAAGTCGCCAATACGTATCAATCAAAAATTAGGGTAAATTTCAAAACCCGCTAAAATGGTTGGGTGTGATTTTCCAATACCGCTAAAATAGAAAACCAAAATACTCTTTAAAATGTAACGAATTAAAAAATAAATACATACAGTTCACAGATTTAATAGATATGATTTTTTCTCATTTTTCTCAAAACCATCTAAAATCGTTTTACTCATTTTTCTCAGAACTAGCCTAAAGTCGTTTTAGGGGCTTTTGAAACTAGGCGCTTCATATTATTTATCATAACGACCTTTCCATAGATATACCATTAGTAATAGATTATAAGTTATTAAATTTTATTATCACCGATAAAGATCAAACATACATTTTTTTTATTAAGTGTGTTATTATACAATACAAGAATCACTATTTTTATTTGTTTCTGGAATTCAATAATGGAAATTCCAAAATCACGACGAAAAAAGTTAGGTGAGAAAGTATGTACGTAAGTTGGTCTTATCATTTTTACGAAAAATGCAATTCGCAAAAGATTAATCATTTTATTGTTCAAATTATTAGCATTAACACAATGTAGAAAACGGAAAAGATATATAAGAGCAATATGCATTATTGATATAATAATATGATATATTTATGTATCATAACATTAGTAGTTATTATAAAGACAAACAATAATTTATAATATGTTGTCATTGTATGAATTGCCAATGTTCTTTTAAGCGGATGAAACCGGTTCTGGTCAATATTAAGTTATATATTATATTATGTTGTGTCTATTCTATACTTATCGACCGCTAACGTGATACAATGATACATATTATCAAACTTAGGGTAGGTTTGTATCAAAGTATTAGCACTTATTCTAACAATTACAATAAGTATTAGCACTAAATTATTAATAATATCACATATATTTATCACTTTATCAAATTAGCGGTCGATAAGTATAGAATAGACCCGTTGGTACATAATATAATATGGTGTATTACTGTTACATACACATCCAAAAGCTGCTAGGTCTATCACGTATTCAATATTATAATACCGGAAGAGCCACCAGTAAGGTGGACTATGTACGCATTTTCGAAGGTAAAAGAATACCTGAATGGACCAGACTACAGATTGGCTGAACGGCAGCATAAGATATTTTAAAATACTCGGCGAAAAAATGGGTAAGTAGCACCGGATCATCCGGGATTGGGAAAGTTTCTTGAAGAGTACATGACCCAAGGATTGTAGAGCAAAGAAAAAAATAGTCTAAAAGAACGAAACACTTACCTATTAAATTAGATATTATTGACTTTTTAAAAAAAAAATTAATTACAATTTATAACGACTTCAAAAAGTTATTATTTATTATTGAGAAGCAATTATTGATAACCATCGGTACGATGCTTATCAAATATAAACCACTTACTACTACTTACCATGATAGTAGGTATTATAATAAATTGTATTGTATGTCTTAATCGGATATGTCTGATAAGGTAGTACACCAGCGGATGCAAAAAATAGTCAAGGGGTTGGCTACTCAATTCGAAAACGTATTACAAAAAAATACATACTTAGGTGCCAACATAAAAACGATTAATTTAAATTATCTATCAATGGTACGATATACTAATTTAGTAATATTTGGATGTATGGTGATTATGAATACATCATTTTTAGCCAGGATCGATTCACTACACTCTACTAGTTTCTTTCATCACGTATTTCCATTGAATTTGATCAATTCGATGATCCAAGAGGTCTTGGGGCAGTTATATGATGACATACATCGATCTGTAATCTGGTAACTGAGCAGAGATTCAAAAATTAGGCGCAGCACCACATAGTGTGAAAGGTGCATGCTGGGTATTAACTGGAAAAGCAGCATAAATATACAAATAATAATTAGGAATCAGACAAGAAAGGTTACGCGAAGTTTTGATCTATATAATACATTATAGTCGTCAAACCACCTTTTCCAGATAATATTTATAAAATTTCCCATACAATGACCTACAATTTCCCCTTTAGACCAAAAATTTACGTATTTCCCAGAGACATACCTACCTATTAGAAACAAATCTTGAAAAGAATATAGGACCGGATAGGACTTTACCCTGCATCCATCGGATTCTGCCACCTGCGACGTACCTAATTACTATGAAATTAATTTTAATGAAAATAGTTATTCCACTGAATAAATATACCTACTGGATTTTGTAGTTTGCTTACTATCTAGGTCAGGATTTCTCCGAATTTTAGTCTTAACGTATTAACACTAGGTAATAATTTAAATAGTATTTTTTAGCGTAAAAGATTAACTAGACAAAAACTGTTCGAAAAAAAATCGAAAAAGAAAGCAGCATTGGGTATACATTTTGATATATTAATAAAAATGAAACGCCCCTGTCAAATTTTTGACTATACCTACGTGGAATAAATTTAATTTGATAGAAAAGCGTATAAAAATATGGCCATGGTCTCTATGCCACCCTTTCCCTCGATTGAATCCGTTTAATATTTATTGTAATAACTTATAGATAAAATATTGTCGCCAAGTAGAAAATTGTATTTATTATCATGTATTAAAATCGGCGGATACTGTGTCGTATTCTCAGAATTAATACCTCAATATATTGTATATTAGTCAATAACACTTTAGATAAGAAATATTATAGATAGCTTTTTCAGTAGCAAATTAAACTAGCCGAAAATATTAATCACATCCCAAAAAGGATATTTATTTAGCCAAAGGATAACTTTTAGTAAGTACTAATCATAATTTATTGATGAATTTAAATGTTCACTAATAATAAAATTAGTTTTTGCCTAGCTGATGTCATTATATTATTACCTGGAATACCTGAAATTTTTTAGGTGCCTACATAATATCATTATTGTCTCTAAGCAAAGTACATAATTTGCATATTATAATAATTTATTATTTTTAAATTTTTCTCTAAAAAGATTGCACCCACGAATATTTTATTCAGCAAATAAATTAAAGAACTTTTACTATTTAAAATTTACAAATGTCATTTATTTGAATGCATGCTTATTTATGACTTATCTTAAATCTGAAATCTACCCAAAAAATGTTAAATTTACAGATTTTTTTTTACAAAGAAACAAGTTTTTCAAACTTTTTTCACAGTAAAATATGAATGAATGAGAACACGTGGATTTAAGTAGGTGAGTACTTTATATAATTTGCATAATGAATGAGTTTTTTTATCAATTAATTTTTAAAGTATTCAAGTTGTGTATTTAAATTACTGTGGATAGATTGCTTATAAAACGCCTGTAGGTACTATAAACCGATTCAATTATAACAAAAATGATGATATTTATAATAAACTATTTTTTTTTATTCAACGAATAAGACACACGATTTGAGAATGTAACATTCTATATTTATTGAATATAAATATTATATTATAATATATAATATAAAGAATATACATCAAATAAACTATCGATAAAATGGCCACATGAGTTTTAACGTAACACTATCGTAAAAAAAAATTTTTTTTAAGAAAAACACGAATCAAGTCCTCTGACAACAGAGCGTTCGGGCAATGACTTAAATTTATTAAATTTGTTATCAAAAAATGTACAAAAATACATGTCTAAAATCACCTTGACAGACTTGCAATTAATATTAATTTGTAACACATAATAATAAAAGTCTTACTGATTAAAATTAGGTATGTACTGCCCGATGGTTTGTGTCTTGATATTTTACATAATGAAAATAAACGACCATTTTTAAATTTATCACTGAAATATCAAAGTGGTTAATATAATAACATTGTCCTATTTCAAATATTCTGCATTTGAAATTTTGATGAATTTCTATAATCATTAAGAATAACGTTCTAATTTTTCGAACAAATTCAAATAATTTGTGAATATGTTAAAAAATATCTACAAGAATTACTGAAAATGTTACGACAATGTAATAAAAAACGAGATAATTGCATAAGTATAAAGCTGACTATCGGACACTTTCCTTTATCAACGGTGTTTGAAACATTTTTACCGATATAACGTTCAGTGATATAACGTACAGTGGGTTTTTGCTGCAAAATTATTTAAGTTATTCATGAATTTTGTATGCAAAGGATCACACATTCACAAAAATGTGTCTAACAGCGTTTAAAATTCATGCATTGCTTTTAATATTCATACGTACATGGTGATATATTATTATTGTTTCACAAGAATTTTTATTCTTACTTAGTGATTTGTGTACATCCATAATAAGTTAAATTATTGTGATTTTTTTATTATATTGAATTTGATAGATGTATATATAATAAAAATTAGCATACTATGTGATCCATATTATAAGGTACCTATAACATTTATATCCATTTTTAGCTTTGATGTAGCAGATGTAAAATTTCTATTTATTTTTTAAATATAATCCAATAGCATATACCAAACATAGATAACATTCACATAAATAACAACCCTTTCATGCAAGACTGACAGAATAACATAAATTAATATGAGACAAATCTGCATTGAACCCAGTTTTTTAATGTAAGTTTAACAAAACCAATATTTTTTTACACAAAGATATTATGTATGACATTGTGTAAAAATATATTTGTTTTTTTTTTTGATAATAGTAACGTCTAATTAACCCAAAAATATATTTTAAAAACAAAACACTTACCCAGCCATTGTTAAATGCAGTCTCTATTAGAGAAATTTGTATAATATCACAGTTAAAAACAGTGTTAAAATGCTGTCAGCTTAAAATATAATATAAAAAACTCAATAAAACTATCACAGGTAAACAGCCCAAAAACTCAAACAAAAATTACTTAATACTATAGTATATTAAGTTTTGAATTTTCAAAAAGTTATAGTCATTTAATTTTCTACCCGATCTCGCAATGCAGAAATAAAATAACAAAGAATATCGTCGTTCCCCTCATGTGAGATATTCGTAATTTTTTATGATCAAACGACATTGATTTTTAAATTTTGTTCCATTATATATTCAAAAAATGGAGGGAACTGGACTGACATTTCACTTATTGGCGTTTAAGCTTTAGCCATTTTGAAAATGACCGTTTTTTTAAGTTTTTGTTTTCAGCCGGCTGAAAAATGTTATATCCCGCACATGTGAATTATTTTCCGATGTACGCGATGTCAGTTTAATGTGAAATCGGACATTCTCGTATTCAGTTTTGCCGGTACGACTGTGACTGTTGATATCAGCCATGTGCGTTGAGGTTTATAATAGCTTTCCCCTTCCTAATGCCAAACAGATTCGAATGGGAAATAAATGAGATGAAGCTCTGATATTCAATGAATCATAATAATAAGTGATTTATTTTTTATATTCATTCATTTTAATAAATTAAAATACTTTCTTATTATTTTGAATCAAAATAATAACGGGCAAAATAATATTGTTTACAGTGACAGTTATTAGACGCTATGTAGACATATTATTTGAAAATTAAAAGTTTTGTATTCATCAATTTACTACATAGTTAATTTACAATAATAATTATCGACTCCATAACCTACAATTTGGACGCCATAGGTTTCGTGACAGATTTTCATACGACCCATGGCTTCAGTATCGAGCATCTTACCACTCATCCACCGAAAATTGCAATACGCTACATTAAATATTGTCATATTGTTTTTATTTTTATTTAAAAAACGGTGATTGGAAAAGTATTAGGTACTCAGAGAAAGCGAGTACTTCAAAGATCTAGCACATTGATTCTCAACTGAGGTTCCGCGGGACCTTTGAGCTCGGCGGCTATGCCGTATATAGAGAAAAGCGTGAAGAAGTATGTAGAACTTAAAACAGTTTTGAAATATAGAAAAATATGTTTAATGAGCCCTATTTAATATAATGCAAAATTTTGACCATATAGCTTGATTAGATATCGTGTCGTAAATTTGATTGCTGTAGCGAAAGGTTTACTTGAGAAGAGAAGGGACAAATTAAAATCTCAAATGCAAATATCCTTATTAATTTCAGCACGAAATCATCATTATTTTTAGGGTTTAGGCTCGACCTTCAGATTGATGGTCTTGACTCTTGACCCTTTCCAAAAACTTTTCCAATCTTAGACGATCTAGCACCGATTCTTTCCAGTTGCATGAAAGCAAAATACCGAATTATTAAATATATTATAGTAGATTAGGTCCAGTTTGATTTGATTTGCCCAAATGTGGTTTTAAATTTAAGAATTTACTATGATAAATTGAAATCTGTTCCACGCGTGCAACATCGCATCTTCTTCATTTCTATGTGGAATATTAGGGGTACACAGGGGTGGACCACGTTACAGATACTCCAGTGCGTCAGCTGACATATCAGTTCTCTGTGATTGAGCCTCCAAGACCCTGTCGCCGTAACTGATCCTCCCTCACCTTGCAGCGATGCTATATAAACGATATATCATGGTGCGAGATCCACATGGCGAGAGGCACAAGGAGTGTCAATAGACTGGGGGAAGTAGCGTGACCTTATATATTGTGACGTGTGCTCCGATGCTGGACGCGGACGTCTTAGTGGCGATTTGGGATCCACCCGCACTTTTAGATATATTTATGTCTCTGACTCTCACTTAAGTTGTTACCACTGCATACGGTTTCATAAAATCGCAGCCAAGAGATGGTGGTTCAAGAATAATTATTGTAATGTTAATTAGGTTAATACGTTTTCCAAATTTTAATATTATAGTCTCATTTACACTCCAGAAATACCAGCAAGCTCACAATCCACGCCGAACTTTCAGATTAGTCTAATGAATGACAGGAAGACAATGAGTATATTTATATGGTATAGTTTTGATAGCGACATATATATACACGCAGGCATTCCGAATACATGCATCTTACTAAATTGTCGCTGATGGTTCATGGTAGCTAAATTATTTCAAATGTGAATATAGATAAATATTAAATTACATAATATGAAAAAGGAAGGTATATTATAATAGTATGGTACAGTATCTAATATAGGTACTGCTCTGCTAAGTAATAAGGCAGTGTGTTTGGTTTTGGTGAAATTAGAACCAAAGTTTTAAACTACATTTTTTCTTATATTATGTAAAATTATTGGATTATTTTGACATATAATCTAAATAATATACACTGTCGTTTCGGAATAACACAACTTTTGAGAGTAATTAATATATTCACAGATGACAATCTGATAATTTAAAAAATCTTGGCATGCCTTTGTCTAATGCGTCAATTACATTGAGCTACTTTACGAGCTGCTTGTTGGCGAATTTACAATCTGCCTGTAAAGTTGCCCAGTCGAACAAGCTAACAAGCAGATTGTAAATAATCTACCGAGAAAAGTTGAAAGCCGGTCCACTTTACACTCTACACGCCGGCGTGTGGGCCTACTGCGTCTGCGCAGTAGAGCGTAGTAGCGACCTCCCGGTGAAAAACGAACTAAGTTCTGTCAAAATAGTCGCTAGCTTGTTGGCTTCTCAGCGAATGGAAAGTTTTGTGTGTCATCATCACAATCGCAGTAGCTGAATCTCCCGCTTTTAAATTCGCCAACAAACAGCTCGTAAAGTAGCTGACGTATAAGATAGCGAATCGATAAACCGCTGTATAAGAACATGATGAATTTTATTTGCATGCATTTTGATAATAAAAATAGTAAAGGACGGCATTTTGAGTGCAAGAGCGAAACTTTGCCTAGATATGTCACTATGTAGCTGTATCTGGTTTAATTATAAAATTAGAAAAACAGCCCCATCATACTAAATGTTTTTAAAGAGCCGTGAAACGAAAAAGTTAGAAAACCACTGAACTAGGGACACGTGGCTAGGATTCCATATTGCGTATTTTACCGGAAAGGTACAGTTCATGGAATCTGCGTGATAACGATAATATAATATATAAATAAGGAAATTCGCAATGTCTAGTTTAGTTTAACATAATTATAATAGGTTCATGATTTTTTTCATTGAATCAAATGAATGCTCATCTTATAAGTTTTATTTATCTGGAATGTTTTTTTCTTTCAACCTCTTCAATTTGTTGAGTATTCTCCAATTAATTTGATTGTCATAAAAACTACGCACACTGAAACTGTCGAATCGATATCCATTAGAAGAAACCACACAATAGATATTGTTTTCTCTGCCAAAAATTGGAAACATGCCCAATTAATATCGTGATCACTTGATTTGGCTTCTATCACTTTTATTTCCACGAAAAAGCACCACAAGTGGGCACTCATAGAGCTTTTTTCTTTCCATATACATAATAACATGTACTTTCTAGAGTTGTGTGAATATTATATATTTGTAAATTATAATTATCTTCAAATCTTGTAACTGAAGTACTAGGGTGATGCATTTTTACGGTCTTAAGCAGCAGCTCGTTTATTTGACGCAAATGATGCAACCGATTCGTCAGACAATTTAAAAGGGAACCTCCGAAGAGTTAAAACCAGACACAAAATCATTTAATTACATTTCAATTAAAAAATATATGCAAATTTCTCCCAAACTGAGCGAATATAGAAAAAGACTCCTGCATTTATTATTTTGAAAATTTAAAATAGCTTGTTATTTTTTTTCATATACTGCCTCTAAATCAGCCAGTGGGTCGGTCATCTACGTCACTAATCACGCCACTAGTTTTAAGACAACGAACATACAAGTCATCCACTTTCCACGGCATGCAGTATTTATTATTGATTCATGTGTAAAATATTAGCAAACAGGGCTGAAGGTGAACAAATCTTAATATAATTTTCATACGAGAATTGTAGTATCTATCTACTAACTGCTTGTGAGACATTATAAAATAATTATTTAACATACATTACAATTAGAAAAAATGTGGGACTGAACGTCCTGTCTTTATCGGATTCCGGCCAATGTGCTTGACCAATTTGTTAACCTGTACAATACTAACCTCAATTGTCACGAAAATGTTGATTCTGCAAACGCTATCGTCTATTACAATTTTAGCGTTGAATTATGAACGCCAAGGCCAAAGAAACGCAAGGAAAATAATTATGCCTTTGAAATGTGGTTGTGCTTAGAGTTGGGTATTTCCCGAGAAAATCTCAATCTCGAGATTCGGGATTTCCGAAAAAATGAAATTTCGAATTCTCGAGATTCAGGATTTCCAGAATAGAATTATCGAGATATCGGGAAATTTAAAAAAAGCCTGTAAAAATCCTAAAATCAGTGTAAAAACAGGCAAATTCCAAAAAAAATGTGTGTTTTTTTTATGTAAGAAGACAAACAAAATCGAAGTAGGAAAACAAAAATAATTCAAAACATTGCTTATTAATACAGAATTTAAATAAACATAGACTATCAATCGCTGCGTCTGACAATCGAGTACGCTGTTGAGACACAAAATTCCCTGATGTTGCAAAAATTGCGCTAATTTTGAGTCGACGTTGGCTTAATCGTATTAAGGCGAAGCCTTTGGCTCAATTTACGATGAAATGTGACTTCAACGCCATCTAAAGGCATCTTACCATGAATTTCTAAAAATTCTTACTAAAAACTTTGGTCGATCGCAACCAGATGGCAATAAAATATAAAATAAAATATTGAGTGTCGCCACATATTAAAAATCATAAGCTTGATAAAAATGCATTTAAATTTATTATATATTTACTTACCTATGTAAAAATATTTACAATTAATATTAACCCCATAAAATATTTACAATTCTGACATGTCTATTTGATTTGAATTAAAGTGTTTATGATTTTTTCATTTTGTTTACCGTAGGTTTTTTTTACAGTGGCAATAAAAGGGTAACCTCTCCAGTCAATGAACCAGATTTTTTTACGTTGTCAACATACTAATATAAATATTTTTTTCTACAGTGAAGTTCATTTATAGTAGTAAATGAACATTTAAGTTCAAATGTTTATAAGAATGAGTTTAATCTTCAACAATTGACAATTACATCGAATTTATAGAGGTGGAATAAAAAAAGAATATTATTAAATGAATAGCAAAACAAACGCCATTCGAATTATTATTAAACAAAATAAGGAATATACAGTTGTACTTGGTTATTACTAGGAAGGTTGGACCGGCTGAATTTGCTCGTTATAAGCGGTACTCGTTATATCAGAGAATATGTATTATTATTGTCGGCCCACGATACTTTATAATTTTTTATTTTATTTTTTTCATTACTTTTGAATATATATTTACCGATTAATAAACTTTTCTAGCTATTTTTCGATAACAACTTTACCTAGAGACATCACCTTAAATGCCCCGAGCAGTCTTTGAACGTTTTGTGTTTCTGTCCACTTTTTTCATATAGAAAATCATCTCTTCAATTAATATTTAATAATAAAGAAATCCCGAATCCCGAGAAAGGATTCTCGAGATCCGGGATTTCCCGAAATGTTAAAAATTTTAATTCTCGAGATTCGGGATAGAAAATCTCGAAAATCTCTCGAGAATTCCCGTCGGGAAATTCCCGAAACCCAACTCTAGTTGTGCTGAATGTGATGCTTCGTATAATTTTCTTGGACAGATAACATATGCACGACTAAATTATTCATAGACTCGGGATAAAACAACGTTTATCGGCAATACATTCTCTGACATGCATTCTGCAATATTTTGGAAACTGATTGATGATCATAATGTGTACTCGTACCTAATAATATATTAGATCTATATGCGTTCCCATATAAATGACAACATTTTGACACTACTAGGTTTTGTATGGATATGTTTTGATTCTGAAGTATGTACCAACATAAATATTAGACAAAAAACAAATAAATCATCACTGTTAGAGTATTATAATATGCTTCATAACTTTGCACTTCGGCTCTAGGATGAACATGATGTAATATATTCTAAAAATATATTTTTTCCATTATTATATTATCTGTCTATTTATTTATTACTACATATTATTATATTAATACGAGTAAATATCATTTGATCGAATTGTCTGTAAGGTAATCAGAGGCAAAGAGTCGTATCAGTATTGTAAAGAGTGCAAACAAGTGCAAAGAATATACAACGTATACCTACTCTACTACGAAGCTAATTAAAGCTGTGATCACGTTGTTCTGAATACAGACTTTCGTTTAAAATCACAGGATTGTTTTTGATAAATTAATATTATCTAGCAAAACTGCAGCATGTTCAACTTTAGAATGTTGCGAAGTTACTTGTGAATGGTGAAAGAATTTTGTTTAGTCACTCTTGAATAAATTTTGTGTACATTGCAGATAAAAAAATAATAATAAAAAAATCACAAGTAGGTGCCTATATTGGACTATTTACAATCATTTTGACTTGACGTCAGTGATATAGATTCAAACAGTATATTGGCGATAAAAAAATCTACCGGGTGACAACGAACTTGTGATAGGTATTTGGCATCGTATAATGGTAGACATAGTTTATAAATAAATAGTTTTAATTCATGATTATACATTTTTCCAATATCGTATATGATACCGTACGGGTTTATACAATAATACCAATTATCAATGATTGTAATGTGTATAACTTGGAAAAACCTCAGAAAACTAACATATTGGAAAAACCCTAGAAAAAATGCCTCAGGATGATTCGAAAATACGATGTAAGCTCGCCGTATTTTCCTCAAGAAGCTTTTCTTAATAGTTTATTTTCAACGAAAAATACTATATTCCCAAATTGTGTGTATGTACAGTTGTGATTAATAAAAAAATAATAATTAAATTGGAATAATTTAAATATATTTATAAATAATGCTATTGAAAATGAACGCGTATACAAAATCAGGTAGGGAAACAGGGTAATTTTATATAATAAATTTTATTTTTATTACATCTCTTAGAGAAATGTTTTCCCAAAGAGTTGGAATATAAATAGAGGGAGTCACATGAATACTTTTATATTATAATACTTAGTGAATATTCTACAAAGTTTGTAGCATGGTTGGATTGGACAGTGAATCTTAAATTGTGTTTGAATGCTCGCGGTTTTGATTGCGAATGATGTGAAGTTTTAAAAAAATAACCTATATCGCGAAATGAATAATTGTAGCTATTATTGAATCGTTAGCTTCAGTAAGCTTTTCCAGCTTCACTTTTATGTATTTAGCTTCCGTATAGGTATAGGAGATGGTAAATATCTGTATATGTGAGGGATTGTGCCTTCTATGTAAAGCAGGAGAACTGCTGGACCATAGCCCCCACATCCTGAAGTGAGCCCTTAAGCTAGGATCTTTGGTAGGCCCCCTACCTATCATTAAGATTAAAGGCAGTATGGCGGTCTACAATAACGTTTTCCAAATGGTGTTCGAGGTAAAATTAAGAGTACTTAGAATATTTTTTAGCAATTTTTAGTATTTTTTAATACATCCACTTGAATTATTGAATTGTCGAGTATTGACACACATCAAAAATTGCATCGCATAACTAGGTACATGTTTAAATGCATAATCAACATTAACATTCGAAGTAAATTAGCGCCGCTGGCGACTTTTTTACTTTTAGGGTCAATTTGTGGTATGTGTTTATCTCACTTATCTGATTGGGTTCCGGGCCCCGTGCTGGACTAACTAACATTGGTTGAAAGAACCAAATCAACGCAGGATCGCTTAAGGCTATACCTCAGTTGAGGCATGGTCTAAAAAGATCGTGGCTAGGCGATGCGCGGATTGCGGGTCGCGGGTGCAAATGACGCATGCCGACCGAAATATAATTTGTCATATAAATCCAACATGCGTCCATTTAATGTTCTGTTTATTGTTCTATTAGTATACATACCGCCATGTTAAACTGAGCCACAGGGCAGGCCCCAGAATCGGGAAATGTCACATGGTGATATCGGTCCCGGCAAAGGTGAGGGAAGCGCTCATCAATGACGGGCGCATATATATGGGATGGGAATCCTTCCCAACCAAAGACTTTTGTGGCGTCGTCAAGTGCACAAGGTGTCACTTATACGGCCACATGGCAAAGAATTGTTCGGCGAGAAGCGCCACATGCGGCCATTGCACCGAGGAAGGACACGATAGGGCTGAATGCCCTAATATTAAGGCCCCCGGAAAGTGCCCGGCCTGCGCCAGGCACAAGAAGCCGCACCAACATGCAGCGATCGACCCTGATTGCCCAGCGCGCAAGTACGCAATGGCACAGGAGCGGAACCGAACGGATTATTCGATTCAATGATTCGGTTCGGTCAGTTAAATGCGGGCAAAGGGAAGGCTATAACGGCGGAGCTGATCAAGACGGTTCGGGAAATGGACATCGATTTGGTCCTGGTGCAGGAGCCTTACTCCTACGGCCCCAACCTGGGTTTCAGTGGGGGTCGGGTAATGCACCACGGCCTGGGGTCCATGGCCTGCATCTTCGTTGCGAATCCTACCCTAGTGGTGCTACACCTTGCCCACTTGTCGAGCGAACTCTTTGCCGTAGCGGAGGTCTCCGACCGATCGGGTAACTCCATTGTGGTGGTCTCTTCTTACTTTAAATTCAGCGCAAACATCCTGAAATGCGTCGAGCAGCTCGGTAAAATTCTGTTTGCATGCCGCGGCAAACAGATTATAGTGGGAGCGGACGTCAACGTTCAATCATGGCTGTGGGCCCCCCGGGGGCCGCGGTCTGGCCGGGACAATCCGGCGCCCCTCGAGGAACTCGTGGCAACTCACGACCTGACGGTGCTGAATAACTCTAATAGTCCAGCCACATTCTCTACCAACAATGGGGAATCTCACATTGATGTCACTTTGATATCCACTGGTTCTGCCGGACGCGTCGTGAACTGGACTGTCCATTTGGAAGCGTCAGCAAGCGACCACCGTCTGATCACGTTCGCCTACAGGACCGAGAGGGGCCACGCGTCTCTCGCTCCACTTGTGAGCGAGTCACTGCCGAGGCGTTTCAGGACCAAGGGAACCGACTGGGTACGTTTTGACCGCGAGTTTGCTGAGGGTCTGGACAGGATGGCCTCGCGCCCTCCGCCAAAGGACATGCACGCTGCGGCTGAGGACCTCACGAATCTCATGATTGAAAAAGCGGAGGGCACTATCGGAAGGACGACCCCGAGACCGCCGAACCTCGCACCCTGGTGGAAGCCGAGACTGACAAGACTGAGAGACACGATGAGGAGGGCCAGAAGGGCCTTACAAGCAGCGCGAAGATCGCTGGAGGGGCCGCTGCACGCGGACCATCCGCTTGCGGTCACCTACAGGACCACTAGACTCAAGTTCAAAAAGGCAATCAGTAAGGCTAAGAAGGTGCACTGGAGAGAGTTCGTCACTGAAATGGGTGGCAATGATCCGTGGGGCCCCCCCTTTCGCGTGATGAAGCTGGGCTTACGGCCCGGAAAAGTCATGTCGGCGGTACGGCGCCCCGACGGATCGTTCACCAATAGCTCTGAAGAGTCCGCCACAGTCCTGTTGGATGCTCTTATCCCGCAGGACAACGAGTCGCTCGACATTGACAACGACCGCTTTCAGCAGCTTTGCATCTATGCGCTGCTCCCCTTAAACACTCCGCGATCCGCAGCCACTACCATGTCCGAACTAGGGATCCTGTTTGCCAGCCTCCCGATTGGCAAAGCCCCGGGGCTTGACTGCATAGATAACGCGCTAGCGAGAAGGGCGTGGTCTCTTGCCTCACACGAGATCACGCAACTCTACAAAGAATGCATGCGTAGTGGCATATTCCCCGACTGCTGGAAAAAGGGTCATCTCACGGTGATCCCCAAAGCCGGCAGTCGCCCTCCTTGTGACCCGAAAGCGTATAGACCGATTACGCTCCTTCCCGTCTTCGGGAAGATATTGGAAAGATTGATAAACAGCAGGATTGAGTCCCACCTGTCGGAAAACTGTCCAATCTCGCAAAGACAATTTGGGTTTAGACCCGGAAAGTCCACCGAGGATGCGATTCGCTTTGTGATCGATTCTGTGGAGAGCTCTGGCAAGGACCTCGTTGCCGGGATTTTTCTCGACATTGCGGGCGCGTTTGATACTGCGTGGTGGCCCTTGGTTCTGGCAAAGCTTAGGCTGAAACAGATCCCCGGGGACCTCTTTGCCTTAGTTCAAAGCTACTTCAGCAATAGGGAGATAACCTACGACTCCGGCCCCAGCCTGATTCACAGGAGGACCACCATGGGGTGTCCCCAGGGCTCCGTCCTGGGACCCCTTCTGTGGAACATTCTGTTTGACGACGTTCTGTCCCTGCCACTGCCTCCGGGCTGCACGCTCGTTGCGTACGCCGACGACTTGCTCCTGCTTGTTGGGGCGACGAGCCGACCGGCACTTGAGCGTGCAGCCACGGACGCCTTGGGCAGAATCCTTAATTGGGGGTTGCTGAACAAGCTGACCCTTGCCCCGAGCAAGACGGAAGCTGTCCTCCTCAGGGGTAGTTCTCCGGTCAACATAACTCGACGGCCGCCCACGGTTCGTTTTGGCCAGACCTCAGTGCGTTTCTCCGAAAGGGTTACGTATCTGGGAGTAATTCTTGATGACAAGCTGTCTTTCGTTCACCACGCCAAGACGGCCGTCTCTAAGGCCAATTCGGCCTATCAGAGAATGGCCCGAATGGCGGGCAGCAATTGGGGACTTAAGCCTAGAGCCCTTAAGGTTGCATACGGCGCAATTTTCATGGGAATTGCCGGTTACGCCTCCAGCATTTGGCATTCCCGAGTAAACTCCTTAACTCTCGTGAGACGCGCACTATTAAGCGGGCAGCGACTTGCGTTGATCTCGCTTACCAAAGCCTACCGCACAACTTCTACTGACGCGCTTGCCGTACTCGCGGGGGTGCTACCCCTCGATCTGCACGTCCAAGTCAGAGGATCGATCACCCTCCTCTTGAGGGGGATCAGCACAATACTCGCCGGTGTCCATCTGACACCACCGCAGAGATCCGAGGACGTTCCTTACAGAAAGACTGTAAGTGACATTGTGTACAAGACCGCATTTGCGGCATGGCAGGCGAGGTGGACCGCCTCCCCCAAGGGGCGGCACACTTACCGTTTTTTTCCAGACGTATTCTGCAGGCACCAAACTAGAAGACTCCAACCTTCGCACTGGATTAGCCAGTTCCTCACCGGCCATGGCAACTTCGCCGCCAGACTCCACGAGTTTGGCTTGATAGTAGATGGGCCGGGTTGTACCTGCGGGCATGACCACCAAGATGTTGAACACATCCTCTGGGATTGCCCGCTTATGGAATTCGAACGAGCGGAGCTGTTTGCCAGGGTCCGTCCTCACACGGGCCCAATTGGTCATGGAGATCTGGTAGCAACCGAGGCCAACTTTGCGGCATTTGAGAAATTTGCAGCGTCGTATGGGGAGCGGGATAGTCCCGACTCTTCTGTAGACTCATCCATTTCAATTCGTGACACTCAGTATGCGGGTACACAAAGCGCTTAACGTCAGCGGACAGCAGAGCCAGTCCAAAAACAAACATTTTCTTTCTTAACTTTCTTCTTTAAGCACTACGGTGCATGGTTGCAGCATCAGTCCCGTGCGGCTCCGTCTCGGGACGGAATGAGCACTTAAAATCACTTCTTTCAGACACGTTTAAAGCGTCATAGAAAGCGGCCGTACATATCCACGGTTGTGCATATATGACGGGTGGTGGTGGGCACTTTTTTATGTTCTATTAGTAACAATAATAATATATTCATTGACATGTTTTCTTTTTCAAGTAAATGGGTAACGTTTTTAGTCATCTTTATACGATTTAAGAATTAATACCCCCGTCGCCATCATGAAACAAATTGACGTGTTCCCAGGTCGACGTTCTCTCTCCGAATGCCGGCGAGTCTAAAATTTCGTCGCGCCTATAGTTGAAAATTATTTGCCGTTTCACTGATGTATCGTCTTAAGGCGGAAGGAAATTATTGACAAATTGTCTAATTTTAATGATCGTCATCCTCAGTAATCCAGGAAACGATAAGATGAGATAAGAGAAAAATGAGAGAGAGAGACGTTTCCTTCAACGTTTTAGGTTTTACCCTACTTATCTCTGATCATCGATGATGATGATTTTAAACTTGATTAATGGATTATCAATGTGAAACACCGTGTGTATGTGAATAAAAAAATTAATCTGTTTATTCGTACAAAAACAGTAGACGTCAAAAATTTATTAAAGACACACCCCGATACGAGCCCCCAAAATTTAAACAACTTGGCCAATCAAAGCAATTTAAATTGATATATTCTTTATCAATCGATTTCAATTGAAATGTGACGCAATTTATTACTTTTATTCGCGCCTATTACGTTGCTGGTAACATTTCCGAATGTAAATACACATTTATTTTATTTCTGTAACTTCGACCTGTCGGTAAAATCAATGTATCGGCGACTGGAAAAAAAATAATGTAACCAAAATAATATCTCTGCTACCGTTTTTAAATTATCGCTTTTCAATTAGGTTAATAAAAATGCCCCCCTCAATAAAGAGACAAAAATAAACGGACGGAGCTAAATAAAAGGCAATATTACGTTCTTTTTTGTTGTTAGAAGGTCCACCGATAAATGAAAAAATTGTTTTATTGACTAGAAGTTTCACTATTGATTGATCTTATCAGGAATATTTCGAATCTTACTTACTTACCTATTTCCTATGCAATGTGTTGTCATAATAAATAATACAAAATCTAGTCTAAATAAAGGTATGTTTTTGAGTTATTGAAATGTGTGATATAATGTTTTGAGACTTTCACGGTTGTTTTTTTAATCGAAATAGATTTTTGGGTTTTCACCGTGTGTTCTACCGCCTTCTTTTGTCTATGTTTCGGGCTTGTTGTAATTGCCATTCTCAAGAGAAATGAAGGAAATAAGGAGGAATAACACACGATGAAAACCCAAAAATCTATTACGAAGTGTGTGATATTGATACTGGCAATTTACGATTTTGAGTTGTGTATTGGCTCTGATAATGAACGATGAATTTCTTAGCGTAGGAACTCAAACTCAAACGTATAACCGTGTGTGAAATATTCGTAGACAATGTATTTTTTTTTTGGGCATTTCATACACGGTTATACGTTTGAATTGCGCACGTCGCTGCCGCCCCGCTGAACGCCGTCCACTCAGCTTTGTCTTTAGTATTACACAGTCTGCCTATCTGATCTGATATAATATATTAAAGAATGCATTCAATTAGGGATTTGCTATAACTTTCCGTACAATCTAAATCTATGCTAACGTGCTGGAGTAAACTGTTTTAGGGTGTAAAGCAGGCTTTAAACACTCATGCGTCGTTGATAAATGAGTACGATGTTTTATTAGTAAAATATTTTATAACTTGGGTACTTCACATCAGCCTTTTTTCTCCAGCACCACCCGTCATGTATGTACAGCCGTGGATATGCCCGGCCGTCTTCCATGACGCTAGCCCTGTCAAAGTATGCAAAGGAAGGACAGATTCTTCTGACATTACGTACATGACGAATATACGAATGATACCAACACCTTAATGAGTCGCCTCCATTTGCACTAGAATCTGACACCATTCTACCTACTGTACCTACTTTTCAGTTTCGAAACTTTCGTTTTCCTCCAATAGATAATATTCAACAGTGGTTGGTACATAGTAAATAATCAAATAAACATTTCTGTTGTATGTAACCACACCGGGAAATAACAGATAGATACGCTGTATCTACTTGTGCTAGTATATTTTTGTCATTTTCCTGTAATCCTGTAGACGTGTTTTAACGAGATACTGTTGTTAGCCATCCCGCTCAATCTATTCGGCCGATGATCTGGATCCAAAGTACAAACATGCTGATTAATAATTTATTGTGAATTTGGTTCAGCCGCGAGATTCAAACTCGCGACCCACAGATTAAAACGTGGACATTCTGTCTACTGTACCACTGCGAGCACCTCCCTGTACAGTTTTATTTCACAATTAGTGACTTACTAAAGGAAAAATAATAATTATTCAGCAAATATGTCGACTATATTCGTGGTTATATCTAGCCTAATTTAGTTAGCACCTTTCGAGTATATAGTATATACCTATCCGCAACTGTCGTAGAATATGTCGCATTTTGTTTAATTTTCGTCATCTCCAAAATAATATACACAGGTAATTAGATGCGTTCTGATGTAGGTATATAGGTACCAAATTACATAATATTATGTTTACCAAAATATGGATAATCTGTGAGAGGCTGATAACAATAATTGTAGTTACTTTTTTACATGAACGATGCATTACACATATTCCAGATTATTTTTGACATTGTTATATTATAATCATAATTATTAAATAGGTATATTAAAATCGCAAAATGTATCGATAATTCAGTTGCAATTTAGCATTGAAAACAAAGGTAACGTCCAGTGACATCCTTAGACAAAATGCCGCCCTAAGGCAGCGCCAAAATGCCACCCCATTTTTTTATACTTACAGTATTTTTTATGATCCTTTCATGACACATATCTAAGAATGTGTTGTATGGATACATTACTAACAAAATATATAGGTACTTATCACTAAATCTAGTTTTAATGCCATTTCTACTTCAATAGACAATATAACGAGTCCACGGTTCAGATACATTAAAAAATACACCTGGCAACTTGCAAAACTCGAGAGTGACTGGCAAAAATATTTGGATAAATTAATTGGGTAAGTATGTACCTAGGTGCCCTATAATTCAAATATAATTCGCAAATCTGCACGTGTCATTGCTGGTCATCAAGGACGTGACGTCCAAGAACAACGGAAGTAAAGTAGACATTGCAAACCCGACAAAAAAATTACAGTCCTGTTACACATTTTATGTTAACTAATACGTTTTGTTTCCAATCAGTGAGGTGATTTTTTTGAATGGAAACATATTTCCGTTTACTAAGTTTAGGTACCTACCTATTTCTATATTATATACCTAATGATTCTTATCGATTTGCCGCCCTTCGAGTAACTGCCGCCGCCAAGCGACGCTCAATCTGCCTACCCCCACGGGACGTCAGTGGTAACATGATAAAAGGTCACAGGCCACTCAGATCACCAGGGCCTTAGTTGGTCAATATGCTCCCAATTCTGCAATTTCAGCTCCCTATATTGAACGATGCCCACACTTATAATTATTTGTGTCAACCTCGGCCCCAATAATTCCAACTATCATTCAATACGTACCCTAAATATGTTTTTTATGTGACGGTGCTAACTGTCAATTCTTGGTCAACTGGGCGACCAGTTGGCAATGTCCCTTTGAAACGAACGAAATCGGTCCTGACCAAGGCCTGAACAAAAACGATGGATGAGTGCGAGTGAGAAAGTATTCGGCACCCTTATAATCTCTGGGACACGCGCTAGAGTAAGATAAAAGGTCTACCTATTTTTTAGTTAGTTTCCAAAACTATCGCCGGAAAATCGTGCTGAATCGCTTCACGCAGCGTCGATAATCTGCGAGTTCATGTTGCTAAATTTGCTATTTTTTGTGTTAAACATAAAGTCAGTGGTAAATATGTTTAGTTAATTAAATAGGAATGGTGGTTCTGCGTGTTGTATTAAAATATGGTAGCCGTACTGATAAGCAAGAAGATAGTATTACGTTTCATAGGTAAGTTGATACATGTTCGTGACAATTTATTTGTATATTATTATTTATTTTAATATCAGTGACCAAGTGTTTCTTTAAAATAACCTAAATTATGGATATCTTTACCTAATTGGTTGCATTTTGACCGCTTAAAAATACTATATAACGTAAAAAAATAGAAAATTATATTTTAATTCTGAGTGTCTAGTGCGAGCACTTTGGGCGAGCACTAGCGAAATGGTCTATGGTCTCGAACATTTGTAGGCGAATGCGTTCACTCGCCCACAAACCAAACGCACGGCACGTAGCTTCATTTAGCAATGCAAGATGTATCTATGTCTAATGTCTAGATGTATCTATAGTCTATGGTCCTGTATAATACCCCGTCTACACTGTATGGATTTAATGCAGACAGTACGTATTATCGCGATAACAAAATAATTACAAGATAAAACGAACTTTTTATATACAACGTTTTTAAATTTTCTGTTGAATCATATTGTAAACATGACAATTCTATGTATTAATAAATACTTTCTTTTGTACTTGTTACAAATAATGAATAAATATAGAATACTGAAATGTCATTTTGACGTTTCATATTGATTTCCATAGTAACGCAAGTATATATTAATAATTTAGTTACTAGGACCCTCTTAGCAACCAATAATAGTGTTTTACTTTTTACGATTTTTTCCCGAAATAACTTTCCATACAAAACAGAATTAACTGAAAATGAATGAAATTCTAAGAATGCATTGTCGTCGTGTTCTGATATTATATTCTAAAAGTTTCAAATGTCTAGCTAGTCGGGAAGCTAGTTAAAAATGGATTGCAAGATTTGCACAAACAAGAAAAAATTTATACTGGACAAACAAGAATACGAGCTAATAAAAACGTGATAAAAATGAACATGTAAACACGTATTATCGGGCAAATTACAAGATTGCATGAATGGATCAAAAAAGTTCGGAAGCTTCTGAATTTTCACGCGACAATTGGACTGTACGATATCTATGATAATATAATATAATAGCACCTGTACACGTGTATGGATTTACTTGTGTATTCTAAACTATCGCGATACTGATTTTTTACACGTAAAAGTCCTGATTGTCTCGCCAAACTCATTCTCCAAGAGTAGCAAGAGAAGGTTCTCATTTTTTTTAAATTCATGAACCATGCAATCTTGCAATTTGCGCGATAATACGTGTTTAGTGTTAACAGATGCATTTTTTTGTTATGGCCGCGATAATACGTACCTACTGTCAGCAGTATATACATGCACGTGTAAACGGGTATTATACTAAGTGGAACTATTACTATATAATTATTGTGTTAGGAATCATTTGGGGCCGCCTTTAAAATGTATATTATTTATGAATTAAGTAGATAGCTACTTAAAAAACGTTTTTATAAATTAATTATGATAGATAGACAACAAAATAACCAATAATCGTTAACACTTAAATGTACGGACGTAGACGCAACGTAGAAGCTACCAGACAAACCCTTATATTTCATAATACTCATTGTTATCGGTGTATTTTGTTTGAATAATCAACTTAAAGTATGTTTATAGTAGGTAGTGTAAATTCTGATTCAACACTGGTAACAAATCAGTGACGTCCCCAGACAAAATGCCGCCACTGGGCAGCGCTAAAATGCCGCCCCATTTTTTATACAGAATTTTTTATCATCCGTGAGCGTGTCATTTCCGGTTACCAAGGACGTCGAAGGGCAACGAAAGTAAACTAGACATGGCGAACCCGACAAAATAATAAGTATAACTATTAAAAGTAGTACTGTTAAATCTTTTATACACTTTGTTTCCAACCAGTGAGCTGATTTCAATCTGCCTATCCCCACGGGACGTCACTAGTAACAATAATATGTAATATTTATCATTTTATCCTATTCGCTAAACTTATTATGTTATTCTCTGGATCAAAACACGACGTATTAAATGTGAATTTATCTGCACGGGAGTCGAATCAACGGGGTCTAGGACGATTTGGCACCGCGAACTGGCCTCCGCCGATTGGCCTCCGGTAATTGGCCGCCGGTACAATCGGACGCCGGCCCAATTGGACGCCGACCCGATTCGACGCCGACCCAACTGGCCTCCGGGAGATTGGACGCCGCACAGTTGAATTAAATGCGCAAAGGAATAGACGTACGTTACGATTTGTTGGAGTAAATAAGCAAGTCAGTTTAATATGCTTCTATCTTCTCAGTAGTCGTACCTTATACATTTCGCGCTTGACACATTTTTAATATAGATTGAGAAAAATTATTATGCCTTATGATGTTTATTAAAAGAAAATAATTCTTCCCTCGCTAAAACTTAAAGATGTGCATAATCAATTAATTTATTGTCTATACATGGGTACTTATTTATATTTACAACAAATATTAAAAATAATGTTAGATGTTAGAATGAAAATTACATTATATTTCAGCGTTTTATCGACTTAATATTATAATAAAGCTTAAACATGTATATTATATGCATAAATGCGTATTTTAATGAAATTACAAACAAAATATTAAGTAAGTTATCTGCTAAGTATAAATGCTTTAGTAGTTTGATTGATAAACTACTTAGGTACTGGGTGCCGGACGAAATCTCGAAGGCCGAAATCCCGAAAGCCTAAATCCCAAAAGCCGAAATCCTGAATATCGAAATCCCGAACGCTGAAGGAAATCCCGAAAAATAAAAAAAATACAAACATCAATAATTGCGCAACTTTTGCAAGAGACACAAAAACCCATTTTTTGTGAAAATATAAAAAAAATGTAAAATAGAAACATCAATAATTGCGCAATCGTAAATTGCGCAATTTTTGTAAGATGCACAAAATCCGTTCGTTCTACAAAATGGTCTCTCCTGAAAAAAATTGCGCAATCAGGAAAACCCATTTTCCGAAAAAATGGGATTTGTCTCTCTTACAAAAATTGCGCTCACGATTGCGCAATTATTGATGTTTGTATTTTACATTTTTTATATTTCCACATAAAATGGGTTTTTGTCTCTCTTGCAAAAATTGCGCAATTATTGATGTTTGTATTTTTTCATTTTTCGGGATTTCGGCCATTCGGGATTTCAGCATTCGGGATTTCGGCCTTCGGGATTTCGTCCGGCACCCAGTACCTAAGTAGTTTATCAATCAAACTACTGAAACATTTATACTTAGCAGATAACTTACTTAATATTTTGTTTGTAATTTCATACTATCTTAAAATACGCATTTATGCATAATAATATACATATTTAAGCTTTATTATAATATTAAGTCGATAAAACGCTGAAATATAATGTAATTTTCATTCTAACATCTAACATTATTTTTAATATTTGTTGTAAATATAAATAAGTATCCATGTATAGACAATAAATTAATTGATTATGCACATCTTTAAGTTTTAGCGAGGGAAGAATTATTTTCTTTTAATAAACATCATCAGGCATAATAATTTTTCTCAATCTATATTAAAAATGTGTCAAGCGCGAAATGTATAAGGTACACCTACTGAGAAGATAGAAGCATATTAAACTGACTTGCTTATTTACTCCAACAAATCGTAACGCACGTCTATTCCTTTGCGCATTTAATTCAACTGTGCGGCGTCCAATCTCCCGGAGGCCAGTTGGGTCGGCGTTGAATCGGGTCGGCGTCCAATTGGGCCGTCGTCCGATTGTACCGGCGGCCAATTACCGGAGGCCAATCGGCGGAGGCCAGTTCGCGGTGCCAAATCGTCCCATTCCCGAATCAACGACCTTCGCCTTTTTAATGCACTTGGACTTAATGGACATGTCCATTGCGGGCGCTAACAATATAATATCGTCTCTGTTCTGGCAGAACACACTAACTGGAGAATACTAGTTTTGAGTAATTTGACTTTGAAGTTGTTATAATGTTTGAAATGGTCTATCATGTGAGTTTATTAAGTAATCGTACTTTAAAATAAAGACTGTTTATTTATTGAGAAGTTTTCCAGACGGTAAAGTTTGAAATAAGGAACATTTTGGTATAACTAACTCAATATGTCATTTTTTCGAATTAGTGTCTTCTGCCAGAACAGTGACGATATGCAACACATTACTTTACATTACAAAACTGACCTATGATATTTATATGTAACAATTTAAATGCACTAGGTATATAAAAATATCAGAGTTCATTTTTGTAATAAATCAGTCGTAAGTATTTAAAAAATGATTTTCACTTCTGTGATTCTGTTATTATCGAGACTCGTTGTTTGGCGAAAGATTTCCATTCCAATCTGATTTGTTCGTCGCGTCGCGTCTGATATTTTTGATTCAATTGCCCTTGCGAAAGAATCCTCTCAAGTAAACCAATGTATCATTTTCTAATTAACTTGTGTACACAAATCTGTTTTATGGTAGGGTCTCGATTATTTGGGAAAGGACTATGGCGTACTTATCAAACGAATTGAAAGTAAAATATGTAATGATGTTTTTGAGTAGTTTATTTCAGTTTTCAGTTAAAGAAGGATAACTTTATTGCGGCTAAAAACTTGGGGGAAAGCAATAGAATCGAGCCAGAGTTATCTCCGTTTTTAGAACACTTCAACTACTATTTTATTTATATTCGCATTGTCAAAACCTTCGTTAACCAAAATGACCCTGGCTCTCTCTACTATCTCTATATTCTTTTGCGCTTTCACAGTCCAGTGACAGCCCTGTTGCAGGAGGGCTAGAAAGAAAGGCCTGTACTTTTTGTTAGTTCACAGTTTTAGCACGTGGACAACTCGTATATAACCGGAAGTCGTTGCAGTCAAAGTGCGGTTAAAAATAGGAGGGGCTTATTAGTTCACAGTTTTAACACGGATCTTGTTCGACAGTAGCTAATGATATGATTTTGAGGGGTAATGGCAGTAAAAAAACACCGACCAAAGGCGGCACCTCTGAATGAACGAAAAATCGAAGGATGAATAGTGAATTTTACAGTGTACCTATAGTAATTATTATCATGTGCATGCATAATAATATACATATTTAAGCTTTATTATAATATTAAGTCGATAAAACGCTGAAATATAATGTAATTTTCATTCTAACATCTAACATTATTTTTAATATTTGTTGTAAATATAAATAAGTATCCATGTATAGACAATAAATTAATTGATTATGCACATCTTTAAGTTTTAGCGAGGGAAGAATTATTTTCTTTTAATAAACATCATCAGGCATAATAATTTTTCTCAATCTATATTAAAAATGTGTCAAGCGCGAAATGTATAAGGTACACCTACTGAGAAGATAGAAGCATATTAAACTGACTTGCTTATTTACTCCAACAAATCGTAACGTACGTCTATTCCTTTGCGCATTTAATTCAACTGTGCGGCGTCCAATCTCCCGGAGGCCAGTTGGGTCGGCGTTGAATCGGGTCGGCGTCCAATTGGGCCGTCGTCCGATTGTACCGGCGGCCAATTACCGGAGGCCAATCGGCGGAGGCCAGTTCGCGGTGCCAAATCGTCCCATTCCCGAATCAACGACCTTCGCCTTTTTAATGCACTTGGACTTAATGGACATGTCCATTGCGGGCGCTAACAATATAATATCGTCTCTGTTCTGGCAGAACACACTAACTGGAGAATACTAGTTTTGAGTAATTTGACTTTGAAGTTGTTATAATGTTTGAAATGGTCTATCATGTGAGTTTATTAAGTAATCGTACTTTAAAATAAAGACTGTTTATTTATTGAGAAGTTTTCCAGACGGTAAAGTTTGAAATAAGGAACATTTTGGTATAACTAACTCAATATGTCATTTTTTCGAATTAGTGTCTTCTGCCAGAACAGTGACGATATGCAACACATTACTTTACATTACAAAACTGACCTATGATATTTATATGTAACAATTTAAATGCACTAGGTATATAAAAATATCAGAGTTCATTTTTGTAATAAATCAGTCGTAAGTATTTAAAAAATGATTTTCACTTCTGTGATTCTGTTATTATCGAGACTCGTTGTTTGGCGAAAGATTTCCATTCCAATCTGATTTGTTCGTCGCGTCGCGTCTGATATTTTTGATTCAATTGCCCTTGCGAAAGAATCCTCTCAAGTAAACCAATGTATCATTTTCTAATTAACTTGTGTACACAAATCTGTTTTATGGTAGGGTCTCGATTATTTGGGAAAGGACTATGGCGTACTTATCAAACGAATTGAAAGTAAAATATGTAATGATGTTTTTGAGTAGTTTATTTCAGTTTTCAGTTAAAGAAGGATAACTTTATTGCGGCTAAAAACTTGGGGGAAAGCAATAGAATCGAGCCAGAGTTATCTCCGTTTTTAGAACACTTCAACTACTATTTTATTTATATTCGCATTGTCAAAACCTTCGTTAACCAAAATGACCCTGGCTCTCTCTACTATCTCTATATTCTTTTGCGCTTTCACAGTCCAGTGACAGCCCTGTTGCAGGAGGGCTAGAAAGAAAGGCCTGTACTTTTTGTTAGTTCACAGTTTTAGCACGTGGACAACTCGTATATAACCGGAAGTCGTTGCAGTCAAAGTGCGGTTAAAAATAGGAGGGGCTTATTAGTTCACAGTTTTAACACGGATCTTGTTCGACAGTAGCTAATGATATGATTTTGAGGGGTAATGGCAGTAAAAAAACACCGACCAAAGGCGGCACCTCTGAATGAACGAAAAATCGAAGGATGAATAGTGAATTTTACAGTGTACCTATAGTAATTATTATCATGTGGAATATTCGCAACTCGTTAGTAAACGATATTGTTAATAGAATTGTAGTCACGTCATTACTAACAGCATTTTTATTACCAAACAGAAACAATTCGATAAATAAAAAAAAATAATCATTCGATATTATGATCGTATCTTCCACTCGATGGGAATATATGGCGTGGGGTGTTGAACTCGCTGTAGTAAAAAGCCTAGGTCACATCAAGTGGTGAACCTTTTTATACTAAATATGTTTAATTGATAAATGACGTTCCAAACGGGCAGATTTGAGAGAAAAAAAAAATATGCGTTCGGTTGTGCTTTTTGGAAAATCCGTTCAAAGCTATCAGGTATATTCATCCAAATTGATATTATTATTCAGTCAAGTCGAGAGGATGGATAAAGTTACTGGAATAGGCCAAGGCTCATCAAGGGTTTTATAGCCAAGATTGATGATCAGGTCTTTCGAATAGTGGGCTAATCAAAGGGACCGTCACAATGAATAAAATTGAAAAACAATTATATTTTTGTAAAGGTGAATATAATGTTTGTGCGTGTGTCTCTGTCTTATATAGTGTTACACCACTGGAAAACTTGTGCGCAATTTGAGAAATGAAATGAACAGACCAAGGACGTGATTGATCAATTCGGAATTTATTGAACGAATTCGCGATTATTTGGCCACATACACTGGCCGCTGGTGACAACTGACATGGTAATACTAATAATTGTATTGGTCAATAATGTCACTTATTTGATTGGACGTTGGAAGACCTATAAGTATACACTACACAGTGATGAGCACAGATCATATAACAGCAGATTATTTTCGACACTACATTATGATTAGTATAGTACATATACATTGTCGGGATACTTGAAATTTTCAGTGACAGGGGTGAAATTAGGAGCGGGTGAACAGGGTATTTCGTTGAATGTGCAATAATAAAAAATGACAATTTTAGTATGTCAAGAACCTACCAGTGACAATTAATTATTGTTGAATATTTGGAATCAATGATTTAGGACACGATTTCAGTTAAGAGCGTACTTCAGTGAAACGGCAAATAATTTTCAACAGTAGGTGCGAAGAAATTTCTCACCTGGACTCGCCAATCGAAGACCGACAGTCGAAGTGTGCGTACGTCAATTTGTTTTGTCATGGCGTCGGATGAAAATATTCTTAAATCGTGTAAAGATGATTAAAAATCTTGACGTATGTAAGTACTTAAGAAAGAAAACATGTCAATGAATATACTATTATTAGTAGTAATATAACAATAAACATAACATTAAATGGACGCATGTTGGATTTTTATGACAAATTATATTTCGTTCGGCACGCGTCATTTGCACAATCCGCGCATCGCCTAGCCACGATCTTTTTAGACCATGCCGCAACTGAAGTATAGCCTTAAATAGAATCTGCATAATATTTTATGACTTTTGAAATTATCAACGAAAAGGCGACGTTAATTATAAAACTGCCGTGGCGCACTTTAGGCCAGTGATTCTCAAACTGTAGAGCACGGCCATCTAGAATCTAGATCAGTGATCGCCAAACGGTCGCTCGCGAGCTACTGGTAGCTCATGTAGGATATTTTATCATATTTATAAATTTGCCTCTCAAATTTTATTATTGGACTCCGAAATGAAATATTTCTCGAACTGACTCACAGATTATAGAGACAAACTCTTGATAATTGTATTCGGATGGGAGTGACAAGGTACTCACCGAGTTTGAAATTATTATTATTTTGTTTATAAATAAATAATAAAATTAAAGTATGTACGCATTTTATGTTTTATTGGAAATCCGATGTCCTAATTTATTTTAAGTAATATAATAATATTATGTATGGTACGATAAAGGACGATGGTAAAAAATTATAAAGAAGGAATCGGTTTGTAGGTATAAGAAGCTCACCAGACAATTTTAATTACTGAAAGTAGCTCCACACCCTTATTGAGTTTGGAGACCACTGATCTAAATCCCAGTGACTTGCAAAGGTCATACATAAATATCTTAATTATTTTTTTCTATCAGTTTCATAAAACTAATTAAAAAATCAATTCATACGAAAAGTTTCTTGGCCATACAAAAAACGCTTTTGTATGGCCAAGAAAAGGTACCTAAGAATATTATATTCATTGATATTTTCATATTTTTAGAGAGAGGTAATAATTATTATCTACGGACTGGTTCAACAATATTAACTTCAATTTGATGATAAATTTCTATGACTATTATAGACATCTGGCGACGGAATTATGAATTGTGCAATTAATTAATTACAATCATTGAAAAAAGTTTTTCTTTTAATTCAACGATTAACTTACTGACAATTTCAGTTTATCATTGAAATATAGTTTGATAAAACAAAAATCAATTAATGCAAACCTCCACTCTTTGGAGACTCAAATGATCTTATTAGAATTGGACAATTTAAAAAAATATTGGGTAATGAAATAAGTACGAATATTGATAAGTTTAAATTAGATTTATGAATAAATTATAGTTTTATTGTATAATATTTTATAATAATGAGTTTAACTGAAAACTAATCGAGCATCTTTTTTAAAAATGGGTGTAATTAGAGAAATCACGTTATTATAATTTATTTCCTATCAAAACTGTCGTAAATCAAATATTTTCATATAAAAAGTTCACGGAAGAAAGTGATATCTTGACCTATGACGAAATAATGAAAACCAATCAGCCTAAACCGTTACTAAAAACAAAAATTACAAGATAAAAAGAACTTTTTATATACTTACGTTTTTAAATTTTCTGTTGAATCATATAAACTTTACTTGACTAGCTTAAACGATCAAAAAAATTGTACTTGATAGAAATAATACTGAAATGTCCATGAAATAATACTGAGATTTCCATAGTAACACACGTATATATTAATAATTTAGTTACTAGGACCCCAGACCCCTAGCAACCAATAATAGTGGATTGGATTACGGATTTCTTCCAAAATAACTTTTCATACAAAACAGAATTAATTGAAAATGAATTGAATTCTAATTAAAGATGGCTAAAAGTATTAAAAAAATGCATTTGCATCGTTCTGATATATTCTAAAAGTTTCAAATGTCTAGCTAGTCGGGAAGTTAGTTAAAAATCGATTGCAAGATTTGTACCGGATAAACAACCACCGGACAAATAAGAATACGACCTAATAAAAACGTTGTAATAATGATAATCCACTTAAGGAATCTTGGCAACGAAGTCCTCTCCCTTCTTGATGTTCACATTGAATTAATATTTCCACCCATCCACGATGGCCCCGCGGCTTAAGCGTCGTGGGTCCCAGGTTCGAATCCTGGGTCTGGCAAGTTCATATATTGTTTTTAAATTTGTGTATGAGTCAGAGTATGGACCTAATAGGTTGAGCAAGTGGCTGACATCCATTTCTCGTAAAATCAAAATCTGTCAATACAAACCTCCACTCTGTGGAGGCCCATATTATGATCTTATTAGGATCGGACATGGTCGGGAATCGAGCTTCGGCATTGTTACTGTATTTTTTCACTGATCTATAGTTTAGTTTCATCCTGGAGATAAATAATTGTATTTTCATAGTTGATAATAATTATTTGTTTAATTTTAATAATAATATTTCCTTTTGGTTGTAAATCTTTTTAGGTAATAATTAATGTTCATTTGCTAGTTTGAGATAAATTATAATGCTTTATAGTATATACGAGGCAGCTTTTAATTAAGTGTATTACAGGTAGGTAGGTATATGTATTTGTACAGTTTTCAAAATCGCTTTCCCTTATAATTTGAATTTTATTTCAATCCAATCCCAATATTACATTCATGTGCGAAAAGTAAAATAACTGACATCTATTGATGATACTTTGAAACTAAATGTTTCATTTAATATTTTTATTACCTACCTATTTAATGTCAATTATCATTATTTTTCTATGGATCGCGGCCCGAAATGGTATTTGTTGCGGCCCAAAATAACGAGTACTTCATCACCAAATTTTTCATTGAATATGATAAAAATCTGTGTTCGATATGTGAACAAATTATGCAGTAGCAACGGTAAATAATCTGAATCGTCACTGATAGAAAACTTAATGCTATTTCTTTCCGCACTGTAAAGAAATGTTTCCCTCACATGGCATTGATTCCAGCCGTAAGTATGCTAGCCACATCATCCGAATTCAAGAATCTTTTGAAAGGAGAATTAGTGATTTTAATCGTAACCTGATCAGTGCCACGGATGAGTTAACTCGCGGGTTCTTGTAAACATCATAACTTCTGAATGAACTGTTTGTGTATATTTTCTAAACAATATTTATCATTTTAGTGTGAAAATATTCACGATAAACTTGAGAAACATAAACGGTAAATTTTCAGAAATATTTATCATTCTGTTCCTATTTCATATTTTTTAAGGGATTTATTTTATTCCAAAAATAGCTGGCCTACAAGTGGTCCACCTAGTAAAAATTGGCTGGCAGTGTTAAGGTTAAGACATTTGCCAACCCCTTCTCAGTATCCATCAACGAGGCCGATTCATCGTTGCAACTAGAGTTGATCGATTTGCAGAACATCGATCAACTGAGATCGAAATATCAGAAGGCGGTCTGCAGAATTTTTACAAATATCTTCCTGAAGAGCATTTTCCCACCCTACGTAATAAGGCTGCACTTTGTGCAAGTCTTTTTGGAAGCACCTACATTTGCGAGCAAGCGTTTTCCTTATTAAAACTAAACAAGTCTCAACACAGAACCTGCTTGAACAATGATAACATCAGTACTGTACTGAGGATAGCAACCACAAACATTGAACCCAACATCAAAATGCTTACTGCCAGTATGCAGTGTCAGAAATCTCACTACTAAGTTCCATCGTGCAAATATGCACATAATGCGGAGTGGAGTGTGAGTGATTGAAGTTGCTGATAAAATTATGTAACTATTAAATTAAAAATAAAACATAAAATGTATATTTCATCTAGTATAATATATCAATATTTTTCAACACTTTACCCTTTGCGGCCCGTGAAAAATTGTAAAATGGATAAATTGGCCCTTCTTTCAAAAAGGTTGTGCACCACTGGTGTACAAGTGGTAAAGTCTAGTTCGATTCTGATTAAAACAAGGAAAGATATATAACATTATGTACCTACTTACACAAAAAAAACAGCAAAGTCAAATGATAAAACAAAAAGTTTATGAAAAAGTTTTATTTCCACAAATATAGGAACCATACGTATCAAGGTCCATAATACACAATGTCATGATTAAGTTTTATAAAATAAACACATTAAGAAATCATTTTATTGTTTTTTGACAATGAACATAATAGAATTATGCGTCCGGGAAAGGTCCAGTCCAGTCAATGATGCTTTTGTCCTTCCAGATGAAGGAACCCTTGATGTTGTTGGAAGCATCTAGCGCCAGGTAAATAGCAGGCAGTGCTCCCTCATCAGGTGTCAGGATACCCATACCTTTAGTCATATCCGTATTGACATATCTGAAACCAAAATAAAATGGTATTTTTTCATGTTATGATATTTTATTTTATTCTGGTGTGTTTATTTATAATTTATATGTTGCTTCCAATGATTTATTTGAATACCTACCTGATCCGTATCAAAGTTATGCAAATTCATAAATCTTTTTAGCAAGTCATAAATTTTTCTTCACCACATATAAAAGTGTTTCAAGTGGTAAAAATAATCAGGCATTCATATGATTAGTTTAGACTTTAAAGCTTAGAGAAAGAATTGAATAAACAGAAAACGTTATGTTAGAATAAAAAATAATAGCTACACAATATAGGTGATAATTGTTTTTTGCCATGTTTACTTTAGTTCATTTTAATGGTCTGGGTTGAAGTCATTGATAGAAAAATACAGTGCTGTCCAAGGTCTGAACAAAAATGAACCATAAGTGCGAGTAAAAAAGCATTCAGCACGCTTATATCTCTGCAATATGCTTTAAAGTAAATATTGATTTGAATGACTACATTCATTTAAAAACTGCAAGCACGTGAACAACGATGAATATGTCCAAAGAAAAGTGTTTGATAAAAAGATCCCATTATAACAAAATTAATTAACCATTTCTTTTATTCAACGAATAATTCACAAGATTTAAGAATGTATTATTCTAATTATTGAACATACATAATTTTGAAAAAAACTTTCTGAGAGAGTATATTATAACCAATAGATAATTTTTTTTTTGAAAAAAGTAAGCCACCCCGACGGGGAATCGAACCCTGTATCTCTCGGGTTTACGCCCCATCCGTCGCATTTAGCAGTAGCTTGATTTGGAAGAGCGCTGATGAGTAGGTATTAAAATTGACCAATAGTTAAAATTTGTCGCAATCAGTATGTCATTGCGTAGCATATTGGTAAATGAATAATAATAATACAATACGGGAGATACAGGGTTCGATTCCCCGTCGGGGTGGCTTACTTTTTTCAAAAAAGATTTTATCTATTGGTTATGATATATACTCTCTCAGAAAGTTTTTCAAAATTATGTATGTTCAATAATAAAATTATCTGCGATGGATACTTTATAGAAATATTTTTTTTTATAAATGCGGCAATATCATAAAATTATGCATTTCAAAGTTTTTAGTTTTGTAGCATAAGAAATGATGAGAATAGTAACGTAAATTAACTGACACTACACCACAATTTACCGGTCACTTCTGTGCGCTACAAGGATGAAGTAACAAAATATAAAAAGTGCTTATGATATTATTCATTCAAAATAGGATAAATAATAATATATTATGGATACACATATATAGAATAAGGATTAGAACTAATCCCTAAAGGAAGGCCATTATAATTATGGTTCATCCTAGGACATTTAAAACTTTCTTTTATCTAAATGAACCACCTAACTTATTACCTACTTCTTCGTATATTATAGTTATGTTAGCAGTTGAAAGCTTTACCCAGGATTGACAGCATTGACTTTGATGTTCTTGTGGGCTAGTAAGCGCTGCTGCACAAAGGTCAAAGCAGTAACGGCGACCTTCGACACCTTGTAAGGATCATCACCCCATCCGTCAGCAATATTTGTTCCACATCGAATAGACCTGTAAGTATTATTTGTATGTAAGGATACACTTTTAGCTAAATTTACATAAGATTGATCTGTTCATAGTTTTTGACATTTTGAGAGGATTATCGAGGCCATTCATTGATTAGTGTAAAAATATGAGGAAGTGAGCTAATGCTAATTAGGTATCGGCACATTAGTAAGAGGCGTTGTGCAGTTAGAGCGCAATGCAGAACCGTTTGTCTTAACTAAAACTTCCTTTGCACGAAACACTATGCTTATCACACAATACCTAGGTACTACACTAGGTATATAATAATATAGTATATTCTCTACCGCTTCCCAAATAGTATAACCTGAAAAGCATTCATACATATATTTCTCGCAGCGAATATCTTCAATCAAATTTCATTGCTTCCGTCAATATTTAGACAGCTGTCAGTGGCGACGCGGTCATAAGAAAAGTAGTCTATGGTTAAGGATTCCTTAAGTTCTATAGTCTATAGTTAAGGTATTCTTTTCAGTAACTATAAGATAAGATTCGTAAGTTGAATTGTGCATTGCGCTCTTAGTTAGGTTTTATATCGTCATCGTACAGTTAACTTCACGGTAGTTGTGACTGACAGAGTGTTCTATAAGATTTTTGAGAATATGGTTATTTACACAACCGGCAGAGACAAAAATTTACACCTTCTTGGTGGGGCCAAGTGAAGTGTAAACTAGCAAAGACAAACACAGAAAAAAGATACATAGATACAATTAGATGCTCATGTTGCCAACGCATAATGAATACTTTCTAATAAAAACCAATAAGTAACTATCTTTAATACCAGTTGGGATCGATTTGATTATCTAGATAATTTACAATTTTGATTAGTCCTCAGTGTGAAGATCTTTTGAATAATTAATGAAACCAACAAAGTGTAACAAAATGAAATACACAGAATTCGGTCTATCTTTCCCAAAAGGTCATTATAATGTACCTACTCAGTCTTTGTCAAACAAGGGAAGTAGAGATATTGTAATACCTAATTGGTTGAGAATGCTAATTATTTGTAATAATATGTAAGTTGACTCACTCAACAAATCCTGCAGCCAAATCATTCAGCTGACGCATGGTCAGACGAGGATTTGCGAAAGCTGATCGGATTTCTGCTCCGGGAATCATGGAGAGATGTCCAAATCCACTGGAAGTGTTGATGACTCTTGCATTGCGTCGAAGGATGGGAATGAAATCATCCACCGTATTACGAAGATTTCTATAATTGCCTTGAATAGTCTTTTCGGCGATGTCTGCCAGAGGCTCGGAGTAAGGTTTCTTTAAAATAGAGAAAATTGATATGTTATTAATATTATTGTCCGATAGAGTATCCTTTCGATTTTATAAGTAGATAGTAGGTAGTATAAGTAGTATTAAATTATTAAAAAAAATCTTATTTCTTTTTGTAGGTGTACTGTTATACCCATGATTATTGGGCCTCTCCTGATAGTCTAAATTAAGTAATTATTAGGTGTAACCATGTCACCTGACCTCCTAGTCAACAATGGGCGTACGTACGTCCAAAATTCTTTGATTAACTGTCAAAATGTTCAATATGTACTTAGCACGTAAGAATTGTATCTAATTATAATAATAGTATGTCAGGGAAGAATGTGACTGTGCCAAATAAAAGAGACGAAAGCCAAAGGAATTTAATATTAAGGAGTATATAAAAAAAAGATGGCAACACTGCTCGATATAAAAATCAGTCTGGGGTCGCCATCTAAAGAGTGAACATCGACCCCACAACTCGGAGAGTACGAAAAAAATACATAATCAAGCATGGAAGTGAAAAATGGGATACGGAGTGAAAGGTCATAAATTAAGAGTTGTGAACGATAATAATTATTAATAACGTAACTAAAATTAAGAGCATAAAACATTTGGAAGTGTAACTAACATGAGTAATCTAAGAATATAAATTGACCAAAATAAAACGAGTTTCATTTAATCCTACTATGAAACAGATTACAAATTATTTATTTTGTGAATCCTGGGTTCTACCAACATCCTGAGCTAGTCTTCGAACCCGGGATATCTCAGTACCTAATGTAATTAATGGTAACAATGTAAATTAACTCCACCATTTTTTTATGGTCCTCTTGTAGGTGTTTTATAATAAGTTGACTTAAAAATCATGTGTTTTATTTAATTAAATAGACTAAACCATTAAGTTAAAATCATCACCCACGTAGCTCCCTGCTTAGTGGAAGAAAACCAGAGAACAGGATAGGTTTCTATACTTACATAATACTGAACACCTGCATTATTGATGAGAATATCAATACCTCCGTATGTTGCCGCGATATAATCCCTGAAACGCTTTACGCTGATTTCATCTGCAATATCCAGTTGATGGTAGTGGGGATATAAGCCGAGCTGAAAAACATACGGTATGGTTCACTGAATCAATCATAATTAATATATTACATTACAATCATAAAGGGTAAGTATATTCTAAAGACATATTTCAATTTTTAAATATATTATTTCTACTAATATATATATTATTTAGTGCTAACACCGTGACTGGCGTGTTTGGAGTACTTGGCCATTAGATATAATTAACGTGTTATTTAAATGTGGTAATTAAAAGGTCAGAAGTGATTGTGTTTACTCGATGACATAAGATTTTCAAAACAAATTAATGTAACATTAATGATTGCCATCATTGCTTGCATGTGGAATGGGCAAGCTAAATTTTATTTAAATATTTTACATCTACAACAAAATATAAATCTAAAATGCACACGGGCTTTCTGTGCCGATTTAAAAACCCAAAGACGGATAAAACAAGACGGTGTCCAAAATTTAAATTTTCCCACGGTTGTCGTCTGATTTGATTGATTTTCAGCTTAGACATGAATTTTGTGGTGCTAAATTCAATTTCGAAATTATTTAATAGTAATACAACAAAATCTGAACAATTCATACCTATCTAATAATTTACCTTAGTTTTTAATTAGTAGCAATTGCCTATGACTTTATCTCTGTGAAATACAGAAATAAAAGGAGACATGCATACAAAACGAATAAATAGACTGATCCGTATCATCATTTTCTTTATTTTATTGTTGTTTTAATTTAATAAAACGGAATTTTTTTTTGTAGTACTTATTCCACTTTTATTATTAAATTAAAACAACAATACAATGCAGTTCCACCATGAATTGACAGTTAACAAAATAAAAGAAATGATTTCTTTACTTATACCACATCTGATATTGCTGCGTTATTTTCGAAAAGTTTTTCTTGAAATGTGAAGTCTAAAAGCTGTGCAAGTTTTATCAATATTAATCAAGTAGGTAGTATATGAGTTATAACCGAACAACAAACAGATAAGACAGCCCAATTTTATTTTTAGTATAATATTGTTTTCACACGTCCTCGCATTGATTTTCCACACCTAAAGTGTGATAATTATTATATTCCAACATTTATGTAATATTAAATACAAGTACACAACATTTTATGGCTACTAAATCAACCACATTAGTGGAATTTCCATGAAGTGTTATAGTTACCTAATAGATAGAGTTATTATGAGTTCCTATAATTATACCTAGTCCAAACTATTTCATTTTACCTTATTCAATTCTCCTACGGCTACTTCACCTTTGGTGGCATTACGGGCAGTGAGGTAAACGATGCCATTGAACCTTCTACAAAGTCCTTTTACAATTGCAAATCCAATTCCTTTGTTGGCGCCAGTTACCTTTTAAACAAATAAAAAAAACATTTTTTCAATATTGAATAGATATCAGATTTAAGAATGTCAAATTAACATAATTGAACGTCATATATATAAATTTAGCTTCACTTCCTAGCACTATATTATGTAGTAACAAATTAGGTATCTACCTCAATTTAATTACAAAGCCGGATGCTTAACTTGGCAAAAAGTGTAACTTTAATTTGGATGAATCATAAGTCAGGCCAGTAGCTCTGGGGATAGAACATTCACCTGCACGGTGAAAAGATGTCTTTTCTGAGATCGGTGCTCTATGAGAAGAATACTGGTACTGGTTAATTGAAATTCAATATAAGACTCCGGAAAAACGACATTTTAAATCTGTCTGTGAAAGGAAAAGAGAGATCTAAAATCACTAATACTTTTTAGAAGATAAAATAGGAAATTCAGATTTGGACCACTTTGTATGGAAATTTCTATATTTCTATGTGAAATTTACTAGTTCAGCAGCATCGATTTCACTCGTCCCTTTCCTCTTACTTCTTTGATTTGGCGCATTCTATTTATTTTTTGATATCTTAAACATAATCCACCTTTTAGTTTCGCATACCAAATATTAGAAAAATTTTAATGCATTAATTAAAATAATATAAAATATGGCCTTTCTATTTATAAACACAGGAAGCAGAAAACTAACTAATTAGACAATTTTGAGAGAAATCCAATGAAATGCAGTATTGTGAGTAATTTAGTAAAGAAATTATTATCACACTTTTGATCTAGATTTAGTAATTTTAAATTATAATAGAAATAAAAAAAAATAATTTAAATTTAGATTTAGATGAAGAAAAAAAAGGATAAGATACTGAAAGAGTTTGTGACACTTTTCTAATTTCAAAATAATCATCAACATTTATTTCCAGGTATGAATCCAAACGATTTCCTGAAGAGTTATTTTACAAGAAATACTGCCGACAAAACAATGTCCTCTCCTGTATTTTAGATAAGCTACTTTTAGAATAAGGGAATCTTTTCTGCGAAGGAGTCTGTTATCAAAGATTTACAGAATGCACACAAAAACACGCAACAATTTTCAACATGTGGTCAATCTTCCTCTTCGTCTTTTACCGTTATAGTCTCAGTGAAAGTTTATGACTTGTACAAAATCTAAATTGTTATGCTACTCATATTTTGACTCTTCTATGTAAAAGTTAGCCGATCGCTGTATTAAAATCATGCTTTGGATGCACAAACACACATATTGAAAGAACAAGTTATGAATTTTTCTGACGGGAGGGGACCCATGGTTTCAGAAGCGGATATTCTGCTACTCGCCTGTCGTAGGCATGACATCCCGTATATTATTTTGGAAAGGAATAAAACCGATTATTCACAATTGACAGCATCATTATCATCAGCATTCAACGACCATACCTTCCTCACATGGAAATAGTATTATTACGGCGTTTTGCACATCACTATAGGTATTAAAATCATAGAAATTGCACAACAAAATGTAAACCAATATTTATAAATTATTACTATTCAAACTTTTTAGTTGTATAATCTTGTAAAATTATTAATCTGTATAGATACTAACAACTGCAATTTTGGAAGTGTTCATTGTCGCCATGTTGCACTAACTTTTCGACACAAATAATGGATAGGTATTTAAATTAAATCACAATAAATTAAAAATCGCAATCATTCCAATTTATACTCACAAAATTTATTATCGTCTCTGTATTTATTTCATGGTAAACCACAACAAATAATTTTTGTTTTTAATAACAATATAATACGTCACCAAAACAGCTTTACGAAATCTTAGACTTATTTTAGATTAGGTGATAAAAGATTGTTGAAATAATATTAAAACTATTTGTGGTTTTGAATAATCAAGGATCGGATCTGTAATCAAATAGGCAATAATAGAAAATATTTATTGGTCATCTATGATAAGGTATTTTTCATGCTATATTTTTGTATGAATCGTTAGAAACCAGTGAAACGGTCTATACAACAATACAGATTGTGTGGATAAGTATGTAAGTACTGAATAAAAATATTTAAAAACAATTAAAGCTTGATATTTTATTGTTAACTTGTTGAAACCTTCAATGTGTCATTTTTATCATAATGGTGTTTTTTTATATTTCCAGTTAATATTAGACTGCATAGTTCAATACAACATTTACAAAAAACAATATGGGTGATGTTCATAATATGTACAACATTCAATTGACTTGATAGGTGGAACGTAAAGCTAATGTTAAAACGAGGTAAAAAAAGACGATTTAAAATGGTATATATTTATATTTCTATTAAAAATTATTGTAGACATAAATTCATCAGGTATATTTTATAATATTGTTCTTATAATAAAAATGCATTATAAAAACAATACGAATGTTAAGATTTAAAAATATGATACTCCTACATAATTATTATATGACAATTCGTACAAGTGATTTTTTGTAGGTTTTAATATGGTTGGCATACTTATTTAATAATTATCACATACTTATTTGATATAACATGGATTATAGATATAGGGAATAATTGAGATGTTGATGATTAAACGGGTAAAACGGTAACGGGTTAAAATAATGAATGCGTTGTTAGTTTGTCCAGAGTGTTAAGACTTTATTGGTTCTGATTGTGCATTTGTTTGGATAAATTACATTTTTTTCACCAAAAAAAGCAGGATTCAAACATGTAACTTCTCTGTATGAAAAAATTGTGTTGTATCAGCACACGCAACTTCCGCCACACACCAAAGGCGTTACATCGGCGTCACACGCCAAAAATACACTATGATCTGTTTTCCCAAATGCGCCATAAGAAGTATAACTTCAAAAATATAAGCATTTTATTCTAAACATTGGACTAAATCTCATGATCATGATATATAAAAATAATGTTATTATTTTCATAGCAACCCTTTATAATTTGAATATTTTAGCCTGATTTTTCCTCCTTTAAACACTAAAAACATAAAGAAATATCATTATTTTTTCTTCGAATAGTCATAAAGAATCATTTTGTATACGAGTAATTCACAGAATGTTGAAAACAGTTATTCAAAATTTACAAAGTATATCTTTGAAGTTGACGCCCACGGTGGCCGCGCGGCATAAGCGTTGGACTATAAAGCCGTGGGTCCCAGGTTCGAATCCTGGGTCTGGCAAGTACACATATTGTTTTTCAATGTGTGTGTGTCAGGGTATGGACCTAATAGGTTGAGCAAGTGGCTGACATCCATTTCTCATAAAAAAACAAAATCTGTCAATACAAACTTCCACTCTGTGGAGGCCCATATGATAATATCAGGATCGGATATGGTCTATTAATTATTATTATTAATCTTTGAAGTTGATTTACTGAGCTTCGTCACAGGATGCACATGTATTCGTTCAATCCCAACAAACTCAATTATTACTTAATTTCCACCAAGTGCTCTCTATAATAGAACATATAAAGGACATTGATATTCATGGCATTATTATGGATATTGTATTACAGTAAATTGTAGAATGTGTTTTATATTAAGATACCACATCACCACCAGCGTTGCCAATTTGGCATTTTGTTGCCAGATCTAGCAAGATTTTTCGCAAAAAACGCATTTAGCTTTTGGCATTTTTACTAGCATTTTTTGATGCCTCCAACAACTTTAAATGTGCTGAAAATACACTGGAAAAATAGTTTATTTATTTTCATGTTCATCAAATATCTGACTATCAGATATTATGTACTTAATGCAGGTAGGTCGGTACTAATCTAAGTAGCATGAGAAATAAAACAACATAATTTGACACTTGATACAATGGCCTTATAGTGAAATGGTATCATTATCATATAATTTAATCTGTGCTTAGGTATTTATGTGACATCAGTTTCATAAATATAATATGTCAGTTAAAATGTGTGGTTTTTACATGTATAGACATTTTTTTGATTTTTACACTGTTACAATGTATTGACTTCGTTTTTGGTAGTTACTTGCAATATTATTTTCACAAAATTTAGCATTTTTTCCTGCCAAATAGCTTGTTTTCGTACCCCGTCTGGCATGTTTTCTCAATGACAGTTGGCAACACTGATCACCACACCGCAGAAATGTTTCATAATGTGGTCTATCATACGCTTAAAAATATTTTATAGTAGCATCTAAGTGTATTTTTTTCATAAATATACTACTATACTATATTTTATCTGCTGTACGAAGTCAGTTAGTCAAATTGGCAGTTTCCGTTCTCGGAAAATGTTGGCAAGTTAACAAAATTGTCTAATTTCTTTCATAAATGGATGATTATTTCTGAAAATACTTTTCTAAAATGTTATTTTTTATTATTATGGCAAAGGGTGGAGGTAGGCTGTTAAAATCCAACATAAATAGTGCACACTAAACTTCCTCAGTTATACATATTTATTTTGTTTTCATTGAACAAAAACTACAATTTACAGATGATGTTGAAAATTCAACAAAAACCCAGCAAAACCAAGCCATAATAGAAAATATCAAAAAATATTTGTCTATCCAGAAAATATCTAAAATTATGTTATTATTTGATATTTTATAGATAGAAGAATATTTTTTATCAATTATGGTTTGGTTTGGCAAGGCTTAATAAATTTAAAAAAAACTTACCCAACCATCTGTGATATGTATTCTTAATTCAACGAAACCAAATAAGTATGACTGAAAGAGTATGCACTATTTTGTCGGATCATCCATAACATTCCAAAACTATTATGGCCTTGGTTGGGCAGGGTTTGATTGATTTTTAAAAACTAACCAACACCACCTGTACATTGTAGTCTTGGCTCAATAAAAACAAATACATGATACGACTGACATAATTTTATGTGCACAATTTAAGTCGGATCTTAACAGCTTACCTCCACCCTTCGCCACTGATGTTGACTTGCCAAGATTTTATGAAATTAAACACTGCCGTTTTTCTTTCCATAGCCCTCAAATACAGTGCAATTATCACAAAATTGAAAATACCACTGCGATTGCATAAATAAAATCACACCATTACTATATTGTACTAAATTATTATTGGCCTTTATGCAAGGGAGATATCAAAGCAGGACAGCATGTTTATTATAGCTAAGTGCTGTCCTGATTCAGATCAAATATAATTGTTATCTATTGGATTTTCCTTGTCACATACGGATTCACCGATGACTGTTTTACAATATTTTTTTCCTGAATTATCTAATAAATAAAATTATCAAGTTTCCAGAAACCAACAGTAATGCAACACATATTAGAAATACCTACTCTTAAATGCAAAGGTAACTTTCTTTTTGGTAATCCATTTGGTTACAAAATTCTTTGAGACAGATTCATATTATTAAAATCAGGAAAAGTATATCATCGTTACCATTGCAAAATTGTATATCTGCAAAATCTCAAGTTTTCAGGGGGGCATAAAAACAGTTTACAAAATGTTTGGCACTTGAATCAATTCAAAAAAGGTTTTCATAATTTCAGTGAAAATGCAATTATTGGAAAACGTGTTATTTTGCATGTATATAAAGGCGATTTTTGCGATTTTAATTATACAAAAATGTCAAAAACTCATATATTGCAGATATACAATTTTGCAATGGAAACGATACTAATGTATAATAAATAAATTAAATATAATTTCACATTTTATAATTAAAAATATGTAGAGTGGTCGCCACCTAACCTTGCCATTTGGAATAGATTTTTTAAAATTAAAACGTGAGTAAACCAATCAAGTGCTTGGAATTTAGTAATACAATTATACGGCGTACGTGAGTAAACCAATCGAGTGCCTGGCTTTTACTAATACAATTATACGGTTGCGTATACACGCAAATCCTTGTCACTGTGTAGAATGGCAAGGATATCTGGAGGATACTCTAATATTCTATGTATAATACACAATATTATAAACATTAAGGTTATTTTTCTACTTACATATGAATTATTACAATATAATACATTATGTACACTGTGCAGTCAACTGTTTTTTTTTTTGAAAAAATTTCTATTATAATAAATTAATAAAAACTTATTTTTAGATTGACCTGTATACAAAATTCATATAAATTTTAATATTATAATTTCAATTTTCAAAGTAACCTCAGTAGATTGTAATTTATTTCGAAATAATATCATTAGGGATATTATATTATTATTATATATGGAAACCTTTTCTATAATATATTATGGTCAGTCTTAGTTGAGAGCTACATTAAAAAAACTTATATTAAATTTATTATTTGCGTCATCCTTTTTTTCAATTTTTGAATACTTAATTAAAATTAAAAAGATTTTTACTCATTTTTATATTAACACCTTGGTTGGCCCTGCTCTGGCATATGAGTTAATTGGAACAGGTCTACAGATTAATTGAAAGGATAAAATCGAGGGTATACTGACAGAAATCATTAACTCATTAAAACAAGTTCTGAGATAATCGCAAAAAGGCGTTTTTTTCAAAGCGTTCTCCCACATAGATTTTTTTATGATTTAAAAACATTTTTTCTACATTATAAAGACTAACCTTTATGGCAAACACAATATAAGACATGTTACAAGTCCTGTATTTTGTATACGCAGAACGCATTATCATGCTTTCTATCAGAATAAAAAAATAACAATATGATTTAATAATGTTTCTATTTTCTCATCATTATATCCTATGCCTTTGTGCATTTTACCAGGACGTAGAGTGTAAAATTGTATACATTTTGTCATTTAAAACAGAAAAACAGCAAAAACTGAAATAATGCGTTCTGTCAGTATACCCTCGAAATAATACATACTAAATAATATTATTTATTTTATTTGACAAATAATTCAAGTAATATTTATTAACTTTTAAATAAAATAAGTATTTTTAATTGATTTGAAAATTGGTTAGATAATAATATAGAGTATAGTTTCCAAAATTGTTGCTCACCAAAGAAATTTTTTGCAGACCCTCCCGCATGGCAATCTCTATCAACTAATAATAAAATTGTAATTGTAATTGTAATTTTTGAATTTCTCCAAAATACATTATGTGGCTGAGTGTGCCATTTTTAAATTTTATAAAGCTATTTTTGAAATAAACATGAAACTGAAATTATAAAGATATTTATGAGAATAAAGTAACAAATCTTTAATTACACATGAGCATGTTAGATGAAGGATGGTTGTTATGTTACCTATGAATTTATTAATATTAGACTCTGTCCTGCTCTTGCCCACTTGCTTCTAGATGGCATCCCCAAATCCCTCCAGTACCCATTTTTATTTTATTTGATTTATTAATGAAAGTTTTATATTCAAAATTGTAACATTAAAGATGGAATACATTCTCATAGGAACAGTTATAAACATGGCCCCCACAAAGGGGGGGTTAACAGGGCTCTAGCCTGGGGGCCCGGACTCAGGTAGGGCCGGGCGTGGCGAGTAAAACAGATAAGTGATATAAACATACACCACAAATTCTCTCGAATAGTAAAAAAAAGTCGGCTATTTTTCTTCAATAATGTTAGGTATTATTTAAAATTATGTGGTTGTACGATTCAATTTTTAATTGTGTATCGATACTCGACAACTCCATAATTCAAATACATAGATGTACTAAAATATAAGTACATAAAAACACTAAAAATGCACATAAATTTTTCCGGGTACACCATTTCGAAAACGCTACTGTAGAGCGTCACACTGCCTTTATCTTAAGCGATAGGTAGGGGGGCCGTTAAAGATCGTAACCTGGGGCCCACTTCAGGATATGGGGGGCCATGGTTATAAATGCCATATTGTTATGCAAGTTATGAAAATAATTAGGTAGGTACAAGAGTTAGCGTTGCGAATATATAGATAGGTAAATAAAAATCACGAATCATTTTGAAAGGTTCTGTGTTTTTTCTGTCAGAAACCATTTTGTCGGAATAAATTTTGGTAGAAATAGAGATTTCCTTATTTTGAATATTAGCCATCGACGCAATCCCTTCAGTCGTTGTCATCTCCGCTAATTATCTCATATGGTTCCATGTTCCTGAAAAAAAAGAAAAAAACACGGTATCAAAACTGTTTATGAATAAAACTGGAATAGAAACGGTTCATAAACAAAATGATTCATAATATATTATACAGTGATGGGGAAATAAAAAATGTTTTAATTAAAATTAAGAATTAAATTGAAAAATTAAAATATTGTTTTTCTGGCCATCTGTTGAGAAGTAATGTTATGATTTTGTGAAATATACTGTGCTTTTTACATATTAGGTATGCACTCATATGTGATATTAACCTACAAATGTAGACTTCGAGGGAGCTAAGTTAATTTTAAAATATGGTAAGAGATGGCGCCAAAACACTGCACACGGCTATAACTTATTATTATTGTTATTGCAGATAGCGTAGTCTTTTTGTCACATGCATAAAACAATATACTTACCAGTAAATATATATTATAAGCAGCAATTACAAAGGTATATTTGAGGTTCATTTTACCGTATATTACTTGCCGAGTATATAAATACTTCCAGTTTTTTTCTTCTATTTACAATTAAGAGGAAAATGGTTAATCGATTGTTCTTCTTTTAAATATACTGTTTTATTTGTGATTTTAAGTTTAAATTTTAATAGTGTCTTCTATAATGTGCTATGAGAATATGCCAAACTGCGTAATATAAATATATTACGTGTAATTATGTAAAATATGTACTTATGTGTAGGCGTAAAATATATTTTTTGTGCCGCATCTGCCTTTTTCTATATAATTCGTTATTTACGTTATGTAATTCTATGATTTATTGTGTAATTGAAGTATGATATTATATATTAAAATTTTTTATGTTTTTTTGAGAGAGAGAGAGAGAAAGTGAATGAAGCGCTATTGAGCCAATTGCATATATGTATAAAGAAGAAAAACTTATCTCAGTTCCATAAAAATATCTGAAAATGCATATTATATTATATTTGACTGATATTTTTTTTATTAAATTCATTGGTTTTATGATGTATGTCGTTCAATAACTTCATATATGAAAATGCATAACTCCATTGTACTGTGTACTCTTACCAGATAATTATTATTAATGTATTGTATTTTCCAAGAGTTAGGCCTAATTTAGACGAAGCGAACGAATGTTCGTTCTTCCCCCACTCCAGCGAAATTCTCTCGACGTGAACGCTTTTTGGCGAGGAGTGGGGGAAGAATGAACATTCGCTCGCTTGGCCTAAATGCACCTTTAGATATCACACAGAACTAGTATTTTAAACCATATGATATGGATCATTATTTTATTATGGATTACATACCCCACCAGTGTGACCCGCATGCCATTTTGAATGATTTATTTTTTTATTTTATTCCCCAATGAATAAATTTAGGTTTTTTTTTTTT